>NC_134491.1:67281816-67649316 GCF_040206685.1 Ascaphus truei
CTTGCTTTATCTTTAGGTCTCTAGAAAAGTCTGGTAAACCAGTGGGGAAGCGATCGTGGTGGGGGAGAAAGCTTTGCAGAGTTGTTCCTGCTTTTTAAATATCTTGACACGATTTGGGAGACATAAAGTTTACAGGTGGGCGAGGGGGAGTTGTCTGGTGGAAATACGACAAAGGTTTCAGGCAGTGGATGGCAGTTAGGAAGAACGGGAGGTGGGATTTAAAGGACATGGATTTGTCACTTATGACGCCGCAACATCCATCTCCCTTTTAGGGCTTGGCCAGAAGCAAAGGGCATGCAGGGCAGTCGTCGCTCTTAAGAAGCAAGGATTGTGTTGGGTGCTCAACGAATGGAAGTGCAAGTGGGGAGCATCCTGCCATTTCAAACATGAGTGCTTTTCATGGGGAGGGTAAGGGCAAGGCCAGATGCCTCGGGAAAGAAAAGGTTGATCGGGGAGAAATCACAGACAAAGCGATTGCTAGGAAGGGCAATAACTCCGCAATGGGTTATTGGCTGATAAAGTTGCGGTCGTGCTTTTGCGGAGCGGTTTTTCTAATGGGTTGTGGATTCCGGTCAGGGAAGAGTGCGGCCAGTCTGCCCTGTGGAATTTGAGATTGGTTTCGGAACATCCAGGAATAGTCGGAGCTAAGCTTGGGAAAGAGATGGTGTTTGGCTGATGGTGGGCCCCTTTGAAGTTCCCCCATTGCCGGTGTTGATGCTGTCTCTACTGAGGAGGTGCACAAAAAAGAACCCGGAAGGGTCGTCTGTTAATGACACCATTAATAAGGATCTATGCTAGATAACCTATGCATCCTTTGAGAGAGCAGTGGATCTGGGTAGTGTTTGTGGTCGTGCATTGTTTCTATTGTTGCTAGCTGTTTTCATTTATTGGGCTGTTTTTTTGTAGGGGAAATGTTGTTGATTTGAGTTTATTGATGAGTTGGTCAATTTTACGTTTTAGTTTTGAATCATTTAGTATGTTTGTGGAGTGGGTGGTGAAAAAAAGTCGGAAGTATGGGAGTGATTCTCTATCTGGATTACTTCTTGTTTGTATGGCCGGTCGGTACTTGTGTGTGGGGGAGGGACATTGCTGGAGCAATTCCAGGTAATTGCAAAGTGTTTTTGGGTCCCATTAGCAACAGAAAAGACCAAGGGAACAGATACTGTCTTGAGTTTTTTGGGGATTGAGATTTTGGGGATTGGAGATTATTTTCTGGCTGCCAGACGAGAAGTGGGGGGAGGTCAAGGTGACAGTAGGTGAGGCTTTGAGGGGCAAGAAGCTAACGCTCAGGCAGCTTCAGTCATTGTTGGGGCACTTCACATTGCCTGTTGGGTAATGCCAATGGGGGCAGGTGTTTTGCACGGTGTCTAGCTGGAGCAATAACAGTACAATAGTAGGACATTGTGGCAGTTAGGAAAGGTGTTTAACCAGTACCTAGAGCTCTTCATGGACTCTGCAGGGTTGGAAGGTTTTGCGGCAATTTTTGGGGGGTAAGGTGTGTGAAGTGATGGCGTGTGGAGTAGACGAAATCAAGGTTGACCAAGAACCTGACATTCCTGGAGTTGTACCTTTTGGTGGTGGACGTTGAATTTTGTCGAGGAGGAGCTACAGAATAAGAGGCTTTTTAAATTCGATATCTTAAGGGGAGGGGTGGAGGTGATGAATGGGTTGTTTGCCAATTCTCCGCCAGTGGTTAGGCTGCTGAGGCACTTTGTGCTCAGGTATCTATAAAGTAATATTTTGTTCAGGGCATGCCATGTTCCAAGGATGGAGAACAGTGTAGCGGATGCATGGTCCTCTTTCGGGAGCCGCTGTGGTGGGATTGGATTGCCCCTGTTCACTTTGCAAATGGGATTGGAGGGCTGATGAAGGTACTAAAGGAGTCATTGGCACCAACAACATGGGCAACATACATGTGAGGGCTTGGTTGGCCTGGAAGGAATTTGTGGATGAGTTAGGGGGAGTGGATTCTGAAGAAGATTGCTTTCAAGCTACTGGGTTTCCTGTAAGCCAGGTTTAGTGAACATGCATTATCCAGTTTGGTGAATTAACAGCTGTCCGGGATATCATTTTTTTCTGGGTCTGTTAGGCTGGCTTGTCCATACAAAACACTTGATGGTTAAGAAGCTGGTGAACCAGGGGTGATCCGCTAATGAGATATTAGGATGTCAGGGTTTTCAAGAGCTGTTTGAGGATAGCGGCGTTGAATCTCAGTTTGTTTGGCTCTCACTCCTTCAGTATCGGGGCAGCAAGAGTGTTCACTGGGTCAGGAGCGGCAGTATAATCAGCTTCACAGGTTTTGGGGATACTTGCTGGCAAGGTCCAGGGAATTTGTATATGGTTAATTGTAATGGTTAATAAAAGGCTGTGGCCATTTGAACCCAGTTAAGGTGTCTGTGGTTATTGAGGTTTTTGGGTAGGTGGAAGGCTCAGGGAATTGAGGGTACATAGGTGAAGGGTCTCAGATTAAATATTGCAGATTTTCAAAAATCTGATACAGTAGCTTTAAAAGGTGGTGTCTTTAGATTAGATACGGGCAAAACTGGATGTGAAATGAGAATTTACCAGAACCTTACATTCCAAATCCTTTAAGATTATTAAAACCAAAACACCCACAATATTTAGAGCCAGATCACCAGGCCAAGAGTCCATCTCTACAGTGAAGTTAAAACAGTGGAGTTTCTTTGCCATATCTTTTTAAATTATTTAAAGTTTTTACTTACATTATTTTAGTTTCCTAATTGTTTGCATGCTTATATACTGATTTCCAGCATTTTAATCAAATTCTGTAACCAAAATCAAAGCCAAAGCACAATTTCTTTTTGAACCAAAACCACATCCAAAACACATTCATGCTGATGCATTGTTTAGATGAACTGACAGTGCTGCTCAAACATACCTGCTACTGCTTTATTCAAGAGCACCGCAAAGATATGTAACCCGCCCTAGCTAACACTTATGGCTGTATAGTGAGTTATGTATTTACATGGCAGTGCTCAGTCTCTGTTTCCTTGTCAGGGTGCTGGATCCTCACAGGCTGAGCGTATGTATCGGTGGACTATTGATGGGCGCCAGGAAATATTGTAGTACAAGCAATGAGCCTTTATTAACATCCATTGACAATGTTCTTCTCTTCCATCACATACAGCATATTTATAGTTTGCTTCATTCTGTTGCATTGCTTGTACTAATATCCTTTACTTCCCAAGGTACCCTTAGCTTAACACCCTAGGAGGTACTAACTCTTGGTTTGACTTGGTTTAGCTGTGCTGTCCTCGTCCTGCATAACGTCTGTTATGCTCTGTCACTAAGGAGCCCCTTGTGGACTCTGGCCGACTTATCACTATTAAGGGATCTAGGTAGCGGTTCTGTTTTCTAACTGCCACTTTTAGGCAGACTGGTATGGAGGCGGATATGAACCTGCCAGTTGAGCTGGTCTGGTTACAGAGTCGAGATAGAAGGGGAGCGCAGGTATATGTGGAAACAAACATACGAACAATAGTGCAATATGTCTTGTGATTTAAGGAAAATAGCCTTGTTCCCCAAATGCAATGAAATTTGTACTCACAAATTCCACTTTTTCATAATGCATATAAGGGTATCTTTATGCTGTTTAAAGCCACGTCTAATCCACAGGTTAGCAGTAAGTAGGTAGTGTGGACCACTGGATATAACCTTGGTGTGCTAATTGTATTGTATTGTATGTCTTTATTTGTAAGAGAGCCAGAGATAGTGCAGACTGATACAAAAAAATGAACTTTATAAAAGGGGGGATTGAGTGAGAGTGGGGTAATTGACGGAAGGTAGGGGCGAGTGAGAGGGGGGGAGTGAGAGGAAAAGAAGGAGTAAGAGTGAGACACGGGGGATAAATACATGTGAGGCAGGATGGTGGGAGAGTGAGTGAGACGGAGGGGAGAGAAATACATGGGTAGGGGGTGGGAAATAGAGGGGGCTCGAGAGGTGTGAAATGTTATGATTTACCCATATCGAACCTAATATATGTGTCCGCCACATAGGGGTTCCCTGAGATTTTTCAAAATACTTCAAGGGTTCCTCCAAACAAAAGATGTTGTGTATCACTGGCGTAGAGTGTGACCACGAAGCAGGACACTACACGCAGTGCGACTTCAAGATAACCTACCTCCAGTTGAACATCCGGGTATCCAGTCCCAGGGAGTAAGGTTAAGCGAGCACAGCAGAGTTGGAGGAGAGGAAATTTGTTTCCAGTCTTCAGCCGCCAGCACCAATCTATAGATCAATATGCCCGATTTGAACAGCCACCATGTGATTGTGTTTTACCTACGATTATTTTTTATAAAGTTCATTTTTTTGTATCAGTCTGCACTATCTCTGGCTCTCTTATATTACCACACCAAGGTTATATCCAGTGGTCCACACTACCTACTTACTGCTAACCTGTGGATTACACGTGGCTTTAAACAGCATAAAGATACCCTTATATGCATTATGAAAAAGTGGAATTTGTGAATACAAATTGCATTGGAATTGGCGAACAAGGCTATTTTCCTTAAATCACCAGACATATTGCACTATTGTTCGTATGTTTATTTATTAATTCCTTAGGGCTTGTGCCTGCTGTATTTCACAGCTTATACAGCTACGTTTGGGAGATGGCGGTGCAGATTCAGTGGATACCAAAAGCAAAAAAGCAATGAAGCAGAGTTCTCCAAGCGAGATACAGGCGGGCCCCGTTCTATGGACCACCCACGGACCGACGGACACCGGAGGGGACCACCCGAGGACCCCCGAACACAACCCGGGGACCCCATTGGGGTCCCAGGACACCCACGGGGACCACCTGGAGGCCCACGGATACCCACAGGGAACCCCCAGAGTGTCCCCAGACACCAGTGGGAAACATCTGAGGGCCCCAGAAACCCGCAGCGACCACCCAGGGATCATGTTGGGGCCCCAGGACACCCGTGGGGACCATCTGGAGACGCAGTGACACCCGCGGGGACCATCTGGAGACGCAGTGACACCCGCGGGGACCACCCGGGGACACCCGCAGGGACCACGCGGGGACACCCGCAGGGACCACCCGGGGACACCCGCAGGGACCACCCGGGGACACCCGCTGGCCTCTGTTATCAATCCTGTGTATAAAAAATTCAAATATGGTTTTATGTGGGGGGGTTGTGTATTACTGGATAGTACATATTGTAATGTTTATTAGGGACAGAGGGGGTGAATGAAGGGCCCCTTCACTCACCCCATCTGCCCCCAATAAAGCTGGTGTTGTTCCTTAACCCCTTCATTGCCTTAGCGGTTAGCCACTTAGGTAAGGAAGTTGACTGTAAATGCATTTTATTGCATCAGATTGATGCCCGGGGTCTCCGGTGCTGATATTAATGGATAACAACTCTGGAGACTCCTGACATCCATCCGATGCAGGAAAAATGCATTATTTTTTCTAAGTCCCGCCTCGCTGCTTATCGGCAGCTTCTCACCACCCTCTTGACAACTTTTCCTGGCGAGACGATTTTGAGAGGAAATCTCAATTATAGAGCGGCGATTAGCCTCGATAAGCTAATCGGGGCTACTAGAATAGCGTGAGTTTGAAAAGCTGGCGATAAGTGGCGGTAAGTAGCTTCTTGATGCACATTTGGCGATTTTTTTTATTTAGGCAAAAAAAATTGCAGAAAAGCTCTCTTATCACCGACTTACCAGGGCTTACTGAATAGCAGTAGGCTTTTTTGTCGATAAGGTGGCAATAAGTGACTTATCAGAGCTTAGTGCATAGGCCCCTAAATGTTTTCTGACCCGTCCCTTTTAGAGAACTAGCTGAAGAACCCTGCTCTATAGTGTAAATGCATGTCTGCCACAGGTCCCTAAACCTACTCCCTTTATTCCCTTGTCCAATGTCATACAATGATTGAGCTGCAGAGAGGAGTATGCATTTCCATGGCTTTTTCCATCATTCACGGCTTTTTTTTTTAAACACAGAAATGATGGTTTCTTCTTTTAGAAAGAAGATAGAGATTTTGAAGAGTTATACAGCATGAGGTGCAGTTCATCGGCGGGATGTCTAAATACCGGAGTGTCCTTTTTAAAAACTAGTTCTCAGCCATTTTCATCCGCACACACTATAAATAACTGTCTGCCTCGTAAGAAAGGTGCCTGTGCCCATATTCTCTATTATATTGCTTTCTAAAGATCACAGATCTCCCCTCAATATAAACCTTACCAATCTGACAATTTGTTGGCATCTTGCGACTTTAACCCAACATAGGCAGCCTAATACAGAAGGTCAGAGCTGTGGGGGATTTTCTTTGATAGGTGGAAGGTATGCCTAGTCTAAACAGTGGTCCATATTTACCAAGCAATGCTATTCCACAAGACACCTTCCAGAGCTAGAAGGCACCTACTGCACCAGCCGATTCGCGTAAAAAAGACAAACGCAAATCTCTTAAACCCCTGTACCGTATGTGAAAATAACGTTTTTTTTATGTACAGCAGGGCCCCGCTTCGCGGCGCTCCGCCGATACGGCGGTGCCGAGAAGGGGGTCACCATGTCTCCACATATCGCCGCCATGTCCGTGCTTGCGCAGAATGGGCTGGCCCGGGGTCGCGCATGCGCAGAACGGAGGGGTTTCCTTCTGTCGCACATGCGCAGAACCTCGCATTGCCGGTCTGCGCATGGGCATCTAACGAAAGTCGCCGGTTCCACTTTCCGGCGATTTTCGCTTTACGGTGGGGCCTCAGAACGCAACCCGCTGTATTAGTGGGGCCTTGCTTTATACATAAAAATGAACACCTATTTTGTGCCTTGTGAATGACCAAAAACAGCCAAACTATACATTTGTCTTTATTCTGTTAGAGAGGGGAGGGTATGATAAAAACTTTCAAACGCATCATGGGTTTTACCAAGGTACAGGAGGGAAGCATATTTCAGAGATAGAGAAAAGCTAGAAGAAGAGGTCATGCCCTGAAGCTGGAGGGCGGGAGGCTCCGGGGAGATGCCCTTAACAGAGTAGTAATAAAAAATACTAGTTAAATAATAGAGGAAGAAGGAGTATGCAGTGTGATCCCCTTTTATTGGACCAACAGATACATGCTATTGAACCTTGCAGGGTTCTTCATCAGTATTTACCCTGCAAGGTTTGAAACCTTGTAACGTATCAACTATGTGTAGGCCCAATCTCCTCGCCCTCCTTTGTTATTTTACTACATGGAAGAAAGGACCAACACGGCTACCCACATTTCTTTCTTTCTCTAAAAAGTATCTGTAGTTCTTGACAGGGAAGATTTATGCCCCAATCAAATGGATGAAGTTAAATATAGCAAGAGGATGATGTCTTCACTGCATATTGAATAGAGGCATTTGATGTTTAAAATATATGCATGTTTTACCTTTGTTGTTTTGACTTTGTTCCCAGTACTACAACTCCATCCGGTCAGGTCAGGTAGCACTTTGCAGTCCTCTCCGTCTAAACATGGCTGCATTTGACACCACCACTTCTGTACAACTATAGAAGCTGAAACAGTAACACACAGGATGCGATGAAAACCAACATACAACTTTCAGCATTGTCAGGCAACATGGAAAGACACAGTGCCCATGAAAAGACTTTTGGCTGTATAATTAGCAGTGCTATTGCATACAGGAGGGCACCTTCTGATGCCAGGTGACAATTTAGGGTATATTCAAGTATATGGGCTTGATGGCATCTTATTGCAGAGCATCAGTTGGTAAATATGCCCATAAATCTACCGCTATACAGTACTTACATACATGATTTACTGGTACATATTTACATACATACATACATGTAGTCACTTGTACATACAGACATAAACTCATATATGCATTCCCTCGTACATACTGACATAAACTCATACATGCATTCCCTCGCAGATACAGACACTCATACATGCATTCCCTCACATATACAGATGTACACTCATACATGCATTCCCTCTCAGATACAGACACAATCATACATGCATTCCCTCACACATACAGATGTACACTCATACATGCATTCCCTCTCAGATACAGACACAATCATACATGCATTCCCTCACACATACAGAACTACACTCATACATGCATTCCCTCACACATACAGATCTACACTCATACATGCATTCCCACACACATACAGAACTACACTCATACATGCATTCCCTCACACATACAGATCTACACTCATACATGCATTCCCTCACACATACAGATCTACACTCATACATGCATTCCCACACACATACAGATCTACACTCATACATCCATTCCCTCACACATACAGATCTACACTCATACATCCATTCCCTCACAAATACAGATCTACACTCATACATGCTTTCCCTCACACATACAGATCTACACTCATACATGCATTCCCTCACACATACAGATCTACACTCATACATGCATTCCCTCACACATACAGATCTACACTCATACATGCATTCCCTCACACATACAGATCTACACTCATACATGCATTCCCTCACACATACAGATCTACACTCATACATGCATTCCCTCACACATACAGATCTACACTCATACATGCATTCCCTCACACATACAGATCTACACTCATACATGCATTCCCTCACACATACAGATCTACACTCATACATGCATTCCCTCACATACAGATCTACACGCATACATGCATTCCATCACACATACAGATCTACACTCATACATGCATTCCCTCACACATTCAGATCTACACTCATACATGCATTCCCTCACACATACAGATCTACACTCATACATGCATTCCCTCACACATACAGATCTACACTCATACATGCATTCCCTCACACATACAGATCTACACTCATACATGCATTTTCTCACACATACAGATCTACACTCATACATGCATTCCCTCACAAATGCAGATCTACACTCATACATGCATTCCCTCACACATGCAGATCTACACTCATACATGCATTCCCTCACACATACAGATCTACACTCATACATGCATTCCCTCACACATACAGATCTACACTCATACATGCATTCCCTCACACATACAGATCTACACTCATACATGCATTCCCTCACACATACAGATCTACACTCATACATGCATTCCCTCACACATACAGATCTCACACATACAGAACTACACTCATACATGCATTCCCTCACACATACAGATCTACACTCATACATGCATTCCCTCACAAATACAGATCTACACTCATACATGCATTCCCTCACACATGCAGATCTACACTCATACATGCATTCCCTCACACATACAGAACTACACTCATACATGCATTCCCTCACACATGCAGATCTACACTCATACATGCATTCCCTCACACATACAGATCTATACCCATACATGCATTCCGTCACACATACAGATCTACACTCATACATGCATTCCCTCACAAATACAGATCTACACTCGTACATGCATTCCCTCACACATACAGATCTACACCCGTACATGCATTCCCTCACACATACAGATCTACACTCATACATGCATTCCCTCACACATACAGATCTACACTCATACATGCATTCCCTCACACATACAGATCTACACTCGTACATGCATTCCCTCACACATACAGATCTACACTCATACATGCATTCCCTCACACATACAGATCTACACTCATACATGCATTCCCTCACACATACAGATCTACACTCATACATGCATTCCCTCACACATACATGCATTCCCTCACACATACAGATCTCACACATACAGAACTACACTCATACATGCATTCCCTCACACATACAGATCTACACTCATACATGCATTCCCTCACAAATACAGATCTACACTCATACATGCATTCCCTCACACATGCAGATCTACACTCATACATGCATTCCCTCACACATACAGAACTACACTCATACATGCATTCCCTCACACATGCAGATCTACACTCATACATGCATTCCCTCACACATACAGATCTACACCCATACATGCATTCCCTCACACATACAGATCTACACTCATACATGCATTCCCTCACAAATACAGATCTACACCCATACATGCATTCCCTCACACATACAGATCTACACTCATACATGCATTCCCTCACAAATACAGATCTACACTCATACATGCATTCCCTCACACATACAGATCTACACTCATACATGCATTCCCTCACACATGCAGATCTACACTCGTACATGCATTCCCTCACACATACAGATCTACACTCATACATGCATTCCCTCACAAATACAGATCTACACTCGTACATGCATTCCCTCACACATACAGATCTACACTCGTACATGCATTCCCTCACACATACAGATCTACACTCATACATGCATTCCCTCACACATACAGATCTACACTCATACATGCATTCCCTCACATACAGATCTACACTCGTACATGCATTCCTTCGCAAATAGGGACATTGTGCAATATGGTCAGTCAGCTTAACTAGTTTCCGTTTACAAGCACCACAAGTTCTATGAGTTTTCTTCACTTTATTGAAAAGCAGCAGATCACAGATATACGTGTAGATGGTGCAGTGAGAGAGAGTTTGTCTGCAATAATAGTGCTTGATAGTAAGGACAAAAAGTAAATGTGATGCTTCTTACCAGGAACTGAGGGCATAGGTAGTGCCTGCTAGCATGTTGAGGTGAAAAGAAAGCAAAATGGAGGGTCCTCACAGGAACAGAGACTGGGCTAAGGAAACTGTAAATACAGGCAGGGGTGAGTGGAACAGTCCACTATGCCAGGGGAATAACCGGGGTAGTCATAGCAACCACTGCAGGAGGCTAGAAGAAAAAGAAACTAATGTATCCAAATCGCCTGCACTGGGAATAATAACTGCAGGGAAAGTACTACAACATAAAGGGCCAGCAGGGGGAGCTGCAACAGGGGAAAGGGAACAGAACTATGATTCTAGTTCCAGGACAGACATACACTCATACATGTGTAGCCATGTTTAAAAATTGTATACAGTTCTCTCTCATGCTGGCAGTAAACCTGGTAAGTATACAGGATTGCCAGCATCAATCATGGAGGTTTGCCCTCACACCCTGGTGGGGTGTCATATGTACACCAGGGAAGTGGTAACATACTCTGTGTCCACTGTTAGTGACACAAGAGGTGTGGCTATTCCCTAAGTTATATAAGACACAGCACTGCCCAAAGTTAGGAGTTCTAGAGTGTGGTTCTATAGTGAGCAGTTTAAGGTTAATCAAGGTCTGCAGCAGTAAGGCTGGCAGGCTCAGAGAGAGTGTCTACACTGTGTTCAGGGACCTGGCACAGGTGGTGATCTCCCTGAGGGGAGAGGTGATCCAACTCCATTGGAAAGCAGAATCTTCTAAAAGTCAGTGCTGTGGAAGAATGAGCGGCTAAGCTGACCGCTGCGAGGGGCAGTCTGCCTGACCATGCAAATAAAGATGCCCTTATTCACCAAAACCCTCATGTGTGTGTGTGGAGTTACTCAGAAGAGGAAGGCACCAAGAAGGAGTTCCTCATCAGATCCATCTCCCTGCGGATGCAGAGATCCTGATGAGTTGGAGGCGCTGCACTGGATATAGGTAGGACTCAAAGCACACTACCTCAGCTGCCTGTCTTGCTGATATCCCCACTACCATCATGCGGGAGACTCAGGAGTCCTGTAGCCAACAGGTGCACCACCAGACACATCCATGTAATGGGGACCGGTTAGACCACAGGGGCCAATCTGAGATTGGGTGGGTCAAGGAGGGTCCAGAAAAACCGTTACACATGCATTCCCTCGCACATAAAGACATACACTCATACATACATTCCCTCTTGCACAGAGACATACATGTAAAGTCTCCTAAATGCATTCACTGGTACAGTACATAAATATTCATAGAAGCATTACATACAGACATACAGTACACTCATACATGTCGTACATACAGACATACACTCATACATGCATTCCCTCGCACATAAAGACATACACTCATACATGCATTCCCTCGCACATACAGACATACACTCATACTGTACATGCATTCCCTCGCACATACAGACATACACTCATACATGCATTCCCTCACACATACAGACATACACTCATACATGCATTCCCTCGCACATAAAGACATACACTCATACATGCATTCCCTCGCACATACAGACATACACTCATACATGCATTCCCTCACACATACAGAACTACACTCATACATGCATTCCCTCACACATACAGATCTACACTCATACATGCATTCCCTCGCACATACAGACATACACTCATACATGCATTCCCTCGCACATACAGACATACACTCATACATGCATTCCCTCGCACATAAAGACATACACTCATACATGCATTCCCTCGCACATAAAGACATACACTCATACATGCATTCCCTCGCACATAAAGGCATACACTCATACATGCATTCCCTCGCACATAAAGACATACACTCATACATGCATTCCCTCTTGCACAGAGACATACATGTAAAGTCTCCTAAATGCATTCACTGGTACAGTACATAAATATTCATAGAAGCATTTACTCGTGCACACTTACATACATACATACATACATAGAGTACACAGTACATATACTATACTGGTGTTCCCTTATGCATGTACATACTGTACATACACTCATTGGACACCTTGTGAAACATTCCTTACCATCTACACATGAGGGAGCTGCCCTCGTAGTCCCTGCGACTTGTCCGGGAAAACAGGAGCATTTTACTGTCTGTGACCGTTCCTCAATCTTGTTCTTATTGCAGCATCTGTGAGCAGCGATCACTTCACAGGTTCCAGGCTCAACGTGAACTGCAAAGGCAAGAAACAACCGCTCTTCATAACAAAACCCAATACCAGGTGAGCATCTACTGTAGATGCATTCACTCAAAATCAGCATAGCGAAATAAAACCCCCACCACTAGAACTCACTTCTTTGCACTGTCAGACTCTCATCTACCCTAAAAGCTAATGTCTTCAAAGAGGCCTATCCAGCACCCAGTTATGAGCACATTCACGTCTCAAAAAGGTCTGCAACCCTGTCTGTCCCTATTATCTCTAAGGCTTTGTCCATAGTGAACGCGAGCAAGAGCGCTACAGTGCTACAGTGCTACTTGCCTCACGTGAGCTTTCCTCTCTGGCGATGTGTGGACTGTAGGTTTTTGGAAAGCGATTGAGGGGGTGATCACAGTCATGACGTGGGGGGGGCATGTCAAGGAAGTGTCATGCATGAGAACACGCCTTTAGCAAATAATAAAATGCATAATGCCATGAAATTTACAGAAGTATTCTTTAAACATATACAGAATATACTCTATGTCATGCATGAAAACATGCCTTGTTGAAAAGAAATATATAAAATGTGATGCATTGAAATAAGCATTGTACACTACAAAAAAAATAAAAAAATAAAAATTATATACAAGTAATGGACAATACATCAGAAATTTCTCTCCATATTTTATTTATTTATTTATAAAATATTTTACCAGGAAGTAATACATTGAGAGTTACCTCTCGTTTTCAAGTATGTCCTGGGCATAAATCATAAATAATCATAAATTATTATTGATATTTCTGTCATGGTATGAATTAAAGGTTCAAGTTTGTAAACCTCAGAAATCAAATTCTCAATAGTTGATTTATCCATATTCTCACAGCAAGCACGCACAACTCAACTGACAAAATTTTTTTTTGACAGTATCCAGGCAGAATAGCTTACTAAATTTTAATTGGCAGTTAGCCGCTCCCATGACCACGCTGTCTCACTGCAATAGCAAACAAGTTTGTCTCCTCTGCTTTTTATATCCTTGTATAACGTGCACGTGCAAGCTCGCACTCATTATGGCCCTGCGCTTTGGAATACACACGTTTTTTTGTAGCTAGAGTGTGTGTGTACGTATATATATACACACACACACACACACATACACACATATATATATATATATATATTGTTAAAAAATGGTTATTGAGGCAAAAAGTGACACTGTGTGCTCATTTGCATGTCATTTCCCAGAATCCCTTGCTGCAGTGGAAGTGCTGTATGCTGGGTGATAATGGGGAAAGGCGGGGTTGCAGACCTGCCTAAGACATGCAGATGAGCATACAGCTATATTTGCATATTTGCTTTCCTGTGGAGGGTTTTTGTCACTTTTTTTACTCACCATAACTTAACTCAGTATTATGGTTTATATATATATATATATATATACACACACACACACACACACACACACACACACACACACACATATATATATATACATATATACATATATACATATATACATATATACATATATATATACATATCTCAACCCCATTATAGCGCGATCCGCTACAACGCAGATCTGCGTATATCGCGGTCTGAGCATGGCTCCCGATTTAGAACATCTCCAGGTTTTTTTTTTATAACAATTCAATACAATATTCAATGCTTTATTGGTAACGGACACACACGGACACACCCACACGGACACACACACACACAAGCAAATTACGTAATTTCGTCGGAGTCACTTTGCGTCATTATATCAAGGGGGTTGGAGGAGGGCATAATCAGCGCCATATTATAATGAGTTGCATCAAAGTTTAGCGCTGGTGCAGGTTTTCTGTCCCCTTTGCATAAAAGAAACACTTACCAGCTCTGAGGCGCTGTTACCCTCTACTCCTGTGCAATACAAGTGTAATAAAGGGGATTAACCCGCCTCATGCATGTGCTGCTCGTGCAGATAACAGCGAGAGCTCCGCATTGTGGGTGATGATACAGATCCGTGTGTGTGTCCCATCACTTTGCTCCCCACTGTGTGAGGCTGCATCCATGCAACGCTAGGGTTGTTTGGAAGCTATATTCTAATTTGGTGATTGTAGACGGACGTTCACAGAGATGCACAATTGGAGACTTTTATAAGGTGAAATTATAATAAGGCTTTATTGTGCCTTTTCCTTTTCATCAGGAAATCATCCAAACACAGGGGGGGGGAACAAAGCTTCTATTCACTTGGGAGTATTTCACTATGCAATCAATTCACATCTCCCTTAGTTAAGCATTTCTCCCAGCCTCAAACACATAGCATGAAATATGCAGATATAAGAAGTCTCTTAAGAATGAAAGTCTTATCTGTTAGCTGCTGTAGAGTAAGCTTCTCTGCTTTCCTGGATCCGCACCCGTGTGTGCACAGAAAATGTCAGCATCCAGGTTTAGAAGTCTTATTTGTCAGCTCCAGAGATCTGTGTTCTCTTGGTCAGTCTCTCCTGGGAGACTCAAGAACCACTGCTCTGTCTCCAAAGTTCAGCTCTCAGTCAGAGCTAAGGAGTCACTTCCTGTCTCACAAGACAGGCTTTTCTAAGCAATCAGGTAGGTGGGGTTAGTTAATTGCCTACCAGCAGTTAACCACCACACTGCTGGATTAGAGGCACGTTTGTGAACAGGGATAAGTCCCCTGTTACAGTGAATGACTGCACTGTGCAGTATATGTTAAGTTTGTTTAGGGAGTCAGATTCATCACACCACCCTGTGGTGTAGCAGTTACAGAATTGTACTAGCATATGAATTATTAGGGGTTCAATTCCTGCAGGGTGTAGTATAATTTATATATTATTATACTACCAGTATATACTTTAGGAATTGAACCCTTGATTTTTCATATACAAGTCCACTGCTCCAAGCACTACACCACAGAGGGAGATGTATGTTGTATTTTCTCAGGGTTGGCCATCAGTTAAAGGTGGCAACCATGAGTACTGCTTATTTTTGCTGCACCACATAGGAATGGATCATTGCAAAATTGAAATGTTTCAGAAGTGTTCCAGAGAGAGCCCTGGAGAGAGGTGGGAAAGGGGGGAGAGAGGGAAGGAGGGGGAGAGAAAGAAGGGGGGGAGAGAGGGAAGGAGGAGAGAGAAGAGGGAAGGAGAGAAGGGAAGGAGAAAATGGAGGGAAGGGGGAGAAGGAGAGGATGGAGGGACACACACACAGAGACACACAACCACAGACACAACCACAGACACAAAGACACCCAGACAAACACAGACACAAAGACAGACAGACACAAACACAGACACAGAGACAGACACACACACAGAGACACAGACACACACAGCCCGATCCAGATCAGATAATGACATGCCCCCTCCCTTAATAGCAATGCTCCGCCACTCTTGCTCTCAAATTATTGCAGGAAAGCCGCCGATCGCTCATACTTGGAGAGTTGGTGACGTCACCGCTCTCAAGCATGAGTGCGCTCCGCGCTAGCGTGGACAGAGCCTGACCCTTCTCCACTCTCTCCCACCTACTGTTACTACAGACTCTATTGCTGAGTCCCTCTACCCTGCCTCCAGTGTGGGGGAGTTGTCAAGTAGTTGGCCGGAGCTCTGCGCGATCGGGAGTGTGGGGGCGGCCATTTTGGTAATCGCGTATGCGCAATGTGGCGCGGCATGCATGCGCAGTGTGAGGAGTGTGGCGGCCATCTTAGAACGGCTCTGCAGACCCAGCCACGGGACTACAAATCCCAGAATCCCTAGAGGGAGGGACTGCAGCACATGGGACTGTACCAGCCAATGGGATGCGAGCAATAGGATAGTCCGGATGGAGGAGGCAAAGAAGGTAGTGTCCAGGGAGCAGTGCTTCCTGGCCTAGGCCTAGATCTTGTCGCTAGGCTCCAGTTAGGTCCTGAGCCATAGTAGAGGAGTATTTTAGGGAAGGATCCAGATAGGGACTATTCCCCTTATTGTTATTCCTGCACCGGTGACTGGATGGCCACACGATTCCCTGCGGCCTAGGACTGGGTCACGGATCCAGAGACATTGTGTGAGACCCTCCGGCTGGAGCTCACACTGCGAGGAGGATCAGTACCCTTTAGGAGAAAGTGGATTTGTGTTGGAGGCTCCGCTACATGGGACCCGCTCCAACACACCACGTCAAGCAGCACCTGGGTACTGGAGTACCCAGGCAGGTACCCAATGTGCACCTACATCCACAGGGGGTAGTGCTACCTCACCCTTGGGTGGGAATTGCTAGGACAGGACACCAGGGATATTGGTGCCATAGCACCCTCAGTCCTTTGGGGGAACCACCATGTGTTGGGTGATTGGGTGTATACAGTGGGTACTGTTATTGTATGTGTTAGTATGTATATACAGTAAACCTTAGTTATATACATTGTGTGGTATATTATTCTTTACTGTGTATTGGTTCCTGTGAGGGGTTATCTCACCAACGCTGGGATCCCTCATAGGTGGAGGCGCAGCACGCAGGCTCCCAGAGGTGGAGGCTTAGGCCTCCTGTGAGCAAACAGGTATAGCAGTGTGACGATGGGGAGGATTTGGCCCGGGATTAAAGGGGATACACCCCAATTAGCCAGCCTCTAACCTCACCAGGGAGACAAGGGGTTAACTGGGCTGAGGCCCAGAAATGTGATTTAACCCTTGTTATAACCTGAAAATGTGTATTCCACTGTTCCCCTGTTTTATTGTTATATCAGTGTCTGCATCACACACACTAGGATTCATCCGGGAGTACAAGGGTTAATAGTTCTTTAGTGATTATAGCCCTTTGTGTAATTTTCCCGCCTTTTCAGGCACCATTTTGCAGGGTCCATAGGCCGCCATTGGAGCTCCATGTGTTTCAACGGCGAATCTTGCTGTTTGGGTCCTGTTTCCTGTGAAGACCAGCAGATGGCATCCGAGAGGAGGAGCGGCGGTTTCCCATTGTAAGTCAATGGGCCCATTGACTTCAATGGAGAATCCTCGAAGGAGCTTTCCAGGAACGAGTTGGCTGCCGTCCAAACCGCAAAACCGCAAAGCGGATACATTTTCAATAGGAGAGCTTTGATCACTTAACAGTCAAGTTCAACGACAAGTGGCGTGGGAATAAACAGTTCTAGAGCACCTAGAAATAAAATTCTTTTTGCCCCTAGTTCCTAGACCTCCCCCCACTCGACCACAACTGGGTCCCCGTATCCTGGACCCCCGATAAGGGTCGAACCGAGAAGAGCGGGTCGCGCCATAGGTTCCAATGGCGGCGGCATAAACAGCTCAAGAAAACGGCTAAGTGTCAAAAGCTGAAATGTGGGCATCCATAGCTCCGGTTCCGGAGGGTCCAGAGGATAAGGGTTTGGGGTGCCTGTAGTCACTGCTCCGGCATCGTTGCAGAACCATCCTTGACCCTCTTGGACCAACCCGACGGAGTATGGACCCCCTTGAAAGTTCGGGACTTTCCCCCTAGACTCCAATGGCGGCCAATCTCCATTGACCGGCTATGGCGGAAAACCCCCATTGACTTCAACGGCAGCGGCGCCCCGTTGAAAGTCTATGGCAGCGGATTCCCATAGCCGCCAATGGAGGCGGTTTGCCATTGAAAGTCTATGGCGGCGGAGCCCGTTGTTTTCAATGGGGATTAAGTGAAAAACCGTGATTTAATTTACAGCGGAGTTTTTTGTATTAAAATAGGAAACGGTTTAAGGTGTATTTGTGTAACTCCGATTCCGAAGGTCGTAGCAAGTCGCTAATTGGACCATATGGTGTCCCAGTTCCGGCATTGAGAACTGGGAAGTTTGGACCTGCTGGACCCAACGGAACCGGATATTTTAATATGTTTGTATTTTATCTTTAATACTGTGTCCCAAGGTATGGATAAAAACCAGAGGAAATTCCCTTGGCCATCAGGTAGCAGATGGTCAGAGAAGCGTCCCAATGTCTAGAAATTAAGTGCTGTTCAAAGGAGTTTATCACCTACACTGTTTACAGGAGGGCGGAGATGACTCAAACCATAGCAGGCTATAAGTGTCCCATTTCACACCTTACAACAAAGGGTTTCCTGACAGATATTCCGTTTGGTAGACTAGCTGGCATTCCTGATGCAAATGTGGGATTACAGAAATAAGACCCCAGAGTGCTAATGCGCATGTGCCAACTAGCAGGGGGGCATGGATCAAAATGTGTTCCCATGTTAGAGAGTGGCTAGAGGTAATTGAAAACCAATCACCTGTACTTAATGTTAAGGATAGGGTTACAAAAGGTATATAATCTGTGGTCAACCCTTTATCCTGTGTCCTTCTATACCATCTTGATTGCTGAGAGAAACGCTATGCAATGTCTTCATGCCAGAGGTCTTTCATGTCTTTGGTGTCTTGATGACTATGAAGATTGCTGTATGAACTGCCAGTCCAAATATGACTGTTTCATCATTTCCATTTTAAGTAAATGTCCATATTTTGCTTGTTATTTGTATATCTGTTGTGTTCATCTTTATCAAGGAATAAATTATATTTTATCATATCTATGTCTCGTCCCAGTTCAAACCCAGTTTTATATATATATATATATATATATTTGGTGTAAATTACAGCCTGCCATAAAGTCACCGTGACAAGCAGCACGCTTAGTTGCCCGTGTAGTTCCCTTAGCCATAGAGAAAGGAGGCTACATAATATTAAGAGATCAACCACAAGAGCAAAATCAGCAAAATAAATGTGGTATTACAGATGCAGCGGCCGTTATTCGAACAAATCACAGAGCTGTTTTTGTGTGCGCTGCTGTATTCCACGCGGCACTTATGCCGCCAATCGCCCAGGCACACGTGTTTATCGCGGTTCCTTTGTTTGAATTTCATGGACTCTGTTTCTTTGTGTGCAATTAAATGCAATGAAATTAATGAATTGTAATGTGTACAGTACTGTGCTACTGTTTCAATTTCAGGTGTTTAAAAAACAGAACACTAAAATGCCATTTTCTGCACTCGCGTCTAAAGGCGGTACGGTTGGAAGAAATCACGCGCCATGACATGGGTATTCCGAGGTATAAACCGCGTGAAGTGTTCGAATAACGGCTGCTGCATCTGTAGAACGAGCTATTTCTTTGAAAACCTCTGGGTCTGTGCAGAAAAATATCATTGCTATTCAGCCACTCCTTAAATGTTGCTGCACTTTCTGCTATGTCAATCAACTAGTGGTTGGAATTGCTTGGACAGAAATAGAGATACAATGCAGTAAAAATATCTATTAAAAAAATTAACTATGTACTGTATTTCAGATATGATTATTAAACAATATTCTACAAAAACTTAAAGAGAAAAGGTATTGCTAAAATAAAATAAAAAAATGTTTAAACTGGTAGTGTGTAAAGAGTAAAAAAAAAAACCTATTGGTACTGTATGTCACACCCCCTGGTACTATCACAATTCCACCTCTGCAATCAACAGAGCAACTTGAGTGTATGAGAGAAATACGAGACATGTAATTCTACATCTCAAAACATAGAGAGAAAAATGGATTCTGCAGTTATAAATTAAGTGCAATTATAACCTGATTTGATGTCATTTTTGACCCAGGAGTAAATTCATCCTTCATCTCACTCTCCTTGGCATTCAGATCAGGAAACGCGCATATATTTTATGATCTGATCTCCCGGTCATTAAAATTCTTGCAGTGTTTTCCATCTGTGCAATAAAATAATCATGGCCCATGATAGCATAAGGAAAAATGAACGGTAAACTGCACACACAATGGACCTGTTTGAATGTGCTGCTCTACATAGCAAAATAGGATGGCGTTGTAGTATATTGAACGAACTCAAACACATTTCCCATGTTTTTTATAGTGGTTTCAGAGTATGGGAGGATGACATGTTTGGGCGCAGAAGCCTAACTGCAAAACCGTAATAACAATGGTCACAGAATATACAGTACGTAACTGAGAAACTAATGTGTGTGGCCAAGATCAAAGGTGAGCTATATAGTAACATAGCAGTTAAAAGGTTGAAAGAAAAAAAAGAAATTTCTCTCTATGCCCAATCGATTGAGATCAAGTCATGTCAGTCACTAATAGGACTTCATCTCACCCAGGTAGAGTTTCTGTGAGTCCAACTGATATGGAGTCAGTCTCACAGATTTTAGCATCAGTGTCTCTTAGGTTGCATCCACAGAAGGACAGTCAGCGCGGAGCCGTGCGAACGCTCCGCGATGAGCCCCGTCATCCTCAATGAGGATGTCTTGAGAGGGGGCTCCCGCGAGTGTCCGCAGGCGTGCTGAAGCGCAGGGATTTTCAGCCGACAGCAGAACCTGTTTCTGAGCGCGCTGTCGACTGAAAACCTTAAATCAGAGCGAAGCAGCGTCAACATCACGGTGCCATGACGTTGGCGCCGTGACATTGACGTCAGCGCTTTGCGGGCTAATGGCCCAGTGACGTCAATGCCCCACTTCCCCCCGACCTCCCGATTGCGCACGCTGGCTCGTCTGCTAGTTCATGCAATCGCTCCTGTTGCGCAGATGAGCCTCAGCATGAGCGCGGAGGAGCGCTGACTGCTAAACTATGGACGCAGCCTAAGTCTCACTGATAGCAATCTGAACTTTTCCACTAAAATGCCACTTTCTTCGCCCAGATCCCATGTTATTATATTTGTAGCAATCTACAGGAAAGACAGAAAAATATCCCAGTGTAACATCTCACAATCTGTCTCACAAAAGAAAATAAATCCTACCTGATTCCAGTTATTGGTAATTAGATCTCTCCCGGGATCAACACAGTCTATGTTTCATTTTATCATATCAAATCACTCAGTAGATCAATACAATTACCTACGTACGTTTTATCCTGTTCAGCATATCCTGTATACCTTTCCTACATAGGAAGATATCCAATCTTTTCTTAAATGTATCTACTTTATCTGCCGTCATAGCCTCCAAGAGCAATACATTCCCACTGCCCTTGCAGTCATGGCCATTGACAGGGGGAGGAGCACAGGGACACATGTCCTGGCCCTGTAGCGGAGGGGGGCACGACCTAATGGTCCAAACCCGGAATTTAGGCCCCATCAGAAGTCAGCCCAACTTCTATTTCCGGCTGCCTGGACTCCCTCTGATGTATGGTAGGTCCAGGACAGACTCTTCACCCCACTTTACAGGTAGGACCAGGTGGGAGTAAGCAAAGTGAAAAGGATGAAATGAGAGGGACAGAGAGAGAGAGGGGGCGAAGAGGGAGAGAGAGAGAAAGGTGAGGAGAATAAGAGCGAAGGGGGAGGGAGAGTGCGTGAAGGGGGGGAGAGTGCCTGACAGGGAGGGAGAAATGGGGGAATGAAAGGGAAAAGAACCGAGTGTAAGTGAGAGGGGCAGATTGCGAGAGAGGGGTGGGGGAGAAGTGAGGGGGGGAGATGCAGATGGTGAGAGAGGGGGAAGGGGGAAGAGGAACGGAGAATGAGAGAGAGGGGGCGAGCGAGTTAGAGAGGGTGAGAGAGAGGTGGAAGGAGTGAGAGTGAGGGAGAGAAAGGGGGAAAGTGAGAGAGAGAGGGGAAGATCGTGAGAGGGGGGCACATAGTAAGAAAGGGGGGAGAAGAGTGAGTGAGAAATGAAAGAAGGGGGGAAGAGGGATGGAAAATGAGAGGGAGAGAGAGAGGGGGGAGATTGAGTGAGAGATGGGGAAAGGGGACAGAGAGCGTGAGAGAGAAGGGGAAAGAGTGAGATAGAGGGGAACGATATATAAAAAAAGGGGGAAAGAGTGAGGGAGAGGGAGAGAGTAAAGGGCAGATAGTAAGAGAGAGGGGCATAAAGTGAGAGGGGGAAGAGGGAGGGAAAGTAGGAGAAGGAGGGATGGAGAGTGGGCGAGGTGCAGATAGTGAGAGATGGTGGGGGGAAGCATGAGGGGGGAGAGCAAGAGAGGTGTAGTACGTGAGGAGAGAGGGAGGGGGATGTGTGAGAGGGGGGCTGGCAAAGCCGTCTGCACACAACAACCCAATGTCCCGGTGGAAACTCTGGTCCTGAGCCCCGGGAAAGCAGTTGGCTGCCCTGCTCACTTTAAATATCAAGTTCCTATGCTGCTGGTAAAAACACCTCTCCTACACCTCAGTGGTAGGAAAAAGCAGTCTTCAGGAAAGCTCAAGACCCCTACAACAAAAGTTTGTTTCAACGCTTCGCCCCTACGACTTCACACGAGTGTGATCGGCCATTTCTACCCCATTGCAGGTCCCACCGGCAGCAAAGGGGTCAATTTCCAAAAATCATTCCCACCTCAGAGAGACAAACTGAGTCCAATTTATAGAAACAGCGTGAACAGTTAGATTTTTCTGCCGTTGCAGCTCTCTTTATTAAATTGCAGGCTATAACCCAGTTATTCCTGTACTTGTACGTTATACTACCATTCAACAGATGGTGACTGTCAGCAGACCTGACTTTATTCTAAAATTTAACATATATATTACTTTTTACATAAGCTAGAATCAGGAGTTCAGATTACAGAAGAGTTTGAACTAACTGCTGCCAGAACCCACGTTGATGAATAAAGATTTCAAGTGACTGGGTCTTTTACAGTATAACCAGTGCTGTAGACCTTTCTCTTTTCGTTATCACTGCTATAAAGTCTATCATAAGGAGAATATATATATATTCAGGCTGGGCATGGATATGCAAATGGAATAATGATGGGTGCCAGGAGCGTTTATAGTACAAACAAGAGTTTTAGTCACAGCCATTGATAATGCTCCCCATAAAACAGGCAAACTTCACTTCAGACATTACAGTAACTTATCAAACAACATGGTTACTCTGTGCTTCTTTCCCTTGTAGCTCTCACTCTTACACTCTTAGGGGCCTAAAAAAATCGCCGGGCCTACCGGAGTCTGCCTTTCTGTAATAGGTGCTCAGTAAGAGGCTGAATCAGTCACTCTAACTGAGTGCCTCCCACAGGCGATCGCGGGGGTTTTATTTAATTTTAAACATTACAGTATTGTAGCAGGGGGTCTCCAGAGCAGAACCACATTGGTTTCAGTTCCGGGGACCTCCTACTTCCCGAGAAACAGGCCCCGTTATGGGGTGCCAGTATCTCCTATGTATTTGATTCACGGCGGGACATTTCAATGCATAGGAGATAACGGCACCCCATAACAGGGCATGTATCTTGCGAAGCAGGGGGTCCCCGAGGCTGAAATCAATTACAATATGTACTAAACACCAATACACAACCCACCCACCCCCTGTGTCCACACATAAAACCAGATTTTATATTTTTATAAACAGGATTGATACCAGAGGTCGGTGGGGGGCCCCGCGGGCATGCAGGTGGTCCCCATGGGTGTCCAGGGGCCCCAACGGGGTCTCTGGGTGGTTCCCGCGGGTGTTGGCTAGTGGTTTTATTAATTAATTGTTTTGTTGGTTACTACTTAAAATTAATTAATTGTTTTGTTGGTTAGTGCTTTTATTTATTGAATGTGTTTAGGTGCTTGAGTATGTTTTATTATTGTGTATTTTGGGCCTACAGGCGGTCCTCGTTTTACGACGTTTCGTTTTACGACGAACGGCTTATCCGACGCTTGTCAATGCATCACTATGGCCCGTTTTACGACGCCCGAACGGCTTATCCGACGCTCTTACGACGCTTTAAAAAATTGCTACAAATGAACAACCAGACGGCTGCAGGCTAGGGAGATCATTCTGAACAGTCTGTGTGAAGGTTTGGTGGTGTATTTTAGGCCCTAAACCATGGCTGATCAAAGCAAAAAGCAAAGTGCTGTTACTCCAAAAAGGAATAGAAAATCTATAACTTTGGAGACCAAGCAAAACATCATAAAGCGCTCTGAGAAAGGAGAGACGAACACAGAAATTGGACGTTCCTTGGATATACCTCGCACAACTATTGTGACTATAATCAAAGACAAGGCAAGAATCCTGGAACAGATCAAGGGCTCAGCACCTATGCAAGGTACGACAATAAGGCAGCGTGCTGGTCATATTGCTGAGGTGGAAAAACTCCTCATCATATGGTTGGAAGATCAATCCCAGCGTCATGTGCCCATTAGTTTAGCCTTAATTCAGGCCAAGGCTTTGAGTCTGTATGAGGACATTAAGCAACAGCATGGAGAATGGGCCACTGAGGAAACATTCACTGCAAGTAAGGGCTGGTTTATGCGGTTTAAAGAGAGGGCAAACTTGCATAACATTAAAGTGGCCGGTGAAGCTGCTAGTGCTGATGAGGAGGCAGCTAAAACCTTCCCTGTTACATTGGCCAAAATTATAGAGGACGGTGGCTATTGCGCACGTCAAGTGTTCAATGTTGATGAGACTGGGCTCTACTGGAAGAAAATGCCCAGTAGAAGCTACATTGCAAGAGAGGAAAAATCTATGCCCGGGTTTAAAGTTGCAAAGGACAGGCTGACTCTTCTGCTTGGATCAAATGCTGCAGGTGATTTCAAGCTAAAACCTTTGCTTGTTTATCATGCAGAAAACCCTAGGGCATTCAAGGGTTATGCAAAGAGCACACTTCCAGTGATTTGGAAGTCCAACCGTAAGGCATGGGTAACAGGGAGCCTTTTTGAGGACTGGTTCCAGCATCAATTTGTTCCGGCTGTGCAATTATATTGCATGAACCAGAACCTCGATTTCAAAGCATTGCTGCTCCTGGACAATGCTCCTGGCCATCCCGTCGTACCTGGATGACCATCATCCAAACGTCATGGTGGTGTTCATGCCCCCCAACACCACCTCACTGATACAGCCGATGGACCAGGGGGTTATCGCTTCCTTCAAGGCCTACTATCTTAGGCGAACATTTGCCCAGGCCATCAGAGCAACCGATGTGGAAGGTGGTCCAACCTTAAAAGAATTTTGGAAGGGTTACAACATTCTTCCTGCAGTGAGAAACATCGGAGAGGCATGGAATGAGGTGAAACAATCCAATCTAAATGGAGTTTGGCGTAATTTGTGCCCGGATTATGTGTCTGATGTCCAAGGCCTTACAGAGACTGTTGCAGAAGTTACAGAAACTGTTGTGCAAATGGCCAGAGATCTCAACTTGGAGGTGGAAACCGAGGATATTGAGGAGTTGCTCGCCTCACATTCTAACGAGTTGAGCAATGAAGACCTCATGCAATTAGAAGAGCAAAAAATTGCTGAAAAGGAGGCCCACCAATCTGCTGATGTGGCACAGCCACAGCCACGTAAATCTTTGTCAAGCAAAATGTTGGCTGCGGCATTCAAGCACATTGATAGCGCACTGGCCATATTTGAGGACAATGACCCTAACATTGAACGGAGTTCAACAGTCAGTCGTGGGGTGTCTAACCAAATCAGCTGCTATAGAGAGATCTACACGCAGAAAAGGAAAGGATCTGTCCAGACTTCAATGAAGAGGTTCTTCAAGAGGCCGAAACCTTCAACTGCACCTACATCACCTCCAAAAAGTCCGTTGTCTATTGAAGATCCCCCCCCATCATCTTCCTCCAATAATTGATGTGTTTTTTTTGCTCATGTACATTTCTGTACAGAATACAGCATAGTTTTATTTTTATAGTTTTATTTTACAGTTCTGGAATCAATAAATATAATGTTTACATCATAATCTATGTGTGTACAGCATATCTTATTGCTTGAGTAACATTTTCTGTGTATTTTAGCAGTAAAAATGCCTTCAGGAACGGAACGTTTAATTTAAACAGTGTTCCTATGGGAAAACGGGTTTCGCTTTACGACGCTTCGCTATCCGACGCCATTTTGAGTAACGCATTGCGTCGGATAACCGAGGACCGCCTGTACATGTATTTTTATTAGGGTGACCATTGACTGCTATAGTGGCTTATTATGCCATATTATATGGGTATGATGTACCACTATGCCAATCAATGGGTACAGGTTGGGTATAGTGGGCCCGGGGTGGGTGGTTAGGCCTCCCGGGTGGGTAGCAGGGGAGGGTGGTTAACCCCTTAATTACTATAGCAGTTATTAACCGCTAAGGTGATTAAGGGGTTAGGGGCCATTAGATTGTATTATTTATTGTATTATTTCTGGCAATGGAGGACATGGACATGGAAACTAAATGTGTGCATAAGAACATGCATTAGGTATTCAAAAATCTCTCAAATGCTCGTCCTTGATTCTTCAAGTTGTTAAAGTAAATTCGGCACAACGCTGGATCAGCATTATTTGCACTTTATAGAATAAGGGCTATAATGTTTTAACATATGGTGTGTAATGAGGGGTCACCGGCAAGGGGGTGGGAGGCATCGGGACAACTGTCCTGAGCCAGAGGCGGGCGGGGGCCCAGCAGTCTGAACCCAGAAATTAAGTTATGCTGGTCCAACTTTCGCTATCGGACTCCCCCCCCCCCCCTCGTTCAAAAGTGAGTGCCCCTGGTGAACAGTTAGGGTCCAATTACCTCCTCTCTGTTGAGCAGTCAGGGCCCAAGGACCTGCCCCCTGTTAGCAGTTAGGGCCCAAGGACCTCAGCCTTGTTCAGCAGCTAGGGCCAATGACCTCCCCCCTGGTGAGCAGTTGGGGCCCCGAACTATCACTCTTCACTGCACCTGTGCATATCCAAATGTGTGTATTTCCCAGGTATCTCAGGTTTGTTCCGGCTTAACACTTTATCGGTTTTTGTCCCCATTGGCTGAGACATTATCCAGCATAGGTATTTAAGTAATACCAGGGGATCACATGACCAACACCCTGAAGAAGTGTCAATCTGACAAGAAGCGCGTTGCAGTGAGGTCAGACGCAGTAACGTGACGCCCGTGACGACGGACACCTGGAAGCTGCAGTCCAAGTACACCACGAGGATGCCGACAGGATTTGAGCGCTAGCCTTATACACCAACTTTAGCTGGACTCTTTCGCTTAAAGATCTGAGGACTTTCTGATCACGGGGTTCTGGTAGACGGAGCCCGACCCTCTGTGAGTTTACGGACATCAGAGTTAATTCGATCCACCTCTTTTTATGTAAGTGTTATATGTTCCACATTTTTTTACATATAAAATATTATTGTGTACTAATTTAGGTTTTTCTGTTTCTTTTCCTGCGCCCCATCCATTTTTATTTGTTATTGTTCCGGCTTGATCATAGGTATCTCTACATATGTTGGATAAATAAGTGTTTGGGAAGGTATACAAGTCAATTGGTAGTCTCTCTGTCTGTGTCTCTCACCTATATTTCTGGATTGGAGTGAAATCACCTTTAGTTACCAGGATTAACGCCACCCATGATTATTTATGTTATCGCAAGGCAGGGCTAAATTAACACGTTAAGCCTATGATAATGAGAAATACGACGGACGTTGTTTTGCATATAATTTATGCATTAACGTCAGGAAATATAACGTCAATTCATGATTTTGAGAATGGCCCAGAAGTAACGGACCTCTGTGGTCTGGGACAGTTTCCATGTAGTCAAGTGACATTGTTTAGTGCTGTGGAACTTTACAGGTGGGGTGACACAGTTTTCCTTAGACTCTCCTCTGTCTGATTACATAAATTATGTTTCATTTAATCGTAATTACTTTAATGGCTGTCATACTGGGCAAATTAATGGCGTTTTTTTTTTGTTTCTGTTGCAGAGGAGAGGTTACATCACAATCACCACCGAGCTGATTGAATAATTGAGGCTGAAATTTACATGCAAACTGGCCAAGGTGCAGTGGGTACACAGATCCTGCACTGCCAATGTTTAACCTGCACGCCCTGTTACAGCCCAAGCCCTACGATGTCCAAATCATAAAGATACCAAATGCAGAACATCTATTAATACAAAAAGTGATACGTGCAATGCGTTGCTGGTCCCAGTGGCAGAGAATGGGTTAATAAAAAGTAGTTGCACTGTGCTCCGTTTCAAGAATGTTTAAATTTGTTTTAAACGTCTATTGACGTCTATTTTTAAAGGTGTATACAATATGTATGCTTCATTAAGAGCATTGATATCCGCTCTTGATCTACATGCCCCTCTTTCTCTCTCCTGTTCTCGCCGTTCTAACCCCAGACCCTGGCACAAATTACCACACACGCATGCTGCGTTCCTGCACTCGTTCCTCTGAATGCTTCTGGAGGAAATCTCACACTCACGCAGACATCAAGACATCCCCTCTACATCCTCCTCCCATCCCACACCCCTTCTCCCTCTACCATTTGCCCTGTTGACCACATTCCCTTCCATCTCCTAAAACGTCTTTCTCCTACTCTTAATCCCTACGCTCTCACATATTTTTAATGCCTCCCTCTATTCTGGAACCTTTCCCTCCTCCTGCCAGTTATACCACTACTCAAAAACAGCAACTACCTGTCTAACTATCGCCCTGTCTCCCTCCTGCCTTTTGCCTCTAAACTCCTTGAACGCCTTGTATTCTCTCGCTTGCTCCATTTTCTCACCTCATATGGTTAAACCTCTCTGCAGCCTTTCATACTGTGGACCACCCTCTTCTCCTTCACATTCTCCATACTCTTGGTATTCGTAACAAAGCTCTATCCTGGATCTCCTCTTCCCTCTCCCATCATACTTTCAGTGTCTCATTTGCTAATACCTCCTGCTCTTCTATCGATCGCTCTGTGGGGGTACCCCAGGTTCTGTCCTGGGACTTTTTCTCTTTACACACTCTCTCTAGGTGACCTTATTACATCTCTTGGGTTGAAATATCACCTCTATGCTGATGACGCACAACACCTTTCAACACCTGACCACCTGCTGTACAGACCAAAGTTTCTCAATTTCTCTCCGCTATATCATCCTGGATGGCCCTCCGCCGACTCAAACTTGACATGTCAAAAATGGAGCTCCTCATATTTCCTTCCAAACCTGGCCCTACTACCTCCTTCAACATTACTGTTGGAAGAACTATCATACTAGCACCAAAAGAGAAAAGAAACGCCACAAACGAGAGCACGCTAATCAAGTGAATGATGACATGGTGGTATGGAAATAAAATCAGTTTAGTGGGAGCTATGCTCCAAGTAAAATAATGAGTTATAATTATGTAACAATAAACACAAGCAGACTGTGTGTTAACGTGGTCATTAAACAAACCGAAAGGATGCCTTGATATTAAAGCGCAGTCTGGTTGGGTTTATTGTTATATAATTATAACTCATTATTTTACTTGGAGCATAGCTCCCATTAAACTGATTTCGTTTTTGGGGTTTATTTTCTCTTTTGGTGATAGTACTAGTTGTTTACCCCTTATTGCAGCACCACCCATTAACTGTATTTGGTTTCAAGCAGTTGCGAAGGTATTCTCTTTCCCCCCTCCCCCAGTACACAAGCACTATTATACACCCAGTATCACAAGCACCCTGCCTAGAGGTCACATTTGACTCCCTCACATCCTCCTCTCACATTGATAATGTAGCTAAAAGCTGTTGTTTTTTCCTCTGCAATATTGAAAAGATACGCCTTTTCCTCTGTTGCTCTACTGCTAAAACTCTGACGCAGGCCCTTATTCTCTCTCGTCTCGACTACTGTAGCATCCTGCAATCCAGCCGTCCTAGATGTGTGACCACACGACTCCATCCCTACTAGTCCATGTGGGGGGGGGAGGAGGGCCGGGGTATCTGCCTATCCTAGCAGGGTGTGCACACACACAGTGATTCTGACTGCAGTGCTACAGTATTTACACATTACTGTTAGCTGCAGGCGTCCCTACAGTGGATTGAATCTATGTTTTGCCTCAGTATTGAGATTTGAGTGTGATTCATGCTACAGAGACACAATATCACCTCAACACATGACTTCTTATATGAGAGAGATATTACTGTTTTCTTTAGTATCACTACCGTTTCGCCTATAACCATGGTTAGTTATGGTGTGTTTTTCTTGTTTTGACATATTTTTTTCATGTCAGGACATTAGGTTTGTACATTACTGTGTATATAGGCTGCTAATTTGCAGCACCTGACTGCTGCAGCTGTTCCTCCCTGTTTGGAAGAGATAGAACATGCACTGTATTATCTGATGCTGTTTTTCATTGAGACAACCAGATATTCAACTATTCCTCGTTAATGCTTAATACCTCTACATACCTATCAACTATTCCTGATATTTTGAGAGGATAACACGGGCTGTATCAGAGTAGTCTTATCTCTATTTGTTTCCACACCCACCTTGAGGATTTTAACTCTTCACTTCTACATATTAGTTCACATTTTAAACGTTGTTTAATGTCATGGCAGACAAGGTCTTTTAACACATTTAGATTTTAGGGATCAGTCAAGAGGTAAAACAAGGCAGTGAAATAAAATGGGGTTTATTTGGATAAATGATAAAAGGAACAAAGGGCACAACGGATTTAGAATATCCAAACTCATTTATTGAGCCAACACAACTTTTCGACTGTACTGGTCTTTATCAAGTGACATAGTGGCACTTGATAAAGACCAGTATGGTCGAAACGTTGTGTTGGCTCAATAAATGAGTTTGGATATTCTAAATCCGTTGTGCCCTTTGTTCCTTTTATCATCTATCCAGGACTGATCACAGGCTTTCGTACAAACATTGGAGCACCGGTAACTGTATCAATTTTGTTTACAATTTAAGGAGTGCAGCATTTTTCCTATCTATCTGGTTTATTTGGATAAAATCTTGGAAATACAACAAAACACAAAATACAAAAATATACACACTTACTGGGGCCTGGGGGTTGAGATCAAGCTTTTCCTTTGTGCAGGGCACCCGCTTGCCCTGATCAGAACCTTGTTCTGGACGTCCTGGACCGAGATTCAGCAGAAAATCCTGACCGGGACCTACTGTAGTCCTGATAGTCCTGGAATTGTTTTCAGCCAGAAATCCTGACTGCGACCACTACGTTCTAAAATTAGAACTTGGTCCCCGCGTCTGAGCTTCAAAACAAAGCCGGTTGCTCTGCTATTTGGAACAGAGCAACTTTGAAAAGCCCGTCCTAGCTTCATCGACTCAAGCCACAAAATCGTCTAGTTGTCTGACTGGGGCTTCTCCTTATTTACCCTCCGCTGAGCTATGTTCAGCATGGAGGAAAGAGGAGCAACCAACCAGAGCATGGGAATTCCTCCCCACCAGCCAATATAAACAGGGGCTTGTCTCTGGGCTGATGTCAGAGGAGTAGGCGTGCCAAGCCGGTCAAAAGCCGGGTGAGTGGTAAATATGATTTACCCAATGGGAGAAGCGCCTACGAGCTGTATCTCCCCCAGCTAACTCATTGCCACCCACTGGGCAGGCTCCGCCAAGTCTGGCAGATACAAAAGTTGTCCCCACAGGGTGCCCTTTGTTCTCCGAACTTGGCAATTTGCCCTTCCTTGCCCACCAAACGGTCTTCTCACCTCTGGATATCCTCTCTTCTTTGAACAACATACTCTTTACAGACATGCCGGCATCTATGCTGATCCCCTGGCTGACTGTATAGAGTCGTAGAGCAAATGGTTAAAACATTATAAAACACTTTTTAATAAAGTATACACATTCGGAAACCTTATACTTTTGTAGCCCCTTTACCCCCACCCTAAGTGAGATTTGATCTGCTACTAGTGTCTTTGGTGTAGAATTGTGCATACCTGTAAGGTAACAGGAGGGCTGAGCACTTCCGCGGTGGTGTGGGGAATCATCAGGACAGGATTTACAGGCTACCTTTGTTCATTGGTTGCAGCGTCTCCAGTCAGCGTGGATCCTCTGGATAGTAGGATGGTCCAGACTGACACCTTTCTTTAGCCCAAGACAGTGAATCACACTGGTATATGGTTCCATATAGTGTTTAGGATATTACACAGCAGGTATATCATTTTCCTTGCTTCCCTTAAGTAGGTCACTTCAAGGCTTGAGGCCCATCCAAGCTTCCTCCTGCATGGTGCTCCTCCTGATGCCCCCTTATGGGACACACGGAAGTTGTTGCTCACTCCACAGAGGGAGGAAAGAGGCACACCCATTTTTGGGAGAGAGACCGTATTTATACCCTGGGGTTGGGATGGAACCCTGCCCCATAACAGAGCAGGTCTGATACTGACAGGTCATCACAATCAAGCATGACACCCAGCCAGTACCTCCCCCAGGCTGACACTTGATACTGTATTTGGGCTCGAAATTCAGGAGTCTGGGGGACACTGGGTTGCCCCGGTGTAATTCACCCCGCATACGACTAATCATACCTGCTCGTCGGGGAGAATTAAAAGACTACCGGTAACTTCGGCCCCCGAACTCCTGCAAACAAAATATTTGTATTTCTACCCAAATATCCCCCCTAAAACTGATACACAGGAAATCTCACAGTTCTAGGGCCAAGGGAACATGAAAACAGAAAAAAGCACGGGTCACTTTATTTTCAGCATGTATTATCCCTGGTCCCTGACTTATGGTGCTTATACCAGGGACCCCACGGTTTCAGGGGTAACCAGAGGGCTTAACCTTTATTATGTAGCCTGGTTACCCCCTACCGTCACATAATATATATGTCTCTGTACATTCTTCCTATTGTACATACCAATTAGATTGTAAACTCTTCGGAGCAGGGACTCCTCTTCCACAGTGTTACATTTATGTCTGAAGCACTTATTCCCATGATCTGTTATTTGTATTTGTTATTTATATGATTGTCACGTGTATTACTATTGTGAAGCGCGATGTATATTAATGGAGCTATATAAAAAAAGACATACATGCATACGTTAATAAACATTTATTATTTTAATTCTGAGTACCTTAAGGGGTTTTGTGTCACTGTTGTGACTGTTAAGCGAGGATTGATCTCCGAGACCATTGAGTCCTTATCCGTATATTATTTATAAATGATCTGACCATTTGTTCTAAATTTCACTCCAAGCTTGCACCAATTTCCATCAATTTGCACTATTTCATATTCTATTTCCTAAAATTTTTTTCAGAAGGGCACTCCCTCCCAAGACCCCTCCCCAGATTTTTTACAAAACAGAATACAGTATATAGTGGTGCAAACTTGTGAATACTTGGGTGAAATTTGGAAAAAATTACGTGTCAGTCAGGTCCTTTATAAATAACATTCTTCCTCGTCAACGATTCTTGCATCGCACCTTTCACCATTTTGTCCAGTATTTTTGGACAAGCCATCTGACAACCCTAGTGACTGCCAGGAAGGGTGACTGCCAGGATGGGGGGAGGCGGGGGGGTGACTGCCTTGGTGGGGGAGCGTGACTGCCGGGGGGGGGCAACTGCAGAGGAGGTGACTGCCGGGGGAGAAGGGGGTGACTGATGGGCCAATCTCACTTCCGGCGCGCCAATGTCAGAGAGGCCTGTCGCGCACTGACATCAGAGGGCCAGGCATAGAATAGAGGACTGCTCACCCTAAAGAAGCGTGGTGTACACGCGAAACGATCGTCGGGAAATGTGATACGTCACAAGTGACGTCATCAGAAGTGGCGACATCTTTGATCCAGGCAGCAGACGAGCGTCAATACAGTCAGGCTTGTATCATTTACGGAACCTTCCGTGTTACTTTTGACCCGCTGCGGTCTAATTCTACCATTCATCTGTGACGGTTGTGCCCCAATTTGGGTGTGCGAGTACGGATCCTATTAGGATCTGCATAGGAGTTTTCCTACAGTATGTGTATATAGGTATCCATGACTTGTGGTTATCTAGTACTGAGATGATATTGTGGGAATAAACGTACCACTAAGGATATACATCCTAATCACTGAACATACAGATGTGCTTCTGGATACTAATTAGGTGAAGTGTATACTTACATACAGTGGGAATATACATCCAAACGTATGCCTATGTTATTGTACTCAGGTACTACTATATATGATACATGCAAGATCTGATTACAGAGTTCTGACGAGCCTATAATCTCACGAATGGATTAAATTAGTTTTATTTCAAGATAAACTTATATACTGTATTTTTCCATCAGCCCTATTATTTGATGCCAGGATCAAACTACTGACCCAAATACCATTTGGATCTATTTTGGAATAGATGTTTATAGATAGCAGTCCGAACCCATGATATATAGACATACTTATCCTTGAAGGTTACCTATATAGCCACTTCACTATGGGGTTATTTTAATGTATGAATGAATCTAGGTGTGTATTTAACAAATATTTGAATTAATAAAACTTTATTGTTTTCTGATCTTTCCGGTTCCTATGGGTCAATAGACCTAATAAAAGTAATTATCTGTTGGACCACTGTAGTCCGCCTATTTAAACCCAGCATAGAGTGCTACATATAGAGGGAACCTTTCTGATCCTCCTTGGATCAACACAGTTTCAACAATGACCAAGTTGGAGGACTTGAGAAATTATCTAGAGACGGCAAACGCTGCTATTACTGCCATGGTGAAGAAACAGAGCCAATCTGACGAAGGTATTGCTGACTGGAAGCAGAAGTATGAAGAGTCTTAGGCAGAGCTTCTCAGAAGAAGACCATCAGTCTCAGTATAGAGCATGAACTCTCCCAGAAGGAGTCTCGCAGTCTCAGCTCAGAGCTGGGAATCTCTCCAAAGGAGTTTTGCCGTCTCAGTGCAGATACAGGAGTCTCTCAGAAAGAACTGCAGTCTCAGTACAGAGCTGGAAATCTCTCAGAAAAAGCTTCATACTCTCAGCATAGAGCTGGATAGCTCTTGCCAGGAGGTCAGCGTTCTCAGAACAGAACCCGCTCAAAAGGTGATTCACAGTCTCAGTACAGAGCTGGAAGTCTCTCAAAAAGAGGTTTGTAGTCTCAGTACTGATCTGGAAGTCTCTCAGAAGGAACTCCATGTTCTCAACACAGAACTACAGTAGGAGTCTCGTACCAGGAAACACGAAGTCTCAGCACAGAGGTGTGTAAATGGAAGGATGACTACAGAAAAGTCCTGAATGTTGTAGAGATTGTTCAAAGAGAGAACAGAAACCTGAGAGAAGGTTTAATATCTGACCAAATCATTGAAGGAAATGAGAAGCTCCACAAAGAAAAAAAAAAGGTTAAGAAACAAATCCAACAAGAAAAGAATGAGGTAGAGGGCTCTTTTCAGCAGGAAACTAGCTAATCCCAATGTCTTCAATTAGAACTCTCTTTGATCAGAGCAGACTCTAAAAGAAGTGTTATAACATTACAAAAATACTGCAGAGAGCCTATCCAAGGAAGATTGGAGAGAGAAAGTTCTGTGCAAACGCTCTGAAATTATCATCATACAGGCTGCCTACAGAGGAACAAAATCTCATCAGCTTTATCGCCAAACTAAATCAGCATACTGTACCTTCTCCAGTCAATATGGAGAATGCAATGACAAAGAAAGAAATATGAACATTTGATGCAATGTGTAATTGTGCTCCAGTCAAATGTTAGTCAGTATCTGCAGCAAAGATGCTACAGGAAAATGAAGGAAGCTGCCTTTGTGGTTCAGTCCAGATATAGGTTCTACATTACAACCAAGAAGCTGTGCGTTGCTGTAAGCGCATTTGCAATACTGTCTCAGTGCTACAACTGGCTTTCCATAAAATCCTGGAAAGAAGAACCGAATTAGGACTGCGAAGTACAGTACAAATCCAGTCATGCTACCGCACCCATGTGGCCCAAAACAGATTTCTTAGGCTGAAAATAGCCGCTGTAAAGATTCAGTCTTTGGTTAGAATGAGAGAGGTCTATCCGTGATCACGCCCTTAAAGATGCGACACTGGTTGTCCACTCATCTTTGCAAGGAAAAAGGCCCGCCGCAAAAAGGAGAGGCCATGGGTAATGATAAGGTGTCAGGAGAACTGCAGCAAGACTGATGTACTAGAATTTAAGGATCCTGACACAGTCGCAAATAATCACTCTACTGATAAGGGGGTCGTGTTTTTTGTGGATAAACCCATGATAGATATGGAAGCTGTAGGCGGTGGACACCTGCTACTAAAGAAGCTTCAAGATGGTGCCACTGTAGCTTAGATACCCCGCCATACATCACTGGAGACTTCCAAACACATTGAAGAAGCGAACAGGCTAGATAATTGAATGCATCAAGTAAGAGAGGCCCAAGAAGTTATCTATCGACTGCCAAACAAAGATATCATGGGAGTCAATCAAAATTGATAAACTCCACCAAGGTTGAGCCGTCTGAGATCAATGATAATGAACCAGACGCGGGTGGTTACTCTAGTGAATGGGAAGAAAAGAGTTCTAGACGCGTTAAAACCCCCTTGCTAAGAGAGTAACAGAAGACTTGGTAAATTGGAGAAAGGAGATTGAGCGAGAAGTCCTCAGAAGAGTTGAGGAAGCCAAGCATATCGTGGAAAGGCTGTGCTGTGAAAAAGTCCTCCACAAGTGACTAAAGCGGGCTGAATTCAAGCGTCTGCTTCAAGAGACACTGGTGATGTACATAGGTTAAAAGTACTCCAATCCCATTTTAACTGGGGGCTCTCTCTCCCTTGAGCCATTCTCTCTCGATCTAAGGTTAGAGGGCTCAAGAAAGTGGAGGGATGGGCTTCTGCCATTGCTATCCCTAGCTACCCACAAATGGGGAGGAGTGTAACAGGGTGGATTCCCGCTCGCATAGTAAGACAGTGAAATCCTGTTCACACAACTTGATACGGCACTGAGGAGGTTAATCCCAAAGCAGGCTATTTTATTTAATCTCCCCATCTGACACGTTAGGGGTATAAAAACCTACAGAGGCTCACTACTGGGATCTGTCAGAAACGTACTTAATAGAGATTAGCGAATCCACCCAAATCTGTTTCCTCCCGGATTTTCTCGTATTTTATCCAACTAAGAGCGTTTACATAGGTGTCTGGGATATTGACTACTCAGGATGTACTACCTTTCAAGGCGTGTACCTGGGCGTGTATGCAGATGGAAATTATGGGCGCCAGGAACTTTATAGTTACGGAAGAGGCATCTTTTTTTTAGTCTGTACATATGCTGTACAATATCTTCCACAGAAACAGACATTAATTCCTGGGGATTTTACTTAAACTTGGGTTGATGATTCGCTGTTAGCTTTATGAGTGACTTTCTCTCACATAAGGTCCATGGCTTCCTGTAATTCCTGGCTCCCAACTTGGGGTACCCTTACTCACTGAATTTGGGGGGTCATCATCCCTGCACACCTCACCTGCAGCACTCTGATGCTGAGATAGCAGGTGGTATCCATTTAGCCGTTGACTACACCGTATTCCCTCTGGATCAGTATCCAGGTACTGTATAGTGGGCCTCTTATCAATGTTGATCCAACTGAGTCCCAGAGCTATGGTTATGGTATCCCCTATGGGACACAGGCTTCCCCTATGCAATCTTCAATTCTATCATGGTTATGGACCTTACCTATGTGGGGCATTTCCCTGAAAATAAAAAAACCAAACAGGAATATATTTATATACATCATCTATCCCCTTACCGGGGACCGATTAACACTTGCGGCTCCTCCACTTACACCTCCATGGAACCTGGGGTTAGAGCTCATTACAGGTTAACATATACTCCCTGATGACATCACAGATCACCATAACTACAATGGGAGTTGCTAGGGGGGTTACATTTATATTAGTTCAGTCATAGCTAACCTTGGTGTTACACCATCCAGACTCTGAAATAGGGCTTGGATGGGTGTAATGCCACAGTTTGGCATGATTTACCTAACATACTGTAGTGTTATATCTTGGTATTATTTCCCTCTCCTCTTTTTATGAACTCTAGTTAAAGCCCTATTTGAGGGTCTGGATCAGAGTACCACTAAGATGTACAAGAAAAAACGGAAACCGTGGTTTCCTAATTTGGCAGGACCATTAGTCAACTCAAGGTACAGATAATGGAGCACCTAAGGTCCATCAGAAACAAGGACCTTTGGTTCCTAGTATCCATACACGTTTCCAGTTGTCCCAAGGTCAGATTAATGCCTTTTCGTTCAGTGGTCTAGAATACATTCCATTACCCATCAGGAAGGGTAATCGCCAGGGTGTCCTCAACAAAAGAGATGTTCTGGATTTTTACCCTTAATACATTAAGACCGGCTGAGATTAACACTGACTGGGAATTGAAACACGTTCTCATATAAGATCATGGTGTCCCTAGAGCTGATTATTATATTTCATTATATTTTATTAATTATAACTCAACTTGTTGATATTCAATGAATACTTTTTTGTATTTCCTGATGATGAATTTGGTCCATATGTCCAATCCATGATATTTTTTGTGGCTTACATACTATTATGTGTAGCCATCTTTTTTCTGTCCATTCAGTCTTTGTATTGACATGAGTACAGCATTTTCCCAAGAACTATACATACATATATTTGTCTTGGTGTACATATATGCTATAGTACTACTACTAACATTATCTATTATATATTTAGTAATACTGTCTCATACTTTGTCATTCAGTTATCTAACTAACAAGATTGATTTCTTTGTTTTTAATTATGTTTAATTTTAATCTTTTACTTATGTTACTTTTCATAGATCAAAGTCAGATGTTAGACAGAACATTTAACAATTTATATATAATTCATTAGGACTTTGACTTTACACGTTTGTAAGGTTTTTTTTGCATTACACGGGTGTTTGTATATATTTATTTTTCTGTATGTCTTTTGTATTTTTATAGTGCACGGATGTCATGTGAACCCACACATGAGGAATCGCCACTCGTTGCTCTGCCATGCCCTGCTTTCAGTGCATTTGTGCCCTGGGGGACGGTCTCTGGAGTTACACGATGGCGAGTCTTCCGGTTTGTGATCCCTACATATTCTAGTACCTTGAGAAGAACTTTACTCTTTGACAAAGCGCACGCATGCGCAAAACGCGTCAGAGGTCCTTCTCAATGCTCCTGTTTGTCAACATGTTGCAGTGTATCCAATAAATTAACTTTTTCAACAAGCGATCCAACCTCCGTCATCCGAGTTTTCTTGGGACGCAGTGCACCGCCTCAACTCTCCCCCTTGGGATACCATTTCCTGTAACACTAAGATGTACCCTATGTAATTTTTATGATACAATAATGTGATGTTGCGCTTAGCTAATGAGATGTAATTTGGACATTTATTATGCATTTAATTAGCTTTATGGATACCATGTTAACGCCCGTTTTAGATAACATCATATTTGAAACCCTGCTTTACCTGAACTTTATAGATCTAGCCCTTAGATGTAAACCTTTTAGGTCTACAGTACCTCAAATTTATCACCGGTATTCACTAAATGCTGATGGTGGGTATCAAACGGCAACGTCAGCTTAACGGCTATTTACTTGAATAGGAGGTAAAACACGATTGTGGTGTGATACCCCACCTCAGCACTTAGTGAATCTCCCTTTAAGTCCCTTTGAAGACCCTCATTGCCTATTTGTATCTGTTTGTGCATGTTTTTCCCCATTGTAAGTAACTATCTATTTTTATAATACTGTATACACAACTCTGTACCCATTGTACCGCGCTGCAGAATATCTGGGCGATTCACAAATAAACGATAATTATAATGTGTCCCCCAGAACTGGACTCCCACTGAGGTCTCACTAAAGTTCTGTAAGGTGGCATCATTATTTCCTTCTCTCTGTTGGATCAATACAGGACAAGCATATAACAGTTCTTCAGGCCAGTGGTAGGGTATATTGTATCAGTAAAGCTCCAGCATGGGATTGGTATCTAGAATTACATTTCAGGCAAGTCGAAATTACTGAGATGAGAGCTTTGCAACTTCCCAAGAGAATCATAAAAGCTGCATCACAGCTGCAGCCAAAAGCAACATCTGTAAGCTGTTGTGCATGCACATGGCCAGACACTTGTCATCTAACAGCTGAGCCCTATTATTACTGGCTCATTTTATATCCTAAGCAAAGACAGAAAACCCTTTAGTTGCATGTATTCCACAGGTCCACACACCTGCTTTATGCACCCCACCATCATACAGTTGTTAAGCTGCAGGTGAGGATTCTGGGTACTGACATGCAACTGAGCACCCTGTGGGCATGTGATTTTTAGCTTCCGACACCATTTCTTACCCATGTTCAATAGAGCTTTTGCATACGGCAATATACGGCTTGTACAGCTAAGCCTGATACAGAATCAATGCTTCTAGACTCCTCTGACAGTGAAAGAGTTTATGTATTTATATTTGTATTCAAAGTTGCAACAATGTGCTTTACAAAATCACCCTAACTACCTGAATATGTATATACAGTATGTACTGTATATACATTCTGCAAGAAAGGAATCTTTCTGGAAAGGTATAAAGGGATATGCTAAATATTTGAAAACATAGGAAGAGCATTGATCTGGGGAGAAATCTGATTGTAATTACTGGAGCCTTATGGAAGCATTTTCCCCCTTATGAGATATAGTAGGTAGCTGTTTCACTGGGGGGGTTGCTTGCCTTCCTCCTGATCAATAGAACTATACATATTGCATGAGCATCTCGTCCAATTTACAATGTAGGGTCGAATGCAATGGACATACTGTATGTACTTTTTCAACCTAATCTACTATGTTGGGGAAAGCTGTGTTCCTGTAGGGGAAATAAGTGCCAGAACAACAAGCAAAGGGAAATTAATTAATATCTGAATTGCAATAAATAATCCAAATTTAAATCAACAAAATACATTTACCTCTTGCCAGGTAATTTTCTAGATCTATCCTAATAATTTCATATATACTATAAGGAGTTTTTTTATTTATCCATAAAATATAAGATGCTGTAACTAGAGATGGGCACATTTCTTTTTGAGGATTTGGATCCGTCCCGGTCCGGCCGGTTCCTTATTTCTACAGATCACACTCAAAAAGGCAATCCTCCTTTTTGGATTTTTCTCTCTCTCTCTCTCGTCAGTAGTATTATCAAAGTAAAATGAAACACTATTACTTAGAATTTTTCTTGTCTGATAATTCTGACAATGACTTTTGCACCAGCTTTGCCAAATAAGATTGATACATCCACCTTCCGTATATATCTCTACTTAGAAGTGCCCTGCAGATCCTGCCCAGTTTCCAATGGCTTTAGATGATGTGTTTAGGTCATGAGCCTGGGTCATATCATGATACAACTCTACACATTGATTTAAAATGAATTAAGAAGTCAGCTGCCACAGAATTGCCAGGTTCAATACCAGCCAAACTGTTACTCTGCAGGTCTCCCTTCCAGTTTAGGTGGCAGCCTTCTATTAACCTCAATTACTCCCCGAGGAAGAGTTTTCTCTTAAGAAGTGCAGAACGCCACGGAGCAGCATCGATGTGTGGGAGCTGAAAACACTGATCGCGTGCTCAAGGACAGACAATGACACCTCTAGCAATTAAGGTGTCAGGTCTGTGGGATGGGATGATGTCATGGAGAAGATAAAGACACAGAATATTAAGTCATTACCACCACCTCTTAGCTAAGTAAGACCTTGGGCATTTGTGATATAGTATCTGGGCGGATACTCAACGGTAAATGTTAATTGGCATGGCACTCACACTATAAGTAACGGGTTAACCCCTTGTAGTGCCAGAAGAGCAAGCAACACAGGCTGTGGCTATCAAAATCAAGTAGATGAAGTTAGGCGCATGTGGCAGGGCCTTTCCCCGGTTTAAAATAGCAACACACATAGAGCCTGTCTGTAGCAGATGAGTCCAGCAGTGAGCTGGTTAATTGCAGCTAGAGTCCATTAGCCAGTCTCTAACTGGCTCCACAGGCAGGTTTAAACGTGTGCTGCCCAAATTGCATGGATCTCTCTAGCACAGGGGAGGTGTGACAAAGAGAGATCCCAAGAAACCAGACCCTCTATTAAACTCACCACAGGGTGCACCCCACACACACCAACCAAGACCTGGAGACTGATATAAAGAGCTCCGTGCTTACAGGTATCTCTTTGGACTTTGGGGTCAGAGGTTGGCAAGAGGCCTATCCTTTGAGCCCTGCAGATAGGACTGGGAAGTATGAGTCAGCCCTTACAAAGGGAAAGGCCTGTTTGATTTGTTTTTGCTGACATGAAGCTATATTGTTTTGAAGCTACGGTCAAATAAATGCCACTGTTTATTTCCCCAATCTATGTCTCCCTGGTGGTACCTCTGCACTCGGCACCTACAGTGCCCCACTGGCCTTGTTTGTTAAAGGTGCAGAAATCTTAAGCAAGGAAAAATAAATGTATGTTGAAACTACTACTAAAATACTCTTTAAATAAAGAAATGTGGTACAAAAGGCATTTATCCTTCTCTCCCAGTTAGTATTCCAGCTTCTTTCCTAATACTGTAGTTTCATAATCACTACAGTATATGGAATATTTTGTTGACCAAGCTTTGCCGGAACTGAAAATATAAGAGGTGCCGGTACTCTGTTACATTCAAATATAGCCCTGCCTAAGATTATAAATATAAACAAATCCAACGCAACGCCGCAACAATCTGTGCCACACTAGGCTTCCCTAATAAAGCAACCGAGTGTTGCGAAACGCGTAGGATCTGAGTTTGTTCTGAGTGAGGATCCATACAGTGTAGTTGGGCAGGCGGTCCAGCCTGTGGCATTGCAGCAAGCGGTGTTCGTTTCTGGGAGGACACGCCATTCCGCATGGACCATCCAAGGACCCCAGCGCTCTAAGCAGATAAGCTTTGATTCTGGTTTATACTATGTAATGTAATGTTATATTGCAATAAACTGTTTGTATTTAGTGTGACCTAAGTGTTTTCTGTATTCTTCATTCTATATTCATCAATCACCCCAGGCACATGTGTTTATCATGATTGCTTTGTTGGAATTTCATGGGTTCTATTACTTTATGTGCAATGAAATGAATGAATTGTAATGTGTACAGTAATGTGCTACTGTGTCAATTTCAGGTGTTTCTGCACTCGCCTGCACTCACGTCTTAAGCCGGTACGGTTGGAAGAAATAACGCGCCATGACATGGGTATTCCGACGTATAAACCGCGTGAAGTGTTCGAATAACGGCCGCTGCATCTGTAGTTGATTCTGTTCAAAGCTAAATTCCCACACACGCATGCTGTGTTCCTCCACTCGTTCCTCTGAACGCCTCTCTCTCTCTCTCTCTCTCTCTCTCTCTCTCTCTCTCATACTCTCGCAGACTTCCTTCACTACAAATTTATGCTATCCTGTTTCAACTCTGCCCTCTCGCCAGCTAAACAAGCCTACATTTCTTCACTTATCAACATGCACAAGTCTAACCCACGCCGACTGTTCTCTGTCTTTGATACTCTACTCAATCCACCCTCAGCTGCCTCTCCTTCCTCCATCTCCGCTCAGGACTTTGCTGACTATTTTAAGGAAAAGGTGGAATCCACACGTCAGAACATCCCCTCTGTTTCTTCCTCCCATCCTACACCTCTTCCTAACTCTCCTCCTGCCTTCCTTGACTCTTTTTACACTGTCTCAGAGGAGGATGTGTCGCTGTTGATCGCCTCTTCTCCCTTTACCACTTGCTCTCTTGACCCCATTCCCTCCCATCTCCTAAAACCTCTTGGTCCTACTATAATTCCTACGCTCACACACATTTTTAACTCCTCCCTCTGCTCTGGAACCTTTCCATCCTCCTTCAAACATGCAACAGTTATACCATTACTCAAAAACAGCAAGATTGACCCTACCTGTCTTTCTAACTATCGACCTGTCTCCCTCCTGCCTTTTGCCACTAAACTCCTTGAACGTCTTGTATTCTCTTGATTGCTCCATTTTCTCAACACCTATTCTCTCCTAGACCCTCTACAATCTAGCTTCCACACTGCTCACTCCACGGAAACAGCCCTGACTAAAATAACTGATGACCTCCATGCTGCCAAAGACAGAGGTCATTACACTCTGCTCATATTACACGACCTCTCTGCAGCATTTGACACCGTGGACCACCCTCTTCTCCTTCACATTCTCCATACTCTTGGTATTCGGAACAAAGCTCTATCCTGGATCTCATCCTACCTCTCCCATCGTACTTTCAGTGTCTCTTCTGCTAACACCTCCTCCTCCTCTATTGATCTCTCTGTGGGGGTACCCCAGGGCTCTGTCCTGGGACCTCTTCTCTTTTCTCTGTACACACTCTCTCTAGGTGACCTAATAACATCTTTTGGGTTTAAATATCACCTCTATGCTGACGACACACAAATGTACTTTTCAACACCCGACCTTATACCTGCTGTACAAACCAAAGTTTCTGAATGTCTCTCTGCTATATCATCCTGGATGGCCCTCCGCCGCCTTAAACTCAACATGGCTAAAACAGAGCTCCTCATACTTCCTCCCACAACTGGCCCTACTACCTCCTTCCACATTACTGTTGGAATTATGATCATTCACCCAGTAGCCCAAGCATGCTGCCTAGGGGTCACACTCGACTCCTCTCTCACATTTGCCCCTCACATTCAAATCATATCTAAAACCTGTCGCTTTTTCATCCGCAATATAACAAAGATACGCCCTTTCCTCTGTTGCTCGACTGCTAAAACTCTGACTCAGGCCCTCATTCTCTCCCGTCTTGATTACTGTAACCTCCTGCTGTCCGGCCTTCCCGCCTCTCACCTGTCTCCCCTACAATCTATCCTAAACGCTGCTGCCAGAATCACTCTACTCTTTCCTAGATCTGTCTCAGCATTTCCCCTCATGAAACCCTCTCCTGGCTTCCCATCAAATCCCGCATCTCACACTCCATTCTTCTCCTCACTTTTAAAGCTTTACACTCTTCTGCCCCTCCTTACATCTCAGCCCTAATTTCTCGTTATGCACCATCCAGACTCTTGCGTTCTTCTCAAGGATGTCTTCTTTCTACCCCCTTTGTATCTAAAGCCCTCTCCCGCCTTAAACCTTTTTCACTAACTGCCCCACACCTCTGGAATGCCCTTGCCCTCAGTACCCGACTAGCACCTCTCTATCCACCTTTAAGACCCAGCTTAAGACACACTTGCTTAAAGAAGCATATGAATAGCACAGTGGATATTCTGAACACATGATACATAAAGCTTGGCCCCCTGCAGACGCACTTACCAGAACTCCCTCCTACTGTCTCTGTACATTCTCCCTACCTACCAATTAGACTGTAAGCTCCTCGGAGCAGGGACTCCTCTTCCTTAATGTTACTTTTATGTCTGAAGCACTTATTCCCATGATCTGTTATTTATATTATCTGTTATTTATTTGATTACCACATGTATTACTACTGTGAAGCGCTATGTACATTAATGGCGCTATATAAATAAAGACATACAATACAATACAAAGCATCCTTTGTATCTCTCAGATATGAAGGCAATGAATGGACAAAGGATCTTCACATCTTGTCCACATACAGTATACACTGGATTGCTCGGTTAGGTTAGAAATTCCCGAAACAATCGGTCTACCCGGCGGGGGAGACGTGCCCTTGTGGACATTGGGTAGGCTATAAAAAGTAGCCAACCACAGAAGACCTCAACGTGGATATAGATAGAGACGACTGGGAGGATATTTGGGAAGCAGCAGCAAAAACATCAATTTGTACTACAACAAAAGAAAACATATACAAAATTCTATTGCATTGGTACTTAACTCCGAGTAGGCTGAGCCAGATTTTCCCTGGGGCGTCGGACCTCTGCTGGAGGGTATGTGGCCAGAGGGGAGATTTGGTCCACATCTGGTGGTCCTGTCCTGAAATCCAGAAATTCTGGAACATGATCCGAGAGTTGATTCAGGACCTTCTAGGAGTGGACATGCGAATGAACCCGCTGTCGTTTCTTCTTGCCAGGCCTATTGAGGATCTTCAAACCTCCTAAAGTAAACTAGTCTCATTCATCCTTACCGCGGCCCGCTGCTCCATAGCGGCTGCGTGGAAACAAATCAAAGCCCCATCAAAACGTAAAGTAATTAGAAGAATTCATGAGGTGAAGCTCATGGAGCAACTCTCAGCCCTCCTCAGCCAAAAAGTGGAACAATATCATAAGGTGTGGGACCAATGTACTGAGCACTAAGAATAGTAGAGAATCTATACACAAAGAAGAGACCCCCAGGGTGATAGTGGAAATGTCTGGTGCGATGTGGCACGGGTCAGGGGGGAGGGGACAGTGGGGGGGGGGGTATGAGCCCTCTCCTCCTTGCCCCACCCACCCCCTTCCCCATTGAGGTTTCTCCCTCCTTCCCCCCCCCTCCCTCTCTCCATCCCACTGTCCCCTTTTCTCTTTCTCTTTCTATCCTTATCTCCAGCTATCCCTTTCCTCATGGATTAAATGGGTTTGAATTAGGAAACGTCGAACCCCTATGTTAAATTACGGGAGTGCACTTGCATCTCAGCAACTTATATACATTGTGAAACCACATAGTTTATCCATAATCTGGGTTTCTGACTCTTTATATTGTAAAGGAAAAACACGATGTTTGGCACTCCTATGTGAATTGACTTGATATAACTTCGATGTCCATGTCTTGAAAAATACAATAAAAAAGTTTGAAATTAAAAAAAAAAAAAAAAAAGTAGCCAACTTACTTGGAGTTAATAACAGTGTATATTCTTTGTTAGATATAACCTTTTCTTGTAGCCCCCGGTCCAGAATTAGTTCTAATTCTTTCCTAAATTGGACTGCCGGTTTGTCGGTAATACAATATAACAAAATGGCCGCACTCACTGGGTGAATTGCCTAAACAGGCCAATGAGGTGCTCGGTAGAAAAGATAAACAGTAGTCTTGTCAAAATTACCAGCACTGCACAATAAGTATAAAGAAACAAGGATTTATTTGTCCAAATTGTCACTGCAATATATATACACACACACACAACAACAAATAGCCAGGGTCGCCGACAGCTTTCCCGGGGGTCCAGGACTCGTGCCTCCACCGGGGCCCACAAGTTCGAAACACTATGGCAGCCCCCTCCACCTCTGGTCCCAGGACCATTATCCCCCTTTTGAAGGCTCTGCAACCACCACATGTATATATACACACTAACACAGATGTATACATATATACATATAAATGTACATTGGCTTCTTATGTAGTGGACTTTTTCCAATTACGCCCACTATTTCATATGTGAATCTGTCTTCCCCATACTGCAGAAGATTTTAGTCCCATTCAGTTGAAAGGAGCTGATCTCTTCCCCAGCACAGGTAGGCAGCTTCACAACATATTGAAAGGGCATAAGTAAGAACTGTATCTGAAATTAAACATATTCATGTTCCTGTAGGTTGTATAAAAGACATCCGCTCAAAGCAGCAGAAATACATTTGGGGTGGGTAGAAATAAGTGGCCTTATCCTGCTGAGATTAAGGTTACCTGACAAAAAAAAATGTACAGTTACAACTCGTGCATAATGATGGTTTATTATCAGGTTCGGAGACTTTACATGCAGGGCATAAGAAGGAATTCAGAAAGTGGAGCATTGCCTATAAAGGTCTCCTGACAACACAGTCCCCAGTAAAAGGTCAGCATCACTCACACACATACACACATATATACACACACACATATATACACACAACAGAGAAGGACAAGAGTGTCTGAAAATCTTTCTTCATTCTGTTGCTTAGGAATCTTTCTTTGGCCCATATCTACTAAGCAGTCTTTTGCTATAAGACACCTTACAGCCCATTGAATGGTATGGGCTGTGGGGTGTCTCTCAGTGCCAGCAGGAGCCTTCTGGCACTGTTTAGTAAAGATGACCCTATCCTTTAGTGCTCAAGTCTCAACTACTCTCTCACCATGTAACTCCTGCGGTCCCAGAGGTGCACAGTAATGTGTTGTAGATCCCCTTGGCATGCTTTCTCATAGCGATTCTTGCCTTCCTACTTTATGATGCAGCATTTCAGAGCCATCTGCCTGGATGTTTTAGGTTTATTGTAAAAAATATTTTACTGAGATGTCAAGCTCCGAGGACCCAAGTCAGTGGGATTTTGGGCGTTATGGACCAAAAAATAAAATTTTAATGGAAAAGCACCGAATTTGTACCTGTAAGATGCCACTGACATCTTTAAGATGCTGATATTAAATATCAGTGAGACTGACTCCAAAGCAGTGAGAGCTGACGTATGGTATTAAGCTACTGATGTGTTGTTTTTTTTCAATGTAGGAAGTAATGGTTTTGCGGTCTGTTGGTTTAATGTATAGGCTATTATTTCTAAGGGGTACCGAGTGTTCTGCACCAGAATACCACTACTCTTATTTTTTCATTTACAATCTTGCCGTTCCATTTCTTTTGAAATGAAAATGGTATTCAGTCAAGAAGCCTCTACCTTATGCATTTATCATTAATATCCTATCTATCTTTTTAAATTATGATCCAAAGAGATTTGCCACAATAAATATAGATTTGTGTAACCCTTTGGGTGCCCTATAGAGGCAGCTACTATGTCATGGGGTTGTGCACTCCATGGGCCCCGTGAAATAGTAGCTACGTCATAAGCTACTTGCTTGTTTTTGTAGAGTTGATCGCGTTCTGTTCTCCTGTGGGGCCCAGAATGCAAATCTATCAGGAAAACGAGGACTCCTCCCCTTCTGTTCCGCCATCTTTGAACAGAGCCATCATCGGTTAAATCATACCGGTACCACTACTTTTTTTTAATGCCACTTCCACCACACTTTTGACAAAGTGAGAATATGATGTAAGGGGGGGGGGGGGTCTGACATAACAGCACTGGGATCCATGCAACCATTTTAAGTCAGCATCCATCTTAGGTTTTGTCTGAGTGAACGGGTTATGAGATGGACGTTTTTGAATGAGGTTTTTTGCTTTCAACTTTCAAGTGAGAATAAACCAAGCAGCTAACTGACAAAACCTTGAGAAGAAGAGCACAGTGCCAATGTTATGAAAATACCAGACTGATAGCCACAGTGTTTCATTCCGAAGGGGGGGGGGGGGCTCAATGTGTTCTGTATGTAGAGTAAAAGTCACCGGCTTGTATAAGGAACATTAGCTGAGTCATTTCATTTCTAATATGCATCCCATAATAATGCTTTAACTCAATGTGTTCGTGTGCATAATTTGTTTACCTTTTACGCTTACGTAGTGACGACACGCAACCTTGTATAGGGGGCGTGGGTTTAGTATTTTGTGTATAAATAAGCCCTGTATGCCACCATGTCTTTGGGAGGGTTTTATTTTGAAACCCTCCTCTGCGTGTGCACCGCACAAGGAAATAAACTTATTTGTCATTCTGCCAAACATATCCTCAGACTTGTGTTGTTATTCACACTTCCACACTTTCTTAGTAAGAAGTATATCATTATAAAATACCGTTGTTTTGGAGGAGAAAAAGACAGTACGGCTGTCACTTGCGATTTAATGCAGTCCCTTCTAACAAAGGCCAAAGGTCGCCAAGACCAGAGTTCCCCTGGTGTATATTTCAATAATACGTGGAGCAGCACTTTGAGGGCCCTTTAATTTTTGATTCGACAAGAATTCCCCTGTGATGTCGTAGCAACACGCACTCCTTCTGTTATCCCTGTCTTTTTATTAGCCCTCTCCCAGGAACCATATAAGTATTACTAAAATATTCATTACAGACAGTAGAGAAGTAATGTACGACAGGAGAGATTTCTCAAGACAAGAGGTGGACAAGAATGTCAGATGCTACTTTTAATGTTTCAAAACATGCTTTCTGGTTTTCTTTTACCCTTCGTGTGCTGGAGGGGACGCAGCACCAGCGTGCCACCGCCCCTCCGGCACTCACGATCACGTGTTCGCCTTGTCACCAACTCCTCCTCTTCTTGTTAAGAGCACAGAACGTGATCTCCGCTACAAAAACGAGCAAGTAAATAATGACGTATACACGATTCGTTACTACGTGGTTTGCATCATACTAGTCAAAACAAAAATGAAGAGAGGAACCTACCTGATGAAAGGACACGTTGGCCTGAAACGTCGCATTATTGCAGGGGTCTCAAACTCAGTCCCCAGATTTTATGGATAGCCCTGCTTCAGCACAGGTGGCTCAGTCAAAGACTGAGCCACTGATTGAGCCACAGGGATAGCCATAAAACTTGTTCTGTTGGTGGCCCTTGAGGACTGATTTTGAGACCCCTACGTTATTGGGATGTTTGCCTGATTCCTGGTCAGTAAATGCAATTATTCATCATGATAGAAATCTTCTTGTGATTTTTCTTCACATGCAGTAAGAAATTTGAAACAATGAGCCTGTGAATTTTGAGTGTGCTGTCCCCTCTCCATTTTTGTTTTCTCAATTGTTTGGAAGCATGGTTATGCTTCTTGGGGCTAAACACGCAAGAGTCAAGATGAATGCAACTTGGAATGCCCCAACTCTATGGGAACAAGAGCAACAAACAGGAAAAGTAGTGGGTGCTGCAATCAGAAAAAACCCTAATCAGGGTAACTGCATGTAGCACAGGAGGGAAGCGGGGCCACCAAAAGAAATGCAATCATTTATTTTTTTTAAATCATTTTATTGACTGATTACAGTCACAAACCATCCGACGTTTCGGTGTACATCATCCCTGGAGAAGGTGTTTGTACACCGAAACGTCGGATAGTTTGTGACCAAACAGTCAATAAAATTAACTTTTTATAAGTTATTGCATTTCTTTTGGTGTGCTCAGCTACCCTTCTGTTCTATATGCTTCTTGGGGAACATGCACCTTATACCAATGGATGTGATTGAATATATTTTTTGCTGTTCATTATGATATCTGGATTAATTTTCTATTGGCCATCATATTAGTCATGCATATGGGCCACACACCCTTATTGATATTAGAATGTCAATAGTTCACTAGAGTTTATTCTTATTTCCTTCTATCAAACAAAAAGAGAAAATTAACTGGGTGCCACTAGGTCTAGATGGGCAGTGATCCAGTAAAGACCCCTAAAGGAGCACTCAATATCACTCTAGAGGGGGATTACTATATAGGTAATGATGGTCGGCTACGGAAATAAGAAATTCCACTGAATGAGTGATATATTTTATATAATAATTAATATAACAAGAGAGGTTGCACACCACATATAACAAAGTCAAAATACTTGCAGGGACCAGTGCTCCTGGTTCAGGGATATCTGCCTAAAAATCCAGTATATGGAGAAAAAATGAATGATCCAGGGCAACTTCGGATTTCTTTGAAAAATTTAATCAGCACAAAAGAACACAGCGTTTCATCCCTCCTAGGGGACTTTATCAAGTGACTGGCCAGTAACTTATATAATAATTAAACAATAATTAAACATCTTTTTTATTAGTACAATAATTGTAAAATAATGGGGATAAAAATATGAATCCACCAGAGTGGAGGAATCCCGCTAACACTCCTGGTCAGATGATAAATATATATGGGACACAAATGAACCCGAAAAGATAGATATATCCAATGGACTGGGTAATACACTTTCCAGCCTGGTGTCTGGTATGATGTAAATAGAGTCCCCTAGTTGCGACCATTACTACTACACACTACTAAAGGAGCTCCCCCATTGGGGTCTGCAAGAGGATAATAAATGGTGAGGAAGACCGAATAGCAGCATAGATATATGTAGCCCCCTGCTAGGGACTATCATGTGATACTGGGTGATTGGCAGAAACTAAACCACACCCAGTTTCTGCCTGGTGATAGTGACATCTGACAAAGTATAGCGGAAAAAGGCCATTCAAAGGAAAGGCATAATGATCCACAAGAATATTGTGTGGATCCCCCAGTTGGGGTGTGTGAAGGTAGGGGTTGCTGGCGGACCTAATAAAGATAAATCCCAGCTATTTATCCCTAAAAAAAAAGTGTAACTTGGCTGTCCTAGTAATATTTCATCCAGCCAAATGGCTTTAATATCTGGGGAAGAACAGGGGATATGTAAATGTAACCCATGTCTGTAAGAATGTATTTCAAAGCACTTCATTTCTATGGAGAAAGACTAAGCAATCCACTTAGTTGAAGCTCTCCATAGAAATAATAGGATTAGAACAAGAATTGGGACAGCTAGGTGTCAGGACTCCTGGGGGGAGGTGAAAGGCTGCTGATCAGATCTGGGAGTAAGAGCTTTGTCCTGCCCAGACTCCTAGGCTCCTATCCAGTGGGAGGTCTTGAGTGCCTTAGCACACTTTCCTCTGGCTTTTGTGGCACCAACCTAATCTGTGCTCAGATTGGCCAGCAGCCCCTCCCATGTAAAGGAAAGTCAAAGAGGACTATATAAGGGGTGCTGCTGATCAGAGCATTAGATTCCCTGAGAGGGAGAGAGATTGTGGAGATTCTCTCAGAGGACCATCTGAGAGACACTCTGGGACGGAGTGTGGAGTTGGACTGTGACCAGCTGGAGATACATGTCAGAGTGGCTGCAGTGTGTTCAGCACTCTCTTATCTTGAAGCAGAGAAGTGGACAGGGGGAAACCATTTGAAGTGGGTCCCTGCACCTAGGAAAGGTAGATCTCATTCCCCAGACCCCCGTAAGTGTATATATTTTTGTATTTTGTATTCTTGTGTGTCTCCGAAGTTTTATCCAAAATAAACCTCATTTTATTTCACTGCCTTGTTTTGCCTTGTGACTGATCCCTTAAATATAAATGTGTTAAGAGACCTGGTCTACTGTGACAGGGTCCACCGAGGGTTGCCAGGTATCCAGTATTGAACCGGACTGTCGTGTATTTGGACACTCTGTCCAGTAAAAAATAAAAGTATTACCTCTGGACATAATGACCTGACTGGCTTGAGGGGCCACAGGATTTCCCCCAAGCTGGGAGAGAGCAGGGGTGTTCCTAGGGTGCCGGACAGCTTCCTCAATCCTTATTGGCTGCTGCTGGGTAATGCAGCCAATCAAGAAGAGGTGTTAAGAGTCTGGGAGTGGGGCCAAGGAGAGGAAACAGCATGGAGCGGAGAGGTGTGTGCGTATGTGCTTGTCTCGAGTGCGTCAAACCTTTCACCATTGTGTCCAGTATTTTTGGAGAAGCCACCTGACAACCCTAGGTCCACCAGATATACAGTAGGGCATTGAGGAAGCTATACAAGAGATTACCAATCTACTGTAACATCACTAAATGACACAAGTACTGTATAAGTACCTCCCCAGCATATGAGTGAGAGCTACCTAAGGGATGAAATCCTAAAGAAGTTTAAGTACCTCTCCAATGTAGGAGTGAGAGCTACGAAGGGAAGAATCACAGAATAACCGTATTTTTTATACCAGTTACTGTCTATGAGAAGTATGTCCTATGCATGTGGAGCATTATCATCGGATGTGAATAAAGCTCTTTGTTTGTAATAAAAAAGTTCCTGGCGCCCTTCATTCTAATATCTGCATATCTACACCCAGCCTCCACAGCTCCAGCACCCTGCAGAGGTATGAGACACTGAGCACAGCCATGTAAATACTCTATCGTTATGTGAACTCCTTAAGGACCGGGCAAGGAGGGTTACATAGATATACTGTATTAATGATGTCCTCAGTTAACTCTCTCCTATTCATAGCTACTACCCAGAGTGCCAGACCCCATGCTGTAGGAGCTATGTCAGTGAGCACCCTAAGGATTAAAGAGGGAGGCAAGCCCTCCTAGGGCCAAAGTAAGGACAGTGGTTTATCATGTTCAATGGAGCTGTTAGACACCTTAAAATTAAAAAAAATCAGACAAATACAGTAAGTATTTTTGAATAGTTGTTTTAAAATGTTAACATTTCCAGACCAAACTAACGTTTTGGAGGCATTTTACAATATTTATCTAATGCCGTTTGTCAGTCCTCAAAGCCCCAGGTAAATTGTACTTTTTGTATTCTTTGTTTGCTAAGTAATTATGAAGTCATCCCCCTAGGAACACCCCTGCTCTCTCCCAGCTTGGGGAAATCCTGTGGCCCCCCAAACCAGTCAGGTCATTATGTCCAGAGAGGTAATACACATACATGCCAAGAGAGGTAATACCGGACACATACATGTCTAGTACTAACTTTTATTTTTTAATTATGAAGTCATCATTAGTCAAGCAGATAAACGTAAGTAGCTGATGTGCTTGGATTCAGCAGGGCCGGAGAAAAGCAAACTTTTTATTTTTCACAAGATACAGATATGTAAAACACTTAAGGGCCTAAAGTATGTACTTAATGTCGCAAACAGCTTTTTTGGCACCAAAATGGCTCATGAAAATCTTATTTTAAACCGCTAACTTGAAATCTCTCAATCTGCACTATAAGTGTCAAAAATTATTTCTTTCCTTTTTGCCGCACAGAAATGGACTGCGCTAGACGTACAGATGTTAATGGGTTATACTAAAAAAAAAAAATACGTGTACCAAAAAGGAGATTGTGCATCAAAACTATTGACCATGTTGAACTTGGTGTACTGTATACCCTAAAACGTCTGTTAATAGTGTTAGTGCTGAAGGAGTTTGCTATGTATCAACCCAAAAATGTACTTGATGCATCACAGATGTTTCATTATATAAGTTGAGAAAGTGTGTTATTTTAACAGTATGCCTATTATAAAAAATATCAATCTAGTAATTGATATTTATTAACACTAGTTATAAATACAAAATACACAATTCTGTTTTCACTTACATTGTATAAATTAGGTATTCAACATAACTTGAAATTATGCGTCAAATGTATGAAGTCGCTTATTTTAAATGAAGGTTTGTATTACCTATTACTGTAGCACAAAATACAATTCCATTTTGTACATATACTGCTTCCTATTCTTTAAGGGTGCTTGATGTAATCTCTCTAAGGAGGCTAATTACTCTATGTTGTTTAAAAATGTAAAAATAAATATATATATTTTATATTACATGACTTACTATGCTATGTGGGACTTCCCCCGGGAGGAAAGAATATGTTTAAGGAAGTATATTACATTACATGTTAACAAAAAAATAGGAAACTTTAAGACAACATTATCAGCAAAATATTGTGGGGTCTATGTATCAAGGTAAAAGTGGAGGAATTTTGGGGTAAAATAAACGCACCATGTGTATCAAAGATAAAAAATCCCATGAAAAGTAATAGAATTTCATTCATTGACATACAGTACCCGGTGCCATTTTGATTTGCCCCAAACTTGCTCCACTTTTGCTTTGATACATTGGGGCTTATTCTAGCAGCTCCGAAGTTGTCCGTGTCGAACTGCACGGTTTGTCATGTACAGAAGTAGCGGAATGAATTGGGAGAAAAAAAAAACAATTCTCTATTGCAAATCGCATCTTCTAAACCGCCTCTAAAAAAAAATGTGACCAACCGCACGGTTTAACAGCACAAACGCCTGGATTGTACTGGCTTTGGAAGTGGATTGACGTGAGGTGGTGCTGCAGTAACTCCATCCCCAGTCTGACAGAATAGCAGTTGAGAGCAAAAAATGCGAGTTGGAGGCATTTTTGACAAACCGATTGGATTATCAGAGCCGGAGTAAATCAACATCTATTAAAGTCATTTAGATGCGGTTTGGACATCCCGCTTCTAAAGGACACTTTCGAAAGGGTTGTCAGACTTTGGAGCTTCCAGAGTAGGCCCCTAAGTATCAAGTCAAAAGAGTGCATAAGAGGCATCAAAGAAATAAACCCTATTGATTTCAATGGGACTTTTTTTATATATATATATATATACAGTGTTCGACAAACCTATACATTTGCTCGCCCCGGGCGAGTGGATTTAACCCCCGGGCGAGTAAATATTGGCCCAAGCAGCACACGTTTGGTACTAGATGGCGAGTAGATTTTTTTGTGTGGCGAGTAGATTTTTTGGTGATTTGTCAACCACTGTATATATATATATATATATATATATATATATATATATATATATATATATATATATATATATACTGTTTAGTGCAAAGATTGTGCTCCACTTTGGCCTTGATACTATACATACAATATGCCCCTGCACCTTGCAATGATAAAATGGGAACGGTCACTTTAAATTGCTAGCAAACGGGGGAAGGGAAACACAAGAAAAAGCAGATTGCCTTTGTCTCAGTTTATCATCAATAGCCGCACGCTATGACCTGGTGACTTGTTTATAGATTTTTTATCGACTTTTATTGTTTTCTGCTTTGCTCATAAAAGTGTCACCTTCATTGTGACTTCTGTGATGGATGTCCCTATGATTTTAGAGAAATGACTCCTCTGGGAGAGCCTGCAATATTTTAGAACTAATTTACTGTATCCGACGGCAAAATCTCCTTCCTCTTCCACGGACTCTGTGTCAGTAAATAAGCACTTCTACTGCACACAGCATGAAATATTTACATCTTCTGGACCAGAAATGCATATATATAAACCAGTCTGCAGAACCGTGTCTAGAACTGTAAGCTGCAGTACAGACGTGGAAATGTTTTCAAATTAAAAAGTAGTACAGGGTGAGAATACATTTTTTTTTTCATTCTAAAATATATTAAATATCGGGACAATGCTGTTTGAACCCTAATTAGAAAGATTTTCACATTTATGTCAGAAAAACATGAAGGGTAAGATAAAACTATTTTTCAATAAAAAAGGAAGTGGAACAGTTTCTAGAATATCCTATTTTCGAATATCCTAAAATAATACCTAGTATTTTGTGTGATAGGGCTAAATAAGGTAGACTTTGTAATATTATTATGCAACATACTTCAAATCAATAGATATATTTTGTCATGCCTACTTCATTTATTTTATTACATTTTATATTGACATAGTTGGTTACGTATACTGTCACAAATCGCACACCTGTGACAAAGTGACTTGTGTATGTGACATGGGTTAATACATACTGCTATGCAGCTGACTCACTTATCTTCCTAAAATGAGCTGTATCTTCCCCTAAACCATCAAAGTATAGCTCAATTCGCAGCCCCCACCAAAAATTGTTTCAAGTCTTACCAGCAGAATTTGTAGTCTAGGTTCAAAATGATTACCTCACAAAAACTTATTGTAGCAAAATGTATCCAAAAATGCAGTTACTCCCTTCAAAACTTGCAAAGTTTAATTAGAGCCCAAAACAGTAGTTATTAAATTTTCGATTTCAAATACTAAAATAGTACAGTGCTTAGTTACAGATAAAAAAAATGTTACAAAAACATACAATTCGATAATTACAGGCAGTTTCCTAAAATAAACAGGATCAAAACAGAAAATCGCTCCATGAGGTCATGTAAATTGGAGTATGAGAATTTGCATGTCTTGTTGGCATAAAACACTTCTCTGTTGCATTTGGTACATGACTTTACAGTAGAATTCATGGTTTTTATCCTAAAAAATACCTGTATTAGAAACAGAATAAGTCCACTTTCTGGGGCCGTGTCCTTAACTCCCCATCAACAATCTGTAATGTAATTTTAAAGGCTTGGGGAAAGAAAATATTTTTTTGGATTAAAAATTGCTGAGTATAAAACAACCCATAACTTTCTTTCTATAATGTCTAGACTGATGCCACCTTCCCCATTGCATTTGTACAATTAAAATACACATGTCGACACCCATCTTGATAGGGGTAACTTTAATCTTTGAGGGTATAATATGTATCTGGTATGTAACATAGACCAGCCTATCATATTTTATTTCAATCTACTCAGCTGAGCTCCCTTGTCAGAAATATATTGTTTTGTATCTTTGTGAATCCTATCAGATCCAAGATATCTTTATTTTTAGTAAATCTATACAGACATGTGGAATGTCTTCCTGGCCACACTCTTGTTTTATCCAGATATCGTTTGAATTTATTCTGCTACATAAAGAGGCTCTGGTAACTTCCACTGTCAACCAGGTTGCTCTTAGATAACCCCACTTTTAGACAAACATAGAAAACAGGCTGGGTCATTCTGGCCTGACCCCAATAAAACAAAAACATGTCTTTTTTCCTGTCGTTTTCATCTAAACATCTCCTTGTTTACTGACAAATAAATACCTAAATACCTAGGCCAGTTTGACTTTACATAGAAGAAAAATAGTTCTTTAAAAATATATACATTAATCCCTTGTGTACCAGATTATTCAAATACGGAATATTTGAATGGTTTTATGACCTATACATTTTATTTTTTATTTATTTTTTTATATATATATAAAAATACATATACAGAATCACCAATCTGATAGCGTATCAAAGAGAATGACAATGCTGGACTGAGTTTTCCTTAATGCATTTTAATTTTAAGAATATAATATTACATATTAGGTGTGGCATATATTTATATATAAATATATATATATATATCACACCTAATATGTAATATAATATACTTAAAATTAAAATGCATTAAGGAAAACTCAGTCCAGCATTGTCATTCTCTTGGATACGGTATGCTATCAGATTGGTGATTCTGTATACAGTATGTAATGTTTTCAATAAACATAATATTTAAAAAGATGCAGTTTCTGGCACAGCGCCTTTTGTATTCTAGCCTGCTCAGTTTCTTTTATAAATTGAGCAGTAATGGCATGACACAGCTGTCTGTGTTTGTATGTAGATGTGTCCCCGCATTTAATAATCCAGAGAACGCCGATCTATAAATGTAAATGATATCTGGTACAGTAAATGAAGGGGCATGAGAAACAGTCCCTTACTTAAGGGTTTGAGTGGAGGTTCCTTTTTTATATTTACGGTATATTACTGGACACTTGGCAACCCTAGCTGGTATGTATATGGTGCATATATGTTGTGTGTATATATGTATAGTATACGATGCAGAAATTTGCATGTATGTATATGGTATTCATATTTATTTGTACATTTATGTGCTTATTGTATGATATGTATATGCATGTGCATCTGGTGTACGTGCATATATGGTGTGTAGGATCCCTGTTTCAAGGGACCGGTAGTTTGGCTTGCCCCCCCCCCTTACAGTACCTGTGCCCTCCTGCTTCTGCTTCAAAATCGAGCGACAAATGACGCAGCTGACGTCACAAACGACAACACACGGCGTCTCGTTGCCATGGCAACCATGACGGCGCAACGTCAAATAACGTCATGACCCCGCGTTACCATTGTGACATCAGCAGCATCATTTAACGCTGGATTGGGAAGGAGAAACAGGGCGGCAGACACAGGCTGTGTGTGTGTGTATATATATATATAAACGGAAATAGCTGTGTTAGTCCAGTTGCGATAGTGCAGAATAAATGAGTTCTTCAGTATTAGGTGATATCTTTTTTATTTGGATTATCAATTTATGTCATATGACAAGCTTTCAAGAGTTCTCCTCTCTTCCTCGGGTCTTCAATACTGGTTTACAAAGGAATCAATGGCTAAAAACAGAGGTTTGGAAAGCAGAAAAAACAGAGATTTAGATATGGTAGGTGAGAAAGGGATGTATGAAGAAGGTGACAAGTAACAGCATTGAGGGGGAAGGGGATGCTGCGGGGGGGGGGGGGAGAGTTGTGGATAAGAACATTGGCAGAGAGACAGACAGGATAATTACATACAATTGTGAGTGTGTGAGAAACCCCATATCCACATTAAGTCTTCTTGTTTTGGTGTCAAAGAGTCTTATCATTCTGAGTTCAAATGTTTTCCGTTCTTGGGTGCGTTTAAACATTCCATTGAGGATTTTGATTTTTAAATAATTTATGGAATTTATTTATTTATTTATAAAATATTTTACCAGGAAGTAATACATTGAGAGTTACCGCTCGTTTTCAAGTATGTCCTGGGCACAGAGTAAAACAAATAATACATGGTTACAAGTACAGTTACATAAATGAACAAGGTACAGGCATACCCCGCTTTAAGGACACTCACTTTAAGTACACTCGCGAGTAAGTACACATCGCCCAATAGGCAAACGGCAGCTCGCGCATGCGCCTGTCAGCACGTCCTGAACAGCAATACCGGCTCCCTACCTGTACCGAAGCTGTGCGCAAGCGGGGAGACAATAGAGCCTGTTATACATGTGTTATTTACATCAGTTATGCACGTATATGTGATTGCAGTACAGTACATGCATCGATAAGTGGAAGAAGGTAGTGCTTCACTTTAAGTACATTTTCGCTTTACATACATGTTCCGGTCCCATTGCGTACGTTAATGCGGGGTATGCCTGTATACATTATATACAAGACATTGCGTGCACAGTTAAAGAAAATATATATTATGAGCGTATGAAACAGTTACAGACCAGGTTAAATGATCTGGTAGAGAGAAATTATGTCCCACTGGTGAGCAGTATCTTCCTTCTTCGTGGTGTTGTATAGAGTGTCTGTGCATATTCATTCTGCCTTGAAGTATTTGGCTGGTTTCGCCAATGTAGAATCCTTGGTCACACTTGTTGCATTGAATCATATAAACCACGTTCCTGGATGTGCAGCAGTATGAACCTTTAACATTGAGTGTTCCATGGTTGTGACTGGCTGTGGGATCTTGGCATATGTTTGCAGAGATTGCAACATGTGTTGTGCACGGTTTTGTGCCATTATCAGTGTCTTAAGTTCGTTATGAAGTTTTCTGCTGACTAATTTCTGTTTGAGGTTTGATGGTCGCTGGAACGCAAGAATGGGAGGCCACATACAACCCTACCCTAGAGGGAATACGAAAAATAATCAAAGATCTGCATCCCATGCTGGCAGAGGATGTGACATTAAAATAACAATTTCCCAATCCTGCCATTCTTGCGTTCCTCCTTCTATCGGCGCCGGACATTGGGTCCAACTTCTGACCGGAGGGAGCCATGGAGTCCCGGACTAGAGGATCATTGAGGAGACCTCACCTCAAGGTAAGATTGTTGGGGGGGGGGGGTGTATCACCTTCTCCAAAACGGCATCTCCTTTTGCGTCACGCAGTCATGGCAACCTGACGTCACATGGAGCTGGATCGCCATGACAATGCAACATCACATGACATCGTGTCGTACGAGAGCCGACATGAAACAAATCGCCCAGGCCAATATTTGCTAGCCGCCCCAGGTTATAGAATTAACAAGGGATCAGCACTCAAAATGTACTTTATAAAAAATCATTTATTTCAATAGTTATATTTTAAGAAAAAAAATCTTATCAATTTAATTACCTAATAATACATGAATGTATAAATCCATTTAAGGCAAAAACAAACCTTAAAAAAAATAGGCTGTGATTTTTTTTTTGTTTAAACATTACCAAACAACAGAAATATATAGAAAATACAAATTATATGAACAAAAATACACCACTGAAAAAAACTTAGCCCCTGGTTATATATGTATACACACATACTGTATACACACATACTGTATACACACATACTGTATACACACATACTGTATACACACATACTGTAGTCAGTTGGTTAGTCTGTGACACCATCACCATATGTTTCAAGGTTGGGATACCCTCTCAGTCTTCCTCCTTGACCAGAAAATTAATTTGCACCATGCTGTAGAGATAAAGCATGACTTCGGAGTTTGAGCACATATTTTTGCCCTTCCACAAAGGTGCAGGAACAGCCTGAGCTGAGATATTATCTTGAACAAAGCATGAAAGAAGAAACAACATCTTAGCTAATGGGATGACAGCTATTTTTATGACATTCTTCAGAATACACTTCTTTCTGCAGACACAGTAAGAGCTACAAGGATCCTTGAATATTTTATGAAGTATAATTGGCAGTGCAGGATACATTACATCACTCTTTCTGTCCATTGGGAGATTGGGCATAGCACCCATATGAGAAACTAAACCCAGACTTAAAGTGTCAGGCGCATATATAAACATGTGTGCACCTGTAAATATACGTGTGTGCAAATCTGCAAATATCATGGTATAGATCTGTGTCTGTTGTCACACGTTGTATCAGTGCCTCTGTGTATGTACATATCAGTGTGTTAATACATATGTGTAGAGAGAGCCCAGGACTTCTAAGGAAGGGGTGGCATGACTTAAGGCAGAGGGGGCCCTCCGCTAAGGTGCTGTGATGTCCGGCCATGGGGTATTGTATTGTATGTCTTTATTTATTTAGCGCCATAAATATACATAGCGCTTCACAGTAGTAATACACGTTGTAATCATATAAATAACAAATAATATAAATAACAGGTCATGGGAATAAGTGCTTCAGACATTAGAGTAACATTAAGCTCTGAGGAGCTTACAATCTAATTGGTAGGTAGGGGAACGTATAGAGACAGTAGGAGGGAATTCTAGTAAGTGCTTCTGCAGGGGGCCAAGCTTTATGTATCATGTGTCCAGGATTATCCACAGTGCTATTCATATGCTTCTTTAAGCAAATGTGCCTTAAGGTGGGTTTCAAAGGTGGATAGAGAGGGTGCTAGGCGGGTATTGAGGGGAAGGGCATTCCAGAGGTGTGGGGCAGTCAGTGAGAAAGGTTTAAGGTGGGAGAGGGGTAGAAAAGTATAAGGGAGGAAGTATAAGGAGCTCTGTTTTTGCCATGTTAAATTTCAGTCGGCGGATGGCCACCCAGGATGATATTCCAGAGAGGGTTCTTTCTTCTAGAATCTACTGGAGCAGAGTCACATATTCCTGGTTCCTGGTATCCTGAGCTGGCGGTATGATCGGGACGAAGAAAGACAAAGTCGGAGGGCCCAGCAGAGATGATGGCAATTGCAGTTGGCAGCGGAGATGCGTGGATGAGGGAGCGGCAGGAGGAAGTATGGTGGTGCGGTCTCGAGTGGCTGCTCACGGGATACCTGGGGAGATTCCTATAATTGCTCCCATCAGACCCTGGCTAAATTCCCACACGCGCATGCTGCGTTCCTCCACTCGTTCCTCTGAACGCCTCTGGAGGAAATCTCATACGCTCGCAGACTTCATTCACTACAAATTTATGCTATCCTGTTTCAACTCTGCCCTCTTTCAGGCTAAACAAACCTACTTTTCATCACTAATCAACACACACAAGTCTAACCCACGCCGTCTCTTTTCTGTCTTTGACTCTCTACTCAGACCACCCTCAGCTGCCTCCTCTTCTTCCTCCATCTCACCTCAGGACTTTGCTGACTTTTTTAAGAAAAAGGTGGAGTCCATACGGCAGAACATCCCATCTGTTGCCTCCTCCCATCCCACAATGCTTCCCAACTCTCCTCCTGTCTTTCTTGACTCTTTTTCTGCTATCTCGGAGGAGGATGTATCACTGCTGATCTCCTCTTCTCCCTCTACCACTTGCCCTCTTGATCCCATTCCCTCCCATCTCCTAAAACCTCTTGCTCCTTCTATAATCCCTATGCTCACACAGATCTTTAACTCTTCCCTCTACTCTGGTACCTTTCCTTCATCCTTCAAGCATGCAACCGTTATACTATTACTCAAAAACAGCAAGCTTGACCCTACCTGTCCTTCTAACTATCGACCTGTCTCCCTCCTGCCTTTTGCCTCCAAACTCCTTGAACGTCTTGTATTCTCTCGATTGCTACACTTTCTCAACACCTATTCTGTACTAGACCCTCTACAATCTGGCTTCCGCACTGCTCACTCTACTGAAACAGCCCTCACTAAAATAACTGACGACCTCCACGCTGCCAAAGACAGAGGTCATTACACTCTGCTCATATTACTCGACCTCTCTGCAGCATTCGACACCGTGGACCACCCTCTTCTCCTTCACATTCTCCATACTCTTGGTATTCGGAACAAAGCTTTATCCTGGATCTCCTCTTACCTCTCCCATCGTACCTTCAGTGTCTCTTTTGCTAACACCTCCTCCTCCTCTATTGATCTCTCTGTGGGGGTACCCCAGGGCTCTGTCCTGGGACCCCTTCTCTTTTCTCTCTACACACTCTCTCTAGGTGACCTAATCACATCTTTTGGGTTTAAATATCACCTCTATGCTGACGACACACAAATTTACCTTTCAACCCCTGACCTTACACCTGCTATACAGACCAAAGTTTCTGAATGCCTCTCTGGAATATCATCCTGGATGGCCATCCGCCGACTGAAACTTAACATGGCAAAAACAGAGCTCCTTATACTACCTCCCAAACCTGGCCCTACTACATCCTTCCACATTGCTATTGGAAATACGACCATTCACCCAGTAGCCCAAGCACGCTGCCTAGGGGTCACACTTGATTCCTCTCTCTCATTCTCCTCTCATATTCAAAACGTTTCTAAAACTTGTCGCTTTTTCCTCCGCAATATCACAAAGATACGCCCTTTCCTCTGTTACTCAACTGCCAAAACTCTGACTCAGGCCCTCATTCTCTCACGTCTCGATTACTGCAACCTCCTGCTGTCCGGCCTTCCTACCTCTCACCTGTCTCCCCTACAATCTATCCTAAACACTGCTGCCAGAATCACTCTACTCTTTCCTAAATCTGTCTCAGCGTCTCCCCTGCTGAAATCCCTCTCCTGGCTTCCGATTAAATCGCGTATCTCACACTCAATTCTACTGCTCACTTTTAAAGCTTTACATTCTTCTGCCCCTCATTACATCTCAGCCCTAATTTCTCGCTATGCACCATCACGACTCTTGCGTTCTTCTCAAGGATGTCTTCTTTCTACCCCCTTTGTATCTAAAGCTCTCTCCCGCCTTAAACCTTTCTCACTTTCTGCCCCACACCTCTGGAATGCCCTTCCCCTCAATACCCGACTAACCCCCTCGCTATCCACCTTTAAGACCCACCTTAAGACACATCTGCTTAAAGAAGCATATGAGTAGCACTGGATAATCATGGACACATGACACAAAGCTTGGCCCCCTGCAGACGCACTTACTAGTATTCCCTCCTACTGTCTCTGTACGTTCTCCCTACCTACCAATTAGATTGTAAGCTCCTCGGAGCAGGGACTCCTTCCTTAATGTTACTTTTACAGTATGTCTGAAGCACTTATTCCCATGATCTGTTATTTATATTTGTTATTTATATGACATGTATTACTACTGTGAAGCGCTATGTACATTTTATGGCGCTATACAAATAAAGACATACATACATAAAGACATACATACATCAGAGAGAGATAAATCTCTGATATGCCCACAGACCCACCAGAAATTTGTGAGTGGGATTAACACATATTTTTAGTTAGATATTCACTTATTTTTACTGGCTACACGATTATTTTATTCTTTATTTCCCCATATCCACGACGTGGGTTCCACGCTCCCCTTACCTGGAAGATTTCAAAGCAAGTAAAGGGGGACCTGTGAGTGCGGGTCACCTTCCTAGGGTGGTACAATAGGCATACGCTGGCTTTGCAAGGAGTGTTGGAGAGCAGGCAAATTGAGCTTTTTATAGATGCGGCTGGATCTTTGGGATTTGGGGCATTTATTTCAGGGCCGATGTTGCGCTAAGCGATGGCCGGATGAGTGGGGAGAGCAGCAGGAGTTTATGGGGAACTTAACATTCTTGGAGCTCTTTCCACTGGTGCTAGTGGTGGTGGAGCTAAAGGGGATGGAGCTGGCAAACAGGGAGGTCATGTTCTGAACGGACAACATGGGAGTGGTGGTGGCCATGAACGGCTATCAGTGTCATCTCTGGTGGTGGTGAGGTTGCTGATCCTAAAGTGTCTGCATCATAATATATGGTTCAAGGCTAAGCACGTGTCAGGTTTGGTCAAATAGCGGATGCAGTTTCTAGTTTTCAGTTCACAACGTTCTGGGAGTTGGTCCTGGGAGCTGGGGGAATTATGCCCGCAGCATCTGTGGCAGGAAGCAGTTCGGAACTGATGGAGCTGGTGAGGTTTTCTGTGGCCCCGGGTATGAGGTCAGCATACACCAGGGCTTGGGAAGAATGTCAGACCTGGTAAAGTGCAAACGGGAAAGAGCAAAGGCTTGAGAGCGTAAGGATAGAGGAAACCAGGGACTAAATGTTAAGGTCAAAGCGTCTCTTTCGTCTTAAAGTTAAAGGGAGGTGGGTATTTTATTAAGGATTTTATAATACGTAGGGTAGTAGAAGGATAGAATACGGGAGGAAAATCCAAGGATGATAGGACCCCTAATTCAGCAGCATTGCTTAAAAAATTGCGAGGGCAACACACAAAAAATGTTTTTCTAATTATGAAGTGTAGAAAGATCTAGGAGGAAAATAAATAAGGCTATTGCAGCATTCATGCAGAATTTAGGAGGGATTATAATAAGGCATGAGGACCTGGAAGGGGACCTGAAAGGCCTGTTTCAAGAGGATGAGGTCCATTAATTGGATATCGGGAATCCTCCTACTTCACGGCTGCCAATCACTAATCAATCACCCGACGTTTCACCAACAGGGCTTCTTCAAGGGGTTAAGGTTAAATATATATATATATATATGTAGCCAGGTCCCCCTCGCGTGTAGTCAGGTTCCCTCCCCCTCGCGCACTCACCCCCTCCTTCCCAGTTGCGAGCGCGCGTGTGGATCGGGCTGGAGCGGAAGCATAGTGATCCCTGGTAGCTAGGGACGCGAGCGGCGAGCAGGCCGGTTGCCGGGGACGCGATCGGGCCGTCGCTAAGGCCGCGATCGCGTTGCCACCGGCCCGGCGGCTCGGGAAGCAGGGCGCCGCATACACAGGGCTGTTGCGCATGCGCAATGGCAGTGCACAGCGCGGGAGGCTCAGACAGTTCGCGCATGCGCGAGAATAGACTGCCAGCCCCCAGGGTGCTTAGGGACAGAGACACCTGACGCCAGGGAGCCAATCAGAAGGCCGGATTCCCCTGCTCCCAGTTAGATACATTTCGCGGGGTTTTGCAGCTACGCAGGCACTCAGGATCCGGACCAGCTAGGGGTAAGAGGTGGGTGCAGGGGTCAGTGACCCTCTGCATAGGCCAGCAGCCCCCAAGGTCCCAGTTAGGTCCTGAGTCACCTAATAGCTTGTGGAGCTTAGGGACAGGCCCTAGATAGGGACACTGCCCCATTATTTGGTCAAGTAGTCAGGGACACAGAGCGGAAGCCGTGCGGCCCTGCGAGGTGGGTTCTGGGCTCAGAACACCACCAAAGACCCTAACACCAGGAGAGACATTGTTCGCGTTGGACTTTCAACCCACGTGGTGTGGAGGACAATGTCGGATCGTGCGGATTGATATCGCGGTACCCGTGGCTGGAGCCCGGGCAGGTAACCTGCAACTCACGTGCACCAACCAGGCCTATCACCAAACATAGTGGCTGCGCAGTCACACACACATATGCACAGTGGTATTTGACTCTGGGAGTACGAGACATTTGGGTGGGGGTTACTGGACACAGGGTGGGGTCACATTGTGGGTGGTAGCGTCCGCCGTGACGCCTAGAGGTGATAGCGTCCGCCGTGACGCCTAGAGGTGGTAGCGTCCGCCGTGACGCCTAGTGTGGTTAGTGTCCGCCGTGACACCCCGTGTGGTTAGCGCCCACCGTGGCGCATGATGATGTTATGATGTTATTGAGTGATATATGTGTTTCCATGCAGTAAAGCCAGTCCTGTTTTATATTCGTTCATGTTGTGTGGTTGTTTCCTGTGAGGGCCTCCTCCCACTCCGTTGGGATCCCTCCCAGGTGGAGGCGTTGCACCTAGAGATGTATGATATGTATGTACCCCAGGTTCCCCAAGCGGAGGCTTAGGCTCCTGAGAGCCAACAGGTAGCACAGCAGGTAGTAGCGGCGGTATTCATAGGGAATACCCGTTACATTTGGAGGCGCTGCTGAGATAGTCCTGGGGTGCCCCACTTTGTAGTACCGTTACCCTGTCAGTCAGCATGTCTGCGCTCACGCCCAAACAAGTGGCCGACTGGGCCGAAAAGCTAGGAGAGCTTCTGCGACACGTGGTCGCCGTAGACGGAGTGCCTGCTGATGTCTCCATGTTTACTGTCTGCAGCGCAGTAAGGACATTACCTGGTCTGGCGGACGCCCGCCTCATCAGCAAGCACTATGACATTGACCGGCAAGAGAATACCCTATTGCTAGCCACTGAACAAGCTATACTTCCTGATAGAGGCCCACGAGTAGTGTATCTACCAGAGACTTTGCCGCACGGATGCCCTCTAATTTTCCCGGGAACTGTTTCCAGTCACGTCACTTCCCTCCCCAGACATGAGGATTGGGACGACAGAGATATGGCCGCCAGTACACCCATCCGATCAGATATATCCCTACCCAGAGTGACCTTCTCTTCAGATGCTAGGCAAGGGGCCACCAGTTGGGCCGGCAGTCCGGCCACATCACCGGTTACTAACCGGTCCGTGAACAGTTCTACCCCAACCCCTAACAGGCAGCGAGCAGCGATAGCCAGTGGCTCCAACAATGACGGCTCCCTGTTAGGAGTGACATTCCCACAGCTAGTGGAAGCGATAACTACGTCCGCTCAAGCCCAAAATTATAGGAAATTGAAGGCGTTCTCAGGGACGGTCCCTGTCCCCACAGGCGAAGAGAGTATCGATTCTTGGAAGGAGCACACCCTCAAGGTGATCGACGAATGGCCCTGCTCTGAAACGGTCAGACGGCAGAGAATCCTGGAAAGTCTACGACCCCCAGCGGCCACCATGGTCAGTGCACAGCGTGACCAAGACCCTGATCTCTCTGCTCACCAGATGGTAGACTTGTTAGTCCAGATCTATGGCAAGGAGGAAGAGGAGAGCGAGCTGTGGTTCAAGTATTACGCTCTCAGACAGAAGGAGAAGGAAGACCTGTCCGACTTCCTACAACGCATCCAGCTGGTCCTGTGGAAATTGCGAACTTGCGGCCTCATCCTATCTTCAGAGATGGACGAATATCGGCGCAAGCAGTTCCTCCGAGGGGCCATCCCCACGCATCACATTGTGATTATGATCAGGTGCTCACTAAAGGAGGGACCTCCCCCTACCTTCATGGACATTCTGGGAATCGTAAAAGGGCATGAGGCCTATACCAAGCTGCATGCAGGCACCAAAGCCAAAGATCCTCCGGCCAGTGCCACCCCGGGAGCGTCCGCTCGTCGGCCCAAGACCCCTGTCAAAGAGGAAGATGCGCCACCCAAGTCGCCCTCAACGAAAGGGCGGGCTTCGGGGAGATCCTCCCCCACCTACCCAAGACGACTGGACCTCAAAGACGTCGTCTGCTATACCTGTGGACAGAAAGGCCATTTCTCTAGAGAGTGCCCTAATGGAGACACCCAAGAAAAGGAAACGCTCCGTAAAGGAAGCTCGGCCAGGACTATGATCTGTCAGAGGCAGACCTCAGAAGCCAAAACCACCGAGGCTACCCCCACGCCTCCCGAAGCCCCTACTGACCTGAGTCCAGGTGAAGGAACTCCAGGGGGAGATGGCTACTGTCAGGTGGGCCCTTCGGCCATCGTACGTGTGGTAGTAGAGGGAGTCTATGCTGCTGCTCTATTGGACACCGGGTCTCAAGTGACCATAATATACCGGCACTTCTACGACCAGCACCTGAAGCATTGTCCCCTGCGGTCGGCGGAACATATGAAAGTGAGGGGGTTGAGCAACAAAGATTACCCCATCGATGGGATTGTGAGCGTTCAACTGGAGATACTTCAATTGAATACCGGCAAGAAACATCCCATGAGTGTGGAGGCAATGGTGTGCCCAAAACCTCAAGGACAGTGTCAGTATCCGGTCATCCTGGGGACAAATACGGATATAGTACGAGCTGTCATCAGAGCCTACTTGAAGGAGACTAATGAATTGCCAATGGCCGATACCCGCCTAGATCCTGTACTGAGAGAGGAGTGCAACCGAGTATATGCCCTAGAGCGTCACGGGGACCTCTACAATCGTCAACGCGGACTGACGACCATTTCACCAGGGGGAGTGAAACGCATGGCCGTCTGGTGCTGTTATCCGGATCGGGAGGAGACCGATCATCTGTTCTCACTGGAGAGTGATCCTGAGGAAGAGATCCAGAGAGGGTATCGGGTAATACCTGAAGTAAAAGAGTGGACGACCCGAGTTCCTCTCCGAACCCATGTGTATATCCAAAACATCTCCCCATTTCCAATGGACATCGATGTAGGAGAAAGTCTGGGCAGTATATATCCCGTCAGCCCGGTGGAAACCGCGCCCCAGGTGAACGCCGCTGCAGTAGGTGAGCGGTTAGTCGACCTGGACTTCAACTTCGGGGATTCGACCCTGCCGACCGAGTGGAAGGATCGACTGACAGCCAAGCTGAAGGAAAGAAAAACAGTATTTTCTACCAGCGAGATGGATGTGGGCCGCAGTCGCAGCGCCCAACACACTATTAGGCTGAATGACGCTACTCCGTTCCGTGAACGCTCTCGTCGTATCGCCCCCAGGGATGTGGACGATGTAAGGGATGTCCTGGAGGAGATGAAGACCGCTGGAATACTTACGGAGTCGCGGAGTCCTTATGCATCACCCATAGTGGTAGTAAGGAAGAAGAATGGATCTGTAAGATTGTGCGTCGATTATCGAACCCTAAATAATCGTACGGTACCTGACCAATACAATCTCCCTCGTATTGAAGAGATCCTGAACGCTCTGAACGGGAGCCAATGGTTTAGTGTGCTCGATTTGCGATCTGGGTACTACCAGGTACCCATGAGTGAAGAGGATCAGGAAAAGACTGCCTTCGTCTGTCCCCTGGGCTTCTACCAGTTCACGCGTATGCCCCAAGGTATATGCGGAGCCCCTGCTACCTTCCAGCGGTTGATGGAAAAAACAATAGGGGACATGAATCCTCGGGAGTGCCTGGTTTACCTGGACGATATCATTGTCTTTGGGAAGACCTTAGAAGAACACGAGGAGAGGCTACTGAAGGTGATAGATCGTCTTGGCCAAGAAGGATTGAAGCTATCACTCGACAAGTGTAGGTTTTGCCACACCTCAGTGACCTACGTGGGACACATCGTGTCTGCCCAGGGGATTGCTACTGATCCAGCCAAAGTAGAAGCGGTGGTGAACTGGCCGCGTCCCGATAATGTCGCGGAACTGCGATCCTTCCTCGGGTTCTGTGGGTATTACCGTCGGTTCGTGGAAGGGTACTCTAGTCGAGCTAAACCCCTGAACAATTTGCTGAAGATATACCCTGAAGATACTGGGAGAAAGGCCACGTCGGCCCGTCAACCGTTTGGTGATAAGTGGACGCCTGAGTGTGAACGGGCCTTCCTGAATTTGAAGAAAAGCCTGACTGAAGCACCAGTGCTTGCATATGCTGACCCAGAACAACCATATGTCCTGCATGTGGATGCCAGTCTCAATGGACTGGGCGCTGTCCTTCATCAGAAACACCCCGAGGGTCTTCGGCCGGTAGCCTACATCAGCCGCAGTCTGACACCCAGTGAGCAGAAATATCCGGTGCACAAGTTAGAGTTCCTGGCTCTCAAATGGGCGATCACGGAGAAACTTCATGATTACCTCTATGGTGTTACGTTTGAGGTAAGGACCGATAACAATCCCCTCACGTACATCAATACTTCCGCCAAATTGGATGCAGCCGGACACCGATGGTTGGCGACACTATGTAATTACCGATTCTCCCTGAAGTACAAGCCAGGGCCTCTGAACATTGGGGCCGATGCTCTATCACGACGACCAGGATTGAGTGCCACCCCTGATGATGATGAATGGGAAGAGATCCCTGGACCTGGGATGCGAGCAATGTGTAGTATAGCGGCCGTCATCAATGATCAGGTCGCATTCTCTGAACTAAGAGTTGCCGATTCGTTAGGGTGCCAGTCGCAAGCGATCCCTGCAGCCTATTGCGGCCCCGCAGGGATGAACATAACCCAGGACAAAGTCATAAGATGGAAAGACTTAGTAGACTATCAATTACGAGATCCAGTGATCAGCATAATTCGACAAGCCGTTCAGCGGAAGAACCCTGCTCTATTGAAGAGTGCTCCCCGAGATCTGGTCGCGTTACTCATGCGTGAGGTGGACAAGTTCGAGATAGATAATTGTTTGCTCTATAGGGTAGTTCCATATCATAACCACCCTGATAGGCGACAACTAGTTCTACCCCAAAACTTGAGATATATGGTGTTGAAGTCTCTACACGATGACCACGGGCATCTCGGGGTAGAGAAGACTTTTGGGCTAGTCCGAGACCGGTTTTTCTGGCCCAAGATGCGGGAAGCGGTGGAACAACACTGCCGCCGTTGTTCCCGGTGCGTTCAACGCAAGACGTTGCCTACCCGAGCAGCTCCCATGGCCCATCTAAAGAGTTCTGGTCCAATGGACCTGGTGTGTATGGACTTCCTGTGTATCGAACCTGATAGTCGAGGAATCGGTAATGTGCTGGTCATCACGGACCATTACACCCGCTATGCACAGGCCTTCCCCACAAAAGACCAGAAGGCTATCACGGTCGCGAAAGTTCTATGGGAAAAGTTCTTCGTTCACTACGGTCTTCCAAACCGACTTCACTCCGACCAAGGGCGAGATTTTGAGAGTACTCTGATCCGAGAATTAATTAAAATGCTGAACATCGCCAAATCCCGGACGACGCCGTACCACCCTGAAGGAGATGCTTTACCTGAACGATTCAACAGGACCCTGTTGGACATGCTTGGAACCCTGAAGGGAATGCAGAAAACAGAATGGAGTCGTCATGTGGAGACTTTGGTACACGCGTATAACTGTACTCGCCATGAGTCCACGGGGTTCTCCCCGTACTTCCTCATGTTTGGGCGGGAGGCCAGACTTCCAGTAGATGTGCGTCTCCGAGTATCAACGGATGGGATATTCAATAACACTCATTTTAAGTACGTGCAAAGGCTAAAAGACAGTCTGCAACAAGCGTACCAACAGGCTGAGAAGTCTACAGCCAAACTGAATGCTGGTAACAAGAGACGTTATGACAATAAAGTCAAGTATCGAGAGTTACGTCCTGGGGATGCAGTGTTACTTCGTAATTTGGGAATCCCCGGAAAACATAAACTGGCGGACCGGTGGAGAGATGGCGTATATGAGGTGGAGTCACAGATGCCCGGCCTCCCGGTTTATCGCATCAGAGACACCGATGGTCGGGTAAAGGTTTGGCATCGTAATCACCTTCTCCCCATCCCCCAAGTGGGAGATGAAGAAGAGGAACTACAGGCCACACCGCTCAACGGTGAGTTCGATCTATCAGAGGTGGGTCAAGAGACTGTAACTAACGAGACTCACTCTGAAACTCCGGAAGACCCTATGGAGGGACCCTCTCAAAGGGACCACCCCGCAGAAGGGGCATCTCCCGAAGGAGCTACAGGTAAAGGGCCCCGTAGGCCAATGCCTACTAAGGTGGCACCAACAGGCCAGCCTTTGGATCCACAGAGCCCGTGTTTTGTACCCTCAGAGACATTTCTCCTCTCAAGGGAAGAGGCTAGGCCTCAGGACTATGCTTATTACTCCCCCGAGGGAGTTGCCGAAGAACAACTCCGACGGAGTCAACGAGTTAGGTACCCGCCAACTAGGGTTACTTACGATCAAATGGGGGCACCCCATTATGAGGCTCAGCAGTGTTCTCGTAGTAAGATACAGTCTGTGATTGTGATGCTCAACGAATTATGCAATCTCGTTTAGAGTTACCTGTGCTAAGTTATATGTTTACTGCATTTTTATTATATAATTTTTGTACATTGGTGGGAAGTTATGTGGTCCAAGCGAGGACGTTGGAGTTTTCACCAGGGGGAGGATGTAGCCAGGTCCCCCTCGCGTGTAGTCAGGTTCCCTCCCCCTCGCGCACTCACCCCCTCCTTCCCAGTTGCGAGCGCGCGTGTGGATCAGGCTGGAGCGGAAGCATAGTGATCCCTGGTAGCTAGGGACGCGAGCGGCGAGCAGGCCGGTTGCCGGGGAAGCGATCGGGCCGTCGCTAAGGCCGCGATCGCGTTGCCACCGGCCCGGCGGCTCGGGAAGCAGGGCGCCGCATACACAGGGCTGTTGCGCATGCGCAATGGCAGTGCACAGCGCGGGAGGCTCAGACAGCTCGCGCATGCGCGAGAATAGACTGCCAGCCCCCGGGGTGCTTAGGGACAGAGACACCTGACGCCAGGGAGCCAATCAGAAGGCCGGATTCCCCTGCTCCCAGTTAGATACATTTCGCGGGGTTTTGCAGCTACGCAGGCACTCAGGATCCGGACCAGCTAGGGGTAAGAGGTGGGTGCAGGGGTCAGTGACCCTCTGCATAGGCCAGCAGCCCCCAAGGTCCCAGTTAGGTCCTGAGTCACCTAATAGCTTGTGGAGCTTAGGGACAGGCCCTAGATAGGGACACTGCCCCATTATTTGGTCAAGTAGTCAGGGACACAGAGCGGAAGCCGTGCGGCCCTGCGAGGTGGGTTCTGGGCTCAGAACACCACCAAAGACCCTAACACCAGGAGAGACATTGTTCGCGTTGGACTTTCAACCCACGTGGTGTGGAGGACAATGTCGGATCGTGCGGATTGATATCGCGGTACCCGTGGCTGGAGCCCGGGCAGGTAACCTGCAACTCACGTGCACCAACCAGGCCTATCACCAAACATAGTGGCTGCGCAGTCACACACACATATGCACAGTGGTATTTGACTCTGGGAGTACGAGACATTTGGGTGGGGGTTACTGGACACAGGGTGGGGTCACATTGTGGGTGGTAGCGTCCGCCGTGACGCCTAGAGGTGATAGCGTCCGCCGTGACGCCTAGAGGTGATAGCGTCTGCCGTGACGCCTAGAGGTGATAGCGTCTGCCGTGACGCCTAGAGGTGGTAGCGTCCGCCGTGACGCCTAGTGTGGTTAGTGTCCGCCGTGACACCCCGTGTGGTTAGCGCCCACCGTGGCGCATGATGATGTTATGATGTTATTGAGTGATATATGTGTTTCCATGCAGTAAAGCCAGTCCTGTTTTATATTCGTTCGTGTTGTGTGGTTGTTTCCTGTGAGGGCCTCCTCCCACTCCATTGGGATCCCTCCCAGGTGGAGGCGTTGCACCTAGAGATGTATGATATGTATGTACCCCAGGTTCCCCAAGCGGAGGCTTAGGCTCCTGAGAGCCAACAGGTAGCACAGCAGGTAGTAGCGGCGGTATTCATAGGGAACACCCGTTACATATATATATATATATATATATATATATATATATATATAGTCAGATAAGGCAGTTGGCACTCCAATAGGTGCTGCTAAGCCACAGGTGCACGTCCCATATAGAGAATGTAGTTATACGTTACCGTTCCAAGGATTGGTAAACAAGAGACAGCACTCAATGTTGAAAATCAAAGTGTATTAGTGAAAGCAAAAATACATCCAGACACCCAACGTTTCGGTCCTGAGGAAGGTCCCATTCTGTAGGACCGAAACGTTGGGTTTCTGGATGTATTTTTGCTTTCACTAATACACTTTGATTTTCAACATTGAGTGCTGTCTCTTGTTTACCAATCCTTGGAACGGTAACGTATAACTATATATATATATATCTTGACAAATTACAAAAAAAGCTTCTCACCGACCAAAAAAGTGACTCACCCCCTGGCCCCACCACCAATTTTTTTTTTTTAAATATTGAATAAATTCCTAATAAGAACTAATAACAACATTTGTTTTTGATAACATAGTTTATTTATTGTATTACATGTATAAAATACTACAATTAGTCATTGTTACATAGTTAGATAGAAGATGAGGTTTGAAAAAGTCATGTGTACAGTACATCAAGTTAAACCTATGCCAAATTTAGACAGATAGCTTATCCTATATCCCTACTTACAGTATATTGATCCAGAGAAAGGCAAACAAAAAAACCCCAGTGACACATTAGCCAATGATATCTCTTAAAGGGAAAAAATAATTCCTTCCTGACTCCAAGAATTGGCAATCAGATTTCTTCCTGGATCAACATCCTTCCCGTGTTTACTTATTTATCATATCCCCTCTTAGACGCCTCTTTTCTAATGTGAATACATCTAATCTAGGTAGCCGCTCCTCATAGAAATACATTTATTATATTAAAAGGAATGAATGAGAATGAGAATTTATATCAAAACAATACCACTGTGGCTATTACTATACACGATACATAAAGCTGGGCCCCCTGCAGACGCACTTACCAGAACTCCCTCCTACTGACTCTGTACGTTCTCCCTACCTACCAATTAGATTGTAAGCTCTTCGGAGCAGGGACTCCTCTTCAACAATGTTACTTTTATGTCTGATGCACTTATTCCCATGATGTGTTATTTGTAGTTATTTGTTATTTATATGATTGTCAAGTGTATTATTACTGTGAAGCGCTATGTACATTAATGGCGCTATATAAATAAAGACATACATATATCACGTGGAGATTTGCTCTGCAGAACTGGTGAATTTTGGCACGCAAAAATTGATACATATCACAGTACAAGTGACATATCACACCCCCTCCTCCTTCCCTCTCCCCTCAATTTACCAGGACGGGAGTGGAATCATGTCGGGAGCAGCAGCAAATAGGTTCAGATTCAAAACATGGAGACAGTGAACCATTGGGAGAAGGAAAGTCCAGAGCAGAGTGCACAGAACTGAGATACCTGTATGAGGAGGAGCAGAGCCATGCTCCAGTCTCTTATCTCCTCAATGCTGTGCTGAGTGGGACACTACTGTGTCTCTGCTCAAGTTGCCTCGAACACCTCTGCCAGGCTGCAGGACGAATCCTCCCTGCTCAGCTGATAGAAGGGAGAGGAGGGAGTCTTTCCAGTCTTCCACCCCAGACTCCCCCTTTCTGCATCCTGTGGGGGGCAGGAGCTTGGCGGCTCGTTCCTGGGTACTGCCTCCATTTTTGCATGGGGTGTGCCCGTGCCCCCCTCCCCAGCACATTAAATGTCTACCCTGCATGCATCTCCCCCCTCCCCAGCACATGACATCTCTCCCCTGCATCTCCCCCCCCCCCCCCTTCCCGGCACATTACATGTCTCCCTGCATCTCCCCCCTCCCCAGCACATTACAGCTCTCTCCTGAATCTCCCCCCCTCCCCAGCACATTACACGACTCCCCAGCATCTCCCCCTCCCTCCCCAGCACATTACATGTCTCCCTCCCCTCCTCAGCACATTACATGTCTCCTTCCCCTCCCCAGCACATTACATCTCTCCATTGCATATCCACACATCCCCTCCACACACGCTCGGCTCCTCACCCCCTGTTGACGGCTCTGATTGGGCGAGCCAAGCTCATGTCACCACTGGGGCGGGACTGTTGGCGACGGGGCTCTGTGATTGGTTAGAGGATCGTGCAGTCAGCTGCAGCAACACAGACACTGAGAGGATAGAAGGCAGCCTCGCCAGCTCCCAAAATTCACTCGCCCCAGGCGAGGGGGAGAGTGGGTTATTCGAGCGCTGTATATATATATACAGGGCTTTACAAACCCCCTCACCCGCGGCGAGTTGAAATTACCACCTGGCGAGTTTGTAAGCAGAGGAGGACAGCGGCAGAAGAGGAGGACTGAGGAGAACTACAGGAGTGGAGCAGAAAAACAGCGCGCGGCAGGAGATTAGAACTGCAGACCATGTCAGCGCAGCACAGGAGGACTGCTGGGGATGAACGTCCCGACAATTAGTTTAAATGCTTTCAAATGTCCCGGTTTTGGCTGCAGAGAAAAAGGGGCGGGCCAGCATCGTCAGGGGGCAGGGCCAATAACAGCAAGAACGGAGCTGCTGTGTCTGTAAGGGCTCATTTATAGTGCGCACGTGCGACGGAGGGCAGGGAGCCGAGTGCGCCTGTCGCTCGAGCGATTTGTACTCATAGGGTTTGCACGATGGGGAGGCGTGGCAGAGGCGTGGCCGTGATGTCACGTGAGCAGCTCGCGCTCATTGGCTGAACCGCAAATGTGACCCGGCCGTAGCGAAAAAAGACAAAATTATTTTATTTTCTAAATCTGCGGTTGCTCTTAATCTCTAGAGTGGTCACACGCACTATGGGCGGCCTCATAGAGAAGAGGTCTGTTCTCGCACACTCACACCGTCGTGCCCACTATAAACACGACATTGGCATACCTGCTCCTCACAGTCCCGCCTGTTATAGCTGGTTCCTCTATGTCAGTCTTTGTGTATGAGTCTGCGCTGGTCAGTGGCTGTGTGTCTGTGCTGGTATGTTTCTGAGTTAGTTGTGTAGGTCAGTATCTGTCTGTCTGTGTGTCTTGTGCAGATCAGTGTCAGTGTCTGTTGTGTATGTCAGGGTCTGTGTGTGTGAGTTGTGTAGGTCATGGTGTGTGAGTTGTGTAGGTCATGGTCTTTGTGTGAGTTGTGTAGGTCAGGGTCTGTGTGTGTTAGTTGTGTAGGTCAGGGTCTGTGTGAGTTGTTTAGGTCAGGGTCTGGGTGTGAGTTGTGCAGGTCAGGGTTTGTGTGTGAGTTCTGTAGGTCAGTGCCTGCTTGTGTGAGGTGTATAGGTCAGGGTGTTTGTCAGTTCTGTAGCTCAGGGTCTGTGTATTGTGTTGGTCAGGGTCTGTGCGTGAGTTGTGTAGGTCAGGGTCTGTGTGTGTGGGTTGTGTGCGGGTGTGTGTTCTGTAGGTTAGGGTCTGTGTGTGTGTGTTTTGTGCAGGTCAGGGTCTGTCAGTGTGTGTGTCTGTAGGATAGTGTGTGTGGGTGTGTGTCTGCAGGTCAGTGTGTGTGTTTTTAGTTTTCAGTAAATGAGTGTCTGCAGGTAAATGTATCTGGGATGTACATTGTGTGTATGTGAAAAGTGTTGGTTGTTTATTTGTACAGTATGTGGTGGATGTATCAGGTGTGTGCTTGTGTTTATGGTGCCTACATACAGATATAGCCGACGTTGTTGATACAGTGTGGTAACTGCAATATTGTCAGTTACACCTGTATAAAGTGGGCATGTGTGGGGACCAGTGGCCGCCAATATCAGGGTTGATATTATTTACTTGCCCCCAAAGTAAAAATCCATCAGCCAGCCCCTGGGGAGGATGGCAGAGAAGGGAGAGAGAATGACGGGGGAGTGGGGGAGAAGGGAGAGAAAATGGCCGGGGGGGGGGGGGAGAAGGGAGAATGGCGGGGGAGGGAGAGACAGAATGATGGGGGGGGAGAGGTAGGGACAGAGAGAGAATGGCAGGTGGGGGTGGAGACAGAGAATGTTGGGGTGGGGAGTATGAATAGCACAGAATAAATGGGAACGCTATTAGACGAATATATTTATTTTTTAGTGATGAAATTTGTTTAATAAATACATTTTTAATGGGTCCCGGTTTTTAGTTTATAAAATCTGGTCACCCTACGTAGTCCTCCTCTTCTGCTGCCGCCTGCTGTCCTCCTCCACTGCTGTCCAGGTCCACTGAAGTCAGCTACAGTAGGTGAGAGGAAGGGGGTGAGAACAGAAGGAGAGAAGAGGGAGAGGGGAGAGAGAGGGAGAGGGGTGGACGAGAGAGGGAGGTGGATGAGAGAGAGAAGGGGGTGAGAGAGGAAGAAGAGAAGGAGGGGGTGAGAGGGAGGGGTGAGAGGAAGAGGAGAAGGAGGAGGTAAGAGAGGTAGGGGTTAAGAGGAAAAGGAAGGGGGTGAGAGAGGGTGGGGTGAGAGGGAGTGCACGCTCAGTTGTACAGTGCAAGTACCTCAACGGTGGGGTGGTGAGTAGCATTTTTTATAATTTGTCGAGCCCTGTATATACATGCAAATACAGTATATACACATATGTACACACACCATGGAAATGTGTGAAAAGCGGAAAATAACAATATATCTATTAGCTTTAGGGATATTAGTAAAAGAAAAAAACAGTAATTAAGGGGGGGAAGCAGTGTCATAATGTGAATTCAGAGCCAAATTAACCTTTGGGATCGCAGCTTTAACTAAAAATGTCCTTGGATCATCGGACTTTGGTCCTTGGAACTTTGCACAAGGTTAAAGGGAAGGCAGCAGAAATTGTGTGGGTATCCTTTAGGGTGAGTGTTTATTAGGGTGAGGGTCAGCGATGCCATGACATTTTAAGATTCAATGAAATATTTGCTCTCTGCAGTCTGGAGAAGCTGTTTGTCTTCCTTTCTCTCGTTCTCCACTGGAATGAAATGTGACGGCTGGTATAACAACCTAGTCATTTATAGATTGGATCCAAACAGAGGCCATGTTCACTGCCGGGACTTCTAATGCTTTTCTTATCATGAGGAAATGAGAACTACACATCACAGAGCTTTAATAACTAAGCCCGGATGATGCGCACCCTCTCAATGTATCGATGAAAATTCTATCTTCAAACCCAAACCCTGTGGCCCATATTCACTAAGCATTGCTATGCCATAAGGCACCATACAGCTTAGGAAGATCCCTTACAGCCTGTTCAGGTGATGACCATGATGTTGTTTTAAATATATATATATATATTCTTTAACCACTATGTGGGACTGCCCCAGAATAGCCCAGTGTTTGCTTTAAGAAAGAAACCCCAGGCCAAGTAAGAAAGGGGGACATGACAGGAGGACGAGGTCCTTTTCAGAGGAAAGAGTTAAGTGGGTGATTAGTAGATTAGGGAAGGCAAAAGAACGGTGGAGGAATTAAAGGGGTTTAAATGAGGGTATGGGGAGGGTTATCACATACTGATTCCAGAAGCTGGAAAGTTCCCTCCCACTTCTTTTTGGCGGGGTATGATTTAAAATAATAAGGAAAAAGTTGTGGGATGCGAATGGTATATTGTTTGTCACAGTTGGCGGTGGTGGGCTTGATAAGATTGAACCTTGGCTGAATACAGCATGAATTTGTTGTTGTTTCAAGGGTCAGGCCTGGCAGAAGGGCAATCTGCCATTATTGGTGATGCTGTAATTTCAATAAATCATGTAACCCCATGATTTGTGTTAGAGGTTTGGTTGGGGAAGGGTTAAGTTGGATCAAGAAAGGGACATAGATTGAGGTGTCTCACATCATGATTACATCTGTTTAAAGGGGCAATTTTCTAGTACTAAAGTGTACTAATAGCAGTGGCATGTTTAAGGAGTCAAATCTGGTTTCTGCCTTTTTTTTTTTTTCCACATAATTCTGACTTCTATAAGGCCTGGGACATAGTGCCCCAAACAGTGCAGAGGCGCGCTGAGGCTCAGGGAAAGCGGCCTTACACAGCGCTCCGTCAGGGGGCGGGACGGGGGCAGGGGCGGGACAGTGACATCACGGGACTGGTTCGACCTCATTGGGCGAACCGCTCACGTAACCGGCCCTGCGCTCCAGCAAGCGGGGAAATTTCAAAACTCCATCAGAAACACGCTTCCCCAAGCGTGCTGACGCATGCGCGAGCCCCTGCTAAAGCCGCTCTCATTGCGGCTGCTGGGGCTCAGTGCCGAGCAGCAGCACGGCTCAGCACGGGTCAGCGCATAAGCGCTGACCATGCCCGAGGCCTAAGTATGCCAAAATAATGTTTTCAAGTTAGTATTTAAACATGGCAAACTGAGACGATTTCTCCCTGTTTCTATAACATACTGGGTTGGTCACATGGTTCAGGATGATTCAGCAGAGGCTAAGATCTGTCCGTTTTCTGCCTAGAGACAGGGAGGAGAGAAGAACTCCACCCTCAGACCCCAGGAGGAGAGACAGTGGAGGGGTTTCGCCTGTATATAGAAATGTAGTATAGGGTAGACATCCCATTCTTTGTTTTATAGATAGTGTTCTTTGAAGTTAGGCTCCTTAGAATAAGAGAAGCAGACCAGTACAGGCTCCCCTAGGGGTTACCCAAATAGTAGTCCTGGAACTAGCACAGAGAAGTAGTAATATGGAACTCCTTTGACTCATTCCCATGGTGAGCATCCCTAGAGAATAATGAGTCTAGCACCCTTAAAAGGATTAACCCCTGCCACCCCAGCACTGAAGCATGCATATGAGATGGGCAGGGACTGGAGCAGAGATTCAGATCTCTCCTGTATGCAGAGGAAAGGAATAGTGATTTATGTCTGTGAACACCCTTCTAGTGTGAGCATACCAGGGGAGTATAAGGTGACACCCTCCTTCTGTGAGCGGTCCAGAGGAGTATAAGGTAGGGCCCAAAGCAAAGGGAGCCCTCTGCCATCCCAGCACTGAAGTGCTACCAAAAGGATAGTCACAGGAAGTTACAGTAGCCAAGGCCTCATTGATCAAAGACATAAAGTGATAGCCCAAGAAGGGGCCAATGAAGACATTAAGAAAGTATGCACAATGATAAACAGGTTATCTTGTATGCTCAAGCAACTTCTTCAATTGTTATAAGTCTGTGCCTCTCCAGGACAGCAGCAATGAACTGGGGAAGCTGTGTATCTAAGAACCTGCAAATAAAGACCACCTTGTTCATAACTATATAAAGTTCCCGGCGCCCATCCTTTCTCCATCACCACCCAGCTGCACGGATCCAGCACCCTGATAAGGTACTACACTGAGGAAGCAAAATATATACTCTCCGATGTAAACTCCCTAGGGAGCCGGAAAGGAGGGTTAAAAAAGTTTGACCGGAAAATATTAACTTCTCCTTGACTTTGTCAATTTCAGCCGAACTTTTAAGGGTAAAAGTTTTGATCGAATTTATCAAACTGTGGGCGAACTTTGGCAAGTTCACACATCTCTATTTCCCATCCATTGTTAATCTGGCGGGATTTCTGCTTTAAGAACGCCAAATGTCAAAGCTGGAAATCCTCCAAAAAAAAGGAGATCAATCAGCACTTTGTATTCACTTCTTGACAATCAAACAGATATAATTAAATATGCATTTAATCAAGAAGCAGCAACACCTATTAGAAAAGAGCTTTGTTTTATTTTACACTTCCAGAAAGACACAGGACAGGGAGAGGGGGAGAGATACAAATGAGACATGATCATAAAATTCCAGATCTACTAAAGTCCGTTAAGGTCAACGCAGGGACTTATTGCTACATTATATAGGGTCTGGATGGGAGTAATACCACAGTTAAACGTACTTTAAATAACATAGCATTATTTCCCAGCGCTATTTCCCGCTCCTCTATTTCTCAACTCAAGTGAAAGATCTATTTCAGGGCCTGAATCGGAGTAAAGCTTAGATATACAGAACATTATGTTTTTGGAAGAACGTAAAGCTACATTAGAATAACGAGACGTTGCTGCCTATGCTAATGAGATGTAGATTGGTCATTGTGTTTGCGGATAAATAGCTTTGAGGATACGCGTAACCTCAGGGAACATAATATCCATTCCTATTTTTTGGTAACATTGTGTTCTGAGCACTGATTTAAAAGAGTCTTGTGGATCAAGTACAAAGAACCTCATCTGAGAAGATTAAAATGAGACATTTTTTTTCTGATAAGGCCCTTTGATGTCAGCCTGGTGAAGTAGAGAGTGAGAATAAACAAATTGAATGTTGACACATTCATCCATCTCCAATGTTTAGGGTTACTGCAACATTGGAGCAGTGGGGACCAGTACACCGAGTTTTTAAGCTGCGGGAAGGAATGTCTTACTGTCCCAGAGAGTGAAGACAAAAAGAATTTAGATTGGCGCTCCTAATGTATATGTGAACAGTCAAATAGAATTGAGGACTTCATTACCTAATAGATACCTTTAGATGTATATCTGTCCCCTCAAACCTCCTTCCAAATAAACTAGGGAGAAATACATGTGTTGAGGAATGAACATACCTGAGGTACTATGGGAGATATTTAAAACTACTTTATATAGATATTAGCATGAGTCACCCAGCAGCAACCAATCAGGAGGAGGTGTCAGGAGCCTGAGGGTGGGGCCAATGAGAGGCGGAAACATCAAGGAGCAGAGAAAGGGGAGAGGTGAGCGTGTGTGTATGTGTGTATTTGTGTGTGTGTCTCGAGCGTATGTGCTTCTCGCACCTTTCACCATTGTGTCCAGTATTTTTGGAGAAGCCACATGACATACCACACAATCATATATACATACACACCATATATGTAACATGAATACCTATTAACCATACATGAACCATACAGTATACTGTACAAAAACACACGCAATACACATGCACTATATAAACACATACAGTACACACCACATATACACAAACGCCATGCATGCATAAAACACACACATACTTTATATCACATACACTCACACACATACACGTACACTTTACATGAGCCACACACATACTGTACATGTATAATCAAATACTCAAATATACCAAATACACACGCCATACACCTTATAGATACAAACACCATTCATGCACGATATAGATACTTACACACCCTACATGCACTATACACACACATTCTTTCTTTTTTTTTCTTTAAGAAACTAGGCAAATGTTTGTAAATGTAAAATGCTTCTTTTCACATTCAAAATTCAAAACCTATTGAGTTTCAGCAAAACCAAAACACAATTTTCTTTTTTAAATCCAAACACTAAGGAAAGTACCAACCCTTAATTAAAACATATTAAAGGACTCCAAGCTTATTAGATCTTGGCTAAAATTTGGAACCAAACTCCCAATTTAAATGAAACATTAGAAAATTAATGATTAGCAGGATTTTGGCAGCATGATACAAGTAGTAAGAGAGTTAATATTGTGAATATGAATGTGCTTTGATCTTGTATTTTTTGCTTTTATCTTTTTGGTCAACAGCACTCCAGTAAATTATACAAAATTGCAAGCATTGTTTGTACTGGGAAAGCTTACCTATACTACATGGAACAGGTACACAACAAACAGTTAGGGACTAACTCTATATTGTTTGAGGATTTTGGGGCTGAACATGGCCCATTTAGCCAGAAATAGAATTACCCCCTTATCAGTGCATAGTCAAAACATTACACTCTTTGATAGAAACATGTAGGCATTTTTAATAATCCTGCACTGACTTTGTACCCTAGGACAATGTACCATGAATTGAAAAATAAATATATATTCCAAATACATAAATAACCAAATTAAATGTATCATTTTACCCCAACACTATAAACGGTATCACAAATTGCAAAAGAATCTCTTTCACCTTGCCCATTATAGCCAATAAAACTCTGCAAGGCAGAATCATTTAAACGGCTGTAAACTAAATTTAGCCGTATTTACCACTATTTCATGGTCATTTTGTCCTAATGAACCATACCTTTCATCCCCGCCTCTAATAATTACACAATTACCCATCTCCGAAGTATTTTGTAATAGCAGCTGTCGAAGCAAATATTGCTCTCTGCTGAAAGCGGTCATATTTCACGTTTAATGAAGCTCTCTTTGCTTTCCTGAATCAGAAAATTATATACCTTTTTTTTTTAAAGATAAAGAATGAGAATATTATTCATTATAGGGAACAGTAAACGCTGCTGAATTACATTGCTTTTCAGCTGTTAATTTCAGATTTATTTCCAGTGATCCTGTTAATAAGGTATGATCTTACTGGTTTTATTAATAATGAGAACAGCTAGTTTATGTATTTGAAATAAAAGGTTGTAAAGGTGAAATTTGTGCATTAATTATTGCAGAATGTAAAAACAGAACAGGCTATCCAAGAACTACTGAATCCATTGCAGCTTCATATATTTGAAAGCCCCCCATCTACTTAGCATATATCTACTATATATTTGTGAAATCACTGTATGTCTGCGTCCCAAGGGTCAATCGCATTGGACCTTGGGCCTGTCACTCCTGCTCAGGCCATGCCCGCCCCCGCACACCTCTCATTGGCCTACGTCCAACACCAATGCCACACTGTCCCACCCCTCACTGACTCTCATTGGCCTGCGTCCAATGCCCGCCCCCGCACACCTCTCATTGGCCTGCGTCCCACCCCTCACTGACTCTCATTGGCCTGCGTCCAATGCCCGCCCCCGCACACCTCTCATTGGCCTGCGTCCCACCCCTCACTGACTCTCATTGGCCTGCGTCCAATGCCCGCCCCCGCACACCTCTCATTGGCCTGCGTCCAACACCAATGCCCTAATACTTCCACACTGTCCCACCCCTCACTGAGTTTTGAGAACGCTTTCCTCTAATCCTCAACCTGCTCTGGGGCCACGCTTCACAGCTATCAAAACCTTCACGTCTGCTACCACAGACTGCCGAATCAGGTACAGCAGTGTTTCCCAAACTGTGCGCCGCGGCGCCCTGGTGCGCCGCGGCTTGGCTAGAGGGGCGCCGCGATCAGGGCCGCCAGCAGCGGGAAACAAGGGCTGCTAGCTCATTTAAAAAAAAACAAAAAACCTCTGAGGGGAAGCAGAGGCGCGGTCACGTGACCGCTCCCATCCAATGGGGCTGCAGCCTGCCCGGCATTGCAACTGCAGAGCCACCAGACAGCACCAAGGGGGGGGGGTGTGTGTGTGTGAAAAACGGGCTGCAGGGTGTGTGTGTGTTGTGTGTGTGTGTGTGTGTGTGTGAAAAACGGGCTGCAGGGTGTGTGTGTGTGTGTGTATATATGTGTGGTGTGTGTGTATATATGTGTGGTGTGTGTGTGTGTATATATGTGTGGTGTGTATATATGTATGTGTGGTGTATATATATATATATATATATATATATATATAATGTGTATGTGTGGTGTATATATATGTGTGGTGTGTGTGTGTGTGTGTGTGTATGTATGTATATATAGATATATATATATATATATATATATATATATATATATATATGTATGTGTGTGTGTGTATATATGTATGTGTGGTGTATATGGATGTGTGTGGTGTGTGCGTGTGAATATATTTATCAAAGTTGCACAATGTTAATAAATAATTTATTCTCACATGTCTTTTTTTTTTTTCATTTTTAAATATTATATAATACACACACACACACACACACACACACACACACACACACACACACACACACACACACACAGCTACCAAGTGACAAACACACACAGTGATACCCGCCTACCAAGCGCGCTTGCTGTCTCCTCTGCCAGGACAGCGAAAAGCTCCTGGTAGAGCGAGCGGCAGCAAGCAAGAGCGAGCAGCAGCACCTAAGCGCTTACTATGTCCCAGGCCAGAGGAACTATAGCAGCGCTGATTACAGATGCAGGGGCTTTGTGCATCTGTTCAGCCCAGCTCAGCGACACTGAGAGAGGGAGGCCCGGCGCGCACGCTGGAGGAGCAGCACCGGGAGACTGAGAGAGAGAGTGAGGTCAGAGAGAGAGTGATGTCAGAGAGAGAGAGAGAGTGAGGTCAGAGAGAGAGTGATGTCAGAGAGAGAGAGAGAGTGAGTTCAGAGAGAGAGAGAGTGAGGTCAGAGAGAGAGAGTGAGGTCAGAGAGAGAGAGAGAGAGGTCAGAGAGAGAGAGTGAGGTCAGAGAGAGAGAGAGAGAGTGAGGTCAGAGAGAGAGTGAGGTCAGAGAGAGAGTGAGGTCAGAGAGAGAGTGAGGTCAGAGAGAGAGTGAGGTCAGAGAGAGAGAGTGAGGTCAGAGAGAGAGAGTGAGGTCAGAGAGAGAGTGAGGTTAGAGAGAGAGAGATGGAGGTCAGAGAGAGTGTGAGGTCAGAGAGAGAGAGAGGTCTGAGAGAGAGAGAGTGAGAGAGAGTGAGAGAGAGAGTGAGGTCAGAGAGAGAGAGAGTGAGGTCAGAGAGAGAGTGAGGTCAGAGAGAGTGAGGTCAGAGAGAGAGAGTGAGGTCAGAGAGAGTGAGAGTGTGTGAGAGAGACACCAACTGCGCACTGCAACTGTTAGGTATGTATATACACCTTTGTTTTTACTTTGGGCGCCGCGTAAAAATCCTGATCGCCTTGGGGAGCCTTGAAAAAATTCTGATTGCCTTGGGGAGCCTTGAACCGAAAAAGTTTGGGAACCACTGAGGTACAGAATCTACACACAACGCACAAACACAGCACACACACACACATTCACACACACCAAACACTGCAGACTGCCTCTTCAAACCCCCCCTCCCCTCCACGCCACACATCTCCCTCCCGCAACCGGACCGCGAGGCCGCGGCCTCCACTCACACACCATGGCAACGATGTCCCTCCCCCTATCCCGCTACCTCACACAGTGTAGCTCCCGCGAACCGCACAGCACGCCACATCTCCTGCACCTCACACAGCTCCCTACCGCAACCGGACCGCGAGGCCCCCTACCCCGCTACACCATGCCACCAATGTCCCTCCCCCTATCCCGCTACCTCACACAGTGTAGCTCCCGCGGACCGCACAGCACTCCTCACATCTCCTGCAGCTCACACATCTCCCTCCGCAACCGGACCGCGAGGCCCCCTACCCCGCTACACCATGCCACCAATGTCCCTCCCCCTATCCCGCTACCTCACACAGTGTAGCTCCCGCGAACCGCACAGCACGCCTCACATCTCCTGCACCTCACACATCTCCCTACCGCAACCGGACCGCGAGGCCCCCTACCCCGCTACACCATGCCACCAATGTCCCTCCCCCTATCCCGCTACCTCACACAGTGTAGCTCCCGCGGACCGCACAGCACGCCTCACATCTCCTGCACCTCACACATCTCCCTCCGCAACCGGACCGCGAGGCCCCCTACCCCGCTACACCATGCCACCAATGTCCCTCCCCCTATCCTGCTACCTCACACAGTGTAGCTCCCGCGGACCGCACAGCACGCCTCACATCTCCTGCACCTCACACATCTCCCTACCGCAACCGGACCGCGAGGCCCCCTACCCCGCTACACCATGCCACCAATGTCCCTCCCCCTATCCCGCTACCTCACACAGTGTAGCTCCCGCGGACCGCACAGCACGCCTCACATCTCCTGCACCTCACACATCTCCCTCCGCAACCGGACCGCGAGGCCCCCTACCCCGCTACACCATGCCACCAATGTCCCTCCCCCTATCCCGCTACCTCACACAGTGTAGCTCCCGCGAACCGCACAGCACGCCTCATCTCCTGCACCTCACACAGCTCCCTACCGCAACCAGACCGCGAGGCCCCCTACCCCGCTACACCATGCCACCAATGTCCCTCCCCCTATCCCGCTAGCTCACACAGTGTAGCTCCCGCGGACCGCACAGCACGCCTCACATCTCCTGCACCTCACACATCTCCCTACCGCAACCGGACCGCGAGGCCGCGGCCTACACTCACACACCATGGCAACGATGTCCCTCCCCCTATCCCGCTACCTCACACAGTGTAGCTCCCGCGGACTGCACAGCACGCCACATCTCCTGCACCTCACACAGCTCCCTACCGCAACCGGACCGCGAGGCCCCCTACCCCGCTACACCATGCCACCAATGTCCCTCCCCCTATCCCGCTAACTCACACAGTGTAGCTCCCGCGGACCGCACAGCACGCCTCACATCTCCTGCAGCTCACACATCTCCCTCCGCAACCGGACCGCGAGGCGACCTACCCCGCTACACCATGCCACCAATGTCCCTCCCCCTATCCCGCTACCTCACACAGTGTAGCTCCCGCGGACCGCACAGCACGCCTCACATCTCCTGCAGCTCACACATCTCCCTCCGCAACCGGACCGCGAGGCCCCCTACCCCGCTACACCATGCCACCAATGTCCCTCCCCCTATCCCGCTACCTCACACAGTGTAGCTCCCGCGAACCGCACAGCACGCCTCACATCTCCTGCACCTCACACATCTCCCTACCGCAACCGGACCGCAAGGATCTCTACCCCGCTACACCATGCCACCAATGTCCCTCCCCCTATCCCGCTACCTCACACAGTGTAGCTCCCGCGGACCGCACAGCACGCCTCACATCTCCTGCACCTCACACATCTCCCTCCGCAACCGGACCGCGAGGCCCCCTACCCCGCTACACCATGCCACCAATGTCCCTCCCCCTATCCCGCTACCTCACACAGTGTAGCTCCCGCGGACCGCACAGCACGCCTCACATCTCCTGCACCTCACACATCTCCCTACCGCAACCGGACCGCGAGGCCCCCTACCCCGCTACACCATGCCACCAATGTCCCTCCCCCTATCCCGCTACCTCACACAGTGTAGCTCCCGCGGACCGCACAGCACGCCTCACATCTCCTGCACCTCACACATCTCCCTCCGCAACCGGACCGCGAGGCCCCCTACCCCGCTACACCATGCCACCAATGTCCCTCCCCCTATCCCACTACCTCACACAGTGTAGCTCCCGCGAACCGCACAGCACGCCTCATCTCCTGCACCTCACACAGCTCCCTACCGCAACCAGACCGCGAGGCCCCCTACCCCGCTACACCATGCCACCAATGTCCCTCCCCCTATCCCGCTAGCTCACACAGTGTAGCTCCCGCGGACCGCACAGCACGCCTCACATCTCCTGCACCTCACACATCTCCCTACCGCAACCGGACCGCGAGGCCGCGGCCTACACTCACACACCATGCCACCAATGTCCCTCCCCCTATCCCGCTACCTCACACAGTGTAGCTCCCGCGGACCGCACAGCACGCCTCACATCTCCTGCACCTCACACATCTCCCTCCGCAACCGGACCGCGAGGCCCCCTACCCCGCTACACCATGCCACCAATGTCCCTCCCCCTATCCCGCTACCTCACACAGTGTAGCTCCCGCGGACCGCACAGCACGCCTCACATCTCCTGCACCTCACACATCTCCCTACCGCAACCGGACCGCGAGGCCCCCTACCCCGCTACACCATGCCACCAATGTCCCTCCCCCTATCCCGCTACCTCACACAGTGTAGCTCCCGCGGACCGCACAGCACGCCTCACATCTCCTGCACCTCACACATCTCCCTCCGCAACCGGACCGCGAGGCCCCCTACCCCGCTACACCATGCCACCAATGTCCCTCCCCCTATCCCGCTACCTCACACAGTGTAGCTCCCGCGAACCGCACAGCACGCCTCATCTCCTGCACCTCACACAGCTCCCTACCGCAACCAGACCGCGAGGCCCCCTACCCCGCTACACCATGCCACCAATGTCCCTCCCCCTATCCCGCTAGCTCACACAGTGTAGCTCCCGCGGACCGCACAGCACGCCTCACATCTCCTGCACCTCACACATCTCCCTACCGCAACCGGACCGCGAGGCCGCGGCCTACACTCACACACCATGGCAACGATGTCCCTCCCCCTATCCCGCTACCTCACACAGTGTAGCTCCCGCGGACCGCACAGCACGCCACATCTCCTGCACCTCACACAGCTCCCTACCGCAACCGGACCGCGAGGCCGCGGCCTACACTCACACACCATGGCAACGATGTCCCTCCCCCTATCCCGCTACCTCACACAGTGTATGACAACACCTACCACTGGAAATCAGATGTTCGTTGAAATAAAATTTGTTTTCCTAACTATTTTACTGTCTGTATAATGTACACAACACTCACCCACACAAAACCCCCTCATACACACACACACACACACGCAAACATCCTGTCATTCTATGCCACACACTACACTCAAAAACATGCCATTTTTAACATGTGTATGACCAACAACACGCACTCACACACGTCACACACACAACATGCCTCATACACACACACACGCCATCACACACCAGCAACACACACACATGCTCTCACACACACCACACACCATGCCACCGATGTCACTCCCGCTATCCCGCTACCTCACACACTCTACCTCCCGCGGAACAGCCAGCACGCCTGACATCTCCTGCACCTCACACATCTCCCTCCGCAACCGGACCGCGACGCCGCGGACTACAGTCAAACAGCATGCCACCAATGTCACTCCCGCTACCTCACACACTGTATGACAACACCTACCACTGAAACTCAGCTGTTCCTTACAATAAAATATGTTTTCCTAACAATTTCACTGTCTGTATAATCTACTATATATTTCTGAAAGCACTGTATGTCTGCGTCCCTAGCGGCAATCTCATTGGTCCCTTGGCCCGCCCACCCCCGCACACCTCTCATTGGGCTCACACACTCACACCACCCCCTTGGCCCACCCCCCACACCTCTCATTGGGCTCACACACTCACACCACCCCCTTGGCCCGCCCCCCACACCTCTCATTGGCCTGAGGCGGAGTGACGGGCCAAAGGTCCAAAAAAAACACACACATATATATCTCTGTCCTCTCCCCCCCCCATCACACTCACCTCCCCCCCTCCCCGGTGCTCACCTCCCTCCCGCTCCATTCCCTCCCCGGCGGGGGGACACGCGCCCACCTAAGACGCGCCCGGAAGCCGCTCCACTCCCGCACTCACCTCCCTCCCGCTCTTACCTCCCGCACTCACCTGCCGCTCCACTCCCTCTACACTCCACTCCCTCCCGCTACACACCACTCCCTCCCGCTCCACTCCCGCACTCACCTCCCTTCCACTCACCTCCCTCCCGCTACACACCACTCCCTCCCGCTACACACCACTCCCTCCCGCTCCATTCCCTCCCCGGCGGGGGAACAGGCAGCCTGCCACGCGGCGCCTAAGATGGCGGACCCCCTTCCTCCCTCGCGCTCCCTTCCCTCCCGCTCCACTCCCTCCCCCGCTCCACTCACGTCCCTCCCGCTCCATTCCCTCGCGCTCCATTCCCTCGCGCTCCATTCCCTCCCGCTCCACTCACCTCCCTCCCGCTCCACTCCGTCCCCGGCGGGGGAACAGGCTGCCACGCGGCGCGTAAGATGGCGGACCCCCTTCCTCCCTCGCGGCGCCGAGTAAGAAGATGGCGGCGGCCGGAAGTACAGGTAGGTGTCGCTCCCCCACCTCCCCCCCACCTGTGGCGCCGCACGAAACTGAGAAAGGGCGCATCACGGGTGTGTGTGTGTGTGTGTGTCACTGCCCCCCCTCCTGTCCACTGCCCCCCCTCCTGTCCACTGCCCCCCCCTCCTGTCCACAGCCCCCCCTCCTGTCCACAGCCCCCCCTCTTGTCCACAGCCCCCCCTCCTGTCCACAGCCCCCCATCCTGTCCACAGCCCCCCCCTCCTGTCCACAGCCCCCTCCTCCTGTCCACTGCCCCCCTCCTGTCCACTGCCCCCCTCCTGTTCACTGCCCCCCCTCCTGTCCACTGTCCTCCCTCCTGTCCACTGTCCACTGCCCCCCCCTCCTGTCCACTGCCCCCCCTGTCCACTGCCCCCCCTGTCCACTGCCCCCCCTGTCCACTGCCCCCCCCTCCTGTCCACTGCCCCCCCCTCCTGTCCACTGCCCCCCCCCTCCTGTCCACTGCCCCCCCCCTCCTGTCCACATCCCCCCCCTTCCCACCCCCCCCTTCCCACCGCCTCCCCCCCCCTTCCCACCGCCTCCCCCCCTTCCCACCGCCTCCCCCCCCCTTCCCACCGCCTCCCCCCCCCTTCCCACCGCCTCCCCCCCCCTTCCCACTGCCTCCCCCCGCCTCCCCCCCCTCCCCCCCCTTCCCACCACCTCCCCCCCCTCCCCCCCCTTCCCACCGCCTCCCCCCCCCCTTCCCACCGCCTCCCCCCCCTTCCCACCGCCTCCCCCCCCTTCCCACCGCCTCCCCCCCCCCTTCCCACCGCCTCCCCCCCCTTCCCACCGCCTTCCCCCCCTTCCACCCCCTTCCCCCCCCCTTCCCACTGCTTGATAGAGCATGCGTGCAGTCCTGCCTGCTCTTCCCCCACCTCCTCCACTGCAAACCGAGGTAGGGAAGGAGGGGGAGGGGTGGCGAGATGATGTGATTTGAGGTGCAGGGGAGGGTGATTTGAGGTGCAGGGGAGGGTGATTTGAGCTGCAGGGGGGGAGAGTGATGTGAGGTACAGGGGGGGAGAGTGATGTGAGATGCAAGGGGGGAGAGTGATGTGAGGTGCAGGGGGGGAGGGATGTGAGGTGCAGGGGAGGTGGTATGTGTGTGGTGTGCAGGGGGGTATTTTGTGTTTGATGTTGAAGGGGAGTATTATTTGTGTGGGTGAGGGGGAGAGATGGGGGTATGAGAGATAGATGGGGAGTCTCGCAAAGGTTGATAATGATGGGTTCTGGGGGAGATATGAGGATGATGATGAGGGGTGCTGGGGGAGATATATGATGAGGGGTGCTGGGAGAGATATATGAGGATGATGATGATGGGTGCTTGGGGAAATATGAGGATGATGATGATGATGATGAGAGGTGCTGGAGGAGAGATGATGATGATGATGATGATGATGATGATGATGATGATGATGATGATGATGATGATGATGATGATGATGATGATGATGATGATTATTTTACCCGTGCGGCTCAAATCTTTTTTCCTTGGAGCAGTTCGGCCCTTCTCACTTTACAAGTTGTGCAGGCCTGCTCTACATCCAGGGTGCAGCGGACCCTGGAACCCACCAGAGGGTGGCCCCGATGGACACAACCAGAGACTGACATAAAGAGCCCCCTGCTTACAGGTACCTCTTTGGACTTTGGGGTCATAAGTTGGCAAGAGGCTTATCCTCCCAGCCCTGCAGATAGGGACTGGGAAAGTGAGTTAGCTCTTACACATGGATAAGCTGTTTGTTTATGTGAGTGCTTCCTTAAACTGTATTGCTTAAAGCTACGGGCTAAATAAAAGCCATGGTTTATTTCCCCCAAATCTGTCACCCTGGTTGTATATCTCTGTGCATGTCTCTTACAGTATACAGGCATACCCGCTTTAAGGACACTCACTTTAAGTACACTCGCGAGTAAGTACATCTCGCCCAATAGGCAAACGGTAGCTCACGCATGCGCCTGTCATCACGTCCTGAACAGCAATACCGGCTCCCTACCTGTACCGAAGCTGTGCGCAAGCGGAGAGACTATAGAGCCTGTTACAAATGCGTTATTTACATCAGTCATGCACGTTGTAATGTGGGAAAAGTTAGTGCTTCACTTTAAGTACATTTTCACTTTACATACATGCACCGGTCCCATTGCGTTCGTTAAAGTGGGGTGTGCCTGTAGTTAGAAGTATATATAAATAGATATACAGTTAGCAAAAAATAACCAAGCAAGTGAACAAGGCTGGACCCCTCGCAACGGACAACCCTGTCTCTCTTTTTCAACTTCCATGTTATAATAAAGAAGATTTTTTCACAGCACAGTCCAGCCTTGTTCACTTGCTGCGTGGCCGTGACTGCTGCCTTTCCTCCCCGGTGAGGTTATTTTGCCTGCTATTTCTACCATACAGCTTGGAGCATGCCGCAGATCAGACGGATTTAAAGACATATGTGAGTTATTTATTCCTCATTTGTCCCTTCATTGTGGAGTCCCCCAGGCGTTGTGGGTTACACAATGCATGATTAAAGGGGTCTGGGTGGGTCTACGGACTCCCCCCTGACATCCCTAAACAATCACTGCTATACCACATACCTAATAGGGGTCATTTCATATTGTTCCTCCACACCCTGTCCATCTGGGCACAGCAGCATTCTTTATTAGTCAATGTGGTTTTTAAACAAAGCCCTGCAGCACTGGCTTATTGAGTGGTGAATGTCCCTCAATGTTCTCTCTAGATATACAGTTAGGTCTGGAAATAATTGGACACTGATACAAGTTTTGTTATTTCGGCTGTGTACCAAAATAAATTCAAGTTACAGTTAAATAATGAATATGGGCTTAAAGTGCTGTCTATCAGCTTTAATTTGAGGGTATTCGCATTCAAATTGGAGGAAGGGTTTAGGAATTACATCTCTTTAATATGTAGCCCCCTCTTTTTCAAGGGACCAAAAGTAATTGGACAATTGACTCAAAAACTGTTTCATGAACAGGTGTGGGCTATTCCTTCATTATTTCATCATCAATTAAGCAGATAAAAGGTCTGGAGTTGTTTCCAGGTGTGGCATACGCATTTGGAAGCTATTGCTGTGAACCCACAACATGCGGTCAAAATGAAACAGGGAATCCTTAGACTGCAAAAAAAAAAGAAAATCCATCAGAGAGATAGCAGGGACATTAGGAGTGGCCAAATCAACAGTTTGGTTAATTCTGAGGGGAAAAAAAAGAACGCACTGGTGAGCTCTGCAACACAAAAAGGCCTGGACGTCCACTGAAGACCACAGTGGTGGATGATTGTAGGATCCTTTCCATGGTAAAGAAAAACCACTTCACAACATCCAGCCAAGTGAAGTATACTCTCCAGGAGGTAGGCATATCATTATCCAAGTCTACCATAAAGAGAAGACTTCACGAGAGCCAATACAGAGGGTTCACCACAAGGTGCAAACCATTCATAAGCCTCAAGAATAAAAAGGCCAGATTAGACTTTTCCAAACAATATCTAAAAAAGCCAGCCCAGTTCTGGAACAGCATTCTTTGGACAGATGAAACTAAGATCAACCTGTACCAGAATGATGGGAAGTAAAAAGTATGGAGAAGGCTTGGAATAACTCATGATCCAAAGCATACCACATCATCTGTAAAACATGCTGGAGGCAGTGTGATGCCATGGGCATGCATGGCTTACAATGGCACTGGGTCAATAGTGTTTATTGATGATGTGACAGAAGACAGAAGCAGCCGGATGAATTCTGAAGTGTATAGGGATATATTGTCTGCTCAGATTCAGCCAAATTCAGTGAAGTTGATTGGACGGCGCTTCACTTTACAGGTGGACAATGACCCAAAACACACTGCGAAAGCAACCCAGGAGTTTTTTTAAGGCAAAGAAGTGGAATATTCTGCAATGGCCAAGTAAATCACCTGATCGAGCATGCATTTCACTTGCTGAAGACAAAACTTAAGGCACAAAGACAAACGAACAAACAACAACTGAAGACAGCTGCAATAAAGGCCTGGCAAAGCATCACAAAGGAGGAAACCTAGCGTTTGGTGATGTCCATGCGTTCCAGACTTCAAGCAGTCATTGCCTGCAAAGGATTCTCGACAAAGTATTACAAATGAACATGTTATTTATGATTGTGTTAATTTGTCCAATTACATTTGAGCTCCTGAAATAAGGGGACTGTGCATGAAAATGGTTGCAATTCCTAAACGTTTCATACGATATTTTTGTTCAACCCCTTGAATTAAAGCTGAAAGTCTGCACTTCTATTGCATCTCGGTTGTTTCATTTCAAATCCAGTGTGGTGGCGTACAGAGCCACAATTATGAAAATTGTGTCAGTGTCCAATTATTTCCAGACCTAACAGTATGTATGTATGTATGTGTATATATATATATTACAGCTCAACCCCGTTATAACACGATCCGTTACAACGCGAATCCACTTATAACGTGATGCAAGCTGGCTCCCAATTTTCGGATTTATGAATACTTTACAACACGATTATTGGTGTCTTAAATACCTTATTGTATAATGCATACAATTGTACATTATATCTAACGCGATCCACTTATAACGCAATGTGATTCTTTGGTCCTCATGCACAGCGTTATAAGGGGGTTGAGCTGTATATATATATATAGTCAATGAAAAAATAGTTTGGACTCATGGTTTCTCAAATGAAGGCAGATGCTCGTCCCATATAGAAACATGTACAGGGTAACCAGGGAAGTCCAGGTAACAAAGAGACAGCACACCGCAATACTGCTGCGGCCGAGTTTATTTGAGCATTTGCCCGGTCTCGGCCACAGCAGTAACCAGGCGCGCGCCGGGATGTGCCTGGCGCGCGCCGAAGCCGCGGAGGAGCGCCCTCCGATCGGGGCTTTCTCCCTCCGCTCGCCGGGTCCGCCGGGTCCCCCGGAACCCCCTGCCGCCGTCCCCCACATCGCGGGACACCAGGGCTCCCTCGGGGAGCCCTGGACGCGCGTGCAGGGGGCGCAGGCACCCGATGACGCGTGACCGCGCGGCACGCCGAGGGAGTGCGGCTAGCATGCCGGGGCATCCCCAGGCTAGCGGAGCTAGCCGCACTCAAATAAAATGTGCCGCCTCTGTATGATGAAGTAAAATGAAGTGTATTAACAACACAAGGCAGCCAACGTTTCGGTCCTCAGAGTGGGACATTCCTCAGGGCCAGACCCCTGAGGAAGGTCCCACTCTGAGGACCGAAACGTTGGCTGCCCTGTGTTGTTAATACACTTCATCATATTGCGGTGTGCTGTCTCTTTGTTACCTGGACTTCCCTGGTTACCCTGTATGTATATATATATATATATATATATATATATATATATATATATATACACACACACACACACACTTGTATGTGTGTACTGTATAGCTATATTAATGTGTGTGTGCACATATACAGTAAACACACACACACAATACTTTGTAGACCTCTCTGGCAGTGAAAGGGTTTAGCAGAAACAACGTTGATGGAAGACTTCTTTTGAACAGATGTGTGGCACTGTTTGCTTCATCAGGTAGTTGTAATGTATTTTTTGTTTGCTTGGTGAAATAAGGTGAAGACAGAGGGGGGACAGAAAAAGGAAAAAAACAAATACGCTAATCAAATTACAGAGTGGGACCCTCAGGTGCATTAACACTTAAGCCTTTTTTAATTTCCTCACTCAGGTTCCAAAGAGAGGGAGTGAAATTAAACTCTGTGTGTCAGTGCTGTCTAATTACCTTTGTAAAGTACCTGAAATTTGAGCTTAACGAATGCATTACTGTGCATTCATTTATTTTTTTCTTTCTGACACCTCCAATTAGGAAAGCGATAATGCTCTCATCTTTGATTCTTTCTTGTCACCTTAATACATAATGGATGGGGTTGGGGTTGGGTGAAAGCTGCTTAGCCTTATCTGTTTGCTGTTCTTTATCGCCTTGGTAACCAAAGGATGGTACGCTGGACCACATTGTGGAGCTGAGGCCATTCGCCAATTAGAAGTCTTGATACTGTTTCGCTTAAACAACTTTTTGTCTCACATTAACACAACAGGTGACTGTTATGTGTAGCTCTTATACAAGAGATGCTGTGATTGGCTCAGGGGGTTGTCCTGTATACATTGAGTTTGTTCCTCCTCATATAGAAACATAATTTGATGGCAGACAAGAACCACTTGACTCATCTAGTCCGTCTATTTCTGTTGTGAAACATCTCTGTTGGTTTCTTTCATATTTACGATAGCCTTGTGTACATCCAAAGCATGATACCTTTCTGGATTAACCTTTACCACCTCTGCTGAGACGCTATTCCATTAATCCAGCGGTGCGCAAACGGGGGAGCGTGACCCCCAGGGGGGCGCGAGACTGCCTGCGGGGGGCGCGCGGTCAACAGAGGCCCAGCGCATTTTCGAAGGCACTTAAATTAAGTGCCAGGGGAGCTGCAGGGCCTCTGTAAACCTTTACTGAACTTGGCTCCACACGCGTCACCTTGGCAACGCGGCATCAAATGACGCCGTGACATCCCGGAGCTGAGGTAAGTGGGGGTGAGGGGGGGCGCGGGGTTGAGGTGACCGCTGGCAGAGGGGTGCAGGGAAAAAAGTTTACGCCCCCCCTGCATTAATCTACCACCCTCTTCCTTCAAAAGGGATTTCTTCATATATCTACTGAGTTTGCCACCAGGGTCGCCGACACGGGAGGGCAGCTGAGACTCCTGTCCCTAGTCCGGTGAGTAAAGGGGCCCAAGCTCCCTGCCGCCAAACCTAACATGTAGCCAGATCTTCAGAGGGGGCTTCTTGGATGGTGTTGCAGAGGAGATCTGCTGGAGCGTGTCTGTGGAGGTGCCAGTCAGAGTCAACCTGCTGTAGTCCGGTGCAAGGGAGGCCCTCCTGACAGGCACCTCCATGGGCACCCTCCAGTAAATACCTCTGCAGGACCCCTCCATAAGAGGCCCCTTCAATCCTCCAATACAGCAGTTAGGCACATGTCTCCGTTACCCCTCTCTACCTTCTCGCTCTTAAAAATCAGTGAGACTCACAGAAAATCACAGAGTTGACATGTGATATCACAATCAGCAACAAGCCCACACTTCTCCAACTAGAATTCTGCACTGTATTGATTTGTGTTATATGTAAGCCAATGAAGGATGTATAACATTAAGGAGCCTTAAAGAAATTAGGACAAAATAGGACTGGAAAAAAAAACTGCACCAGATAGTTTTCTTGGTGAATCTGGTGCAGTTTTTTGCAGCATGTATATATCAACTGTTACATACTGTACGCCTATAATATATATTATCTCTAACTGTGCATGCTATGTGTTGTATATAATGTTCACTTATGTAACTGTATTTGTAACCATGTATTATTTGTCATCTTAACTCTATGCCCAGGACATACTTGAAAACGAGAGGTAACTCTCAATGTATTACTTCCTGGTAAAACATTTTTATAAATAAATTCTTACAATCAGTTTTGCAGGTGGGAGGCTGAGAAATATCCCTCTTAGCCCCCAGTCAATATGCTGTGAAGCTGCTTCCCAGCATTTTCTCCAGCACGGGGAATAACAGCTTCACAGCATACTCAATAAGGGCCTCACTTGTTGACTTTAATGCATCAGAGACTCTGATATGTAACCTGAAAATTTCCCTACATTATCAGTAAACAGAAGAGCTGCTCAGAATCTCAGATGCACCAGCTGTGCAAGCAGGAAATGTTTGCTAACTTAACCAATCCTTATAGGGTTTCCGATGTAATGGTTTAGGGTTAACGCTAAGACGCAGCTGAGAGTATTTGTGTGTGTGGGATTCACAGCCTCGCAGAATACTAAAACCTGCTTAAATTTCCTGGCAAACTCCCCATGCCCTGCTTGTTTAATGTAATCTGCCATGTGCCTATCAGAGTTCAGTTTTAATAACCTGTGAGAGATTTAGAGTTGATACAGCCTGCAGAGGAAGGCACCCATTTTTCACTGGGCTGGATCGCCTCCAGATCTGGTAAATGTACATTCTGTGGCTCCTTCACCCTCATTATAAATAAAGATGAGCAAGAAAACTGGTTTTGCAAAATAAATATTAATTCTGTGTCATGCAACTTATCCAGGTCACACTGTGCAGGTCATTAATGTCTGCATTAGCAAGGCGCTTTCTCAAATATAATCCAATTAGATTTTTGAATTATTAAAAAGGAATATATGTATACATGTACATGTGCGCATATAAACACATGCACACTAAAAATATATCTATCCAACTCTCTCTTTATCTCTGTATACATACATATACACATACACACACACTATATATATATATATATATATATATATATATATATATATATATATATATATATATATATATATATATATATATATATATATATATATACAGTATATGCGCAAATACAACTGTATGCTCATCTGCATGTCTTAGGCAGGTGTGCAACCCCGCCTTTCCCCATTATCACCCAGCATACAGCACTTCCACTGCAGCAAGGGATTCTGGGAAATGACATGCAAATGAGCACACAGTGTCACTTTTTGCCTCAAAAACCATTTTTAACATGGTTCCCTATAGGCTTAAGCTTGCTGCATGGTCACAGCTTTGAGCACAGCCAGGGTTAAGGTGCATACCCAGAAAACCACCCACAGACATATATATAAAACAAAAAGCAGCAGCCAGCACTCCAAGCAACAAATGTAAAGTCAAGGTGCATGCTCCATAGAAATCAATATAGAAACCCTGTCTTCCCATAAGAGAAGGCACAAAAGCAGCAACACTCTATATATATATATACACATACATACATACATACATACATACATATTTATAATCTCTCTTTCTCTCTATCATCTCTCTATTCCCCCAGCCAACAGAGGAGGGGCCACACCAAAGTGTCCCAATGTCTCTATAGTGATGTAGGTGATGTTCATCGGTTCTTTTGTAAAACAAATATATATTCACAGCGCTTCTCCGTATAAGGATCAAGTTGCTGGTGAAAGGACTTATGTGAAAAAACAGAAAGTGAATCCCTGCGCCCAATGGACTAGCCCGATGGGAGAAACGTAGGGATTCACTTTCTGTTTTTTCTCATCGCTTCTTTTACCTTAATTCTCAGGGTGCTGGAATTTGTGCAGAGCTGGTATGGTGAGCAATAATAGAGCGGGTCCAGTCCAGCATTACAACAATCTCTTCTTCATGGATGCACATGCAGCATTCCCCAAAGAGCCACAATTCTTCCACTTTGCATTATGATACAGAAGTATCTAGAAGTTTACTAGGAAGGGTACCCTGTGCATGAGAGGCTACAACCTACCACCTCTGACATAACCAAGAAGGCTCTTTCCCCCTAGTAATTCTAAGGTGATACTCTAAGGCCCTTACTTTAGAATCCTCCATTGGAGTACCTGTCCATTCCCTATTGTTGGTGGAACATGTTCAAAGCCATATAAAGGGGCCCTATCTTTAGTAGTGGCACTTCCCTAGCTGGAAAACAACAGTGATTCTGAATCTAACACATGCAGTTACATACTTACATTATTTATATGGATGAGATCCCCCTCACTCTGGGTTCACTAAGATTTGAACTAGAATCGTCCATCCCTAGCTTATATACCCCATAGTGACATCATTAGTCACTATGGCTACTAGGGGAAGGGTAAAAAATACTGGACACCTAACAAGCTCCTGTTGAACCCCCAAAATAACCACAACATATATATAAGCATATGAGTGTCACAGAGGAGTGCTACTGAGCATGGCAATATATATTTAAAACCAGAGACAGAACATAAAACACAGACAGAGCTCAGTTTTAGAACATCCAGTGAAACTCATACACGGTACAGTGCCTAAATATATATGTATAAATATCTATTAAGTAAAATGGTCTTTTAGTTTGACATTTTTGGCCAAAATTGTTGTAAGCCCCTGAGCCAACGGCACGGCAGACCACATTTCAGGGGTCCCTAACGCTAATATAAATTCTTAATAACCTGTGTAATATCAGGAAGAATGATTTATAGTAAATCTGTCAATATTAGTTGCAAAGTTCTAAATCTGATTGAAGCTTTTATTAACCTGTATATTACCAGGAAAAGCACTCTATATTAGAGTTGTCACAACCATACTGCAAGCCAGCAAGTTCCCCTGAGTGGAAGATGCTATGGAGTGAGCCCTTAACCATTTAAATGTGGGAGGGGGTGAGGGGGGGGGGGTACTGGGGGAAGGGTTAGGGTTAACTTTCTACAAAGTATCCTTATCTAGTGACATAATAGACACCTTCAAGAAGGTAGGAATGGCTACATGTCTGCCCAGTAACTCCACCTAAGGGAATAGGAGACTAACGCTATAGTTAACCCCTTCCAGGAACCATAAACCCAATAAAATAATATACAGTACATGACATTCACAGAGGAGAATATTAGAGAAGGGAAGGTTCGAGAAGGTTTGGTTCCCGGAGGACAAGAGGAGTGAAGTTTTGGGGAGAGTAGATCAGTATCTTCTTAAAGTAATATTACTGCCCAGGCCCCCTCCTCCCTATTTTATTTTGTTGTAGATAGGGACAGTGCCCCTTAGCTAACCGCTAAGGCAATGAAGGGGTTAAGGAACAACAGCATGTTTATTGGGGGCAGAGGGGGTGAGTGAAGCGGGTAATTGGCCCTTCACTCACCCGCTCTGCCCCCAATAAACATTGCAATATGTACTAACCACCAATACACAATCCACCCACCCCCTGTACCCCTACATAAACGCATTTTTTTATGCACACCCCCACGCATTCAGTAAAGTAATGGGCAAAATTACTATTATTCACATATGGATAATAGTGCATTTGCCAATCTTTTTTTTTTTTTTTTTCAAATTTTTTTATTAGGCATTTAGATAATTCACAGTATGCATGAAACAAACGATAATACAGCCTAATACAGATTTTCTCCTTTTGTTGGTTAGAGAAACCGGAAATAAAAGAGGAAAGCTCACCGCTCCCCTGACCCTCCAGGGGCTATGTGGGGAGCGCGAGTATGGAAACAGAGAGTAAGAGTGGGAATAGGAAGGGGAGGGTGGGTGGGGGTGGGGGGGATACCCATTGCTTCCCGTGTCCTCAGTCTATTTTCATTGGTGCCCCTGACCTGGTTTTCCTTTCTCTCTCTCTCTTTTTTTTTTTTACTTTTCATATGTGGATTAGTGGCGTAGAGGTGCCATATGGGATAGCCACGGATCCCATGTTTTGTTAAAGGAGTCAGTGGATCTTTTCAAGAAGGCAGATAGTTTCTCCATATTCATCACCTCTTGCACCCTATTTTTTACCGTTTGTTTTGAGGGGGGAGACACCTTCTTCCAGGCGGCCGCCACCGCACATCTAGCCGCTGTAAGAATGAAGGAGATTAATTTACTTGTTGGTCGGTCCAAATTTTCTAAGGGCCTGGCCAACAGGTAGGTCAACGGGTCAATAGGGATTTTGAGGTCTGTGACCTCCTCTATTCATTTTTGTATTGTTCCCCAATATTTTTGAATTTCCGGACATGTCCACCAAATATGGGCCATGTCCCCCTTCTGACCGCAACCTCTCCAGCATAAATCGGACGCCTGGGGGTAAATTTGATTTATTCTAACTGGGGTAAGATACCAGCGAAACAGTATTTTATATATGTTTTCTTTGATTGTGGTACATATGGAAGTTCCTGAGGCATTTTCCCAAATTCTTTCCCAATCCTCTCGGTCTATAACTATTTCCAATTCTGCTGCCCAATGCAGCATATAGTCATGTGTAGGGGCTTCTATGGCCCTTTCCAATTCACTGTAGATTTGTGTTATAAGACCTTTCTGGTGGCCTGATTCTCTACAGAGCCGCTCGAAACTGGTGAGAGGGGGAAATTTCAACGTTGGGGATAAAGTTTGAATAAAATGCCGAATTTGTAGATACTTGAAGACATCCAATCTTGCTATTTCATATTTGGTTTTTAGGCGTTGATAACTCAGGAACTCCTCAAAGCTCAGGAGGTCAGCAACCGCTCTAATATTTTTTGTTTTAAATTGGTCCCATTGTCTGGGCTCACAGCCAGGGGGGAATTTCGGATTTTTATAAATTGGTATGAGTTGGGATTGAGGTGTGGTGAGCTTAAATTTAAATTTGCATTTCGTCCAAATCTCCCATGTGTGTCTCATTGGGCCTAACTTAAATTTACTGTTCTGCATGTCTTCCCTGCTCAGGGACCAAAGGCAAGCCGGCAGTGAAGGCGTCCCGGCGTAGTATGATTCTATATCTAGCCAACAGTATTGGTTTGGGTTGGCGTTCCAGACTACTACCTGTCGCAATTGGGCGGCTTGGTAGTATTTTGTGATGTCTGGAACACCAAGTCCTCCTCTCCCCCTTGATGCCAAAAGAACTGTCCTGGTGATTCTGGGTTTCTTACCCTGCCAAATAAAGTGGAAGATTAGTTTTTGAATGTTCTTTAATTCTGAGCCAGGGATGTGGACCGGGAGAGTCTGAAAATAATATAATAATCTAGGGAGTATGTTCATTTTAACTGATATCATCCTCCCGATCCATGATATCTGATATCCTCCCCATTTATCTAGATCTTGTTTGATTTTCCGGAACAGAGTCGGATAATTTTGTTGATATAGGGATTGGTAGTTCCTCGTTATCTTTACTCCCAAATATTTGATACTCGAGGAGCTCCAATGATAGTTAAAGTTTAGTTTGAGGAGTTTCACCTCTGGCTCTGGCAGGCTTAAATTTAGTGCTTCCGATTTGTCATTATTGATTTTATAACCTGAAATATCTCCAAAGTCCCGGAGCTCTTTTTGGAGGTTAGGTAGGGATGTTTGGGGTTGTGTAAGGGTTAGGATGACATCATCTGCGAATAGCGATATTTTGTGCTGCCTGTGTCCAATTTCTATTCCTTTGATGTCTCTATTGGCTCTAATTGCAGATGCTAGGGGTTCTATGGTTAATGCAAAGAGGAGAGGAGATAGGGGGCATCCCTGTCGAGTTCCATTAGTGATCTCAAATCTCTGGTTACTGCCCCCTGGTAGTTTTACTGTTGCAGACGGGTTTTGATATAATCTACGGACTCCTTCTAGGTATGCGTCTTTGAATCCGAATTTACACATAACTTGGTCCATGAATAGCCAATCTATTCTATCGAACGCCTTCTCTGCATCTAGGCTTAGGAGTAGTGCTTTGGTCTCTGTGAGATGGACATGTTCAATAATGTCTATTATCTTCCGAGTATTGTCCGAGGTCTGTCTGCCTGCTACGAATCCTACTTGATCACTATCTATTAATCTCGGTAAGATGGGGTTTAATCTATTTGCGAGTATTTTGCTATATAGCTTGAGATCACAATTAAGCAGGGAGATTGGACGATAGCTTCCACATTGCATCGCGTCCCTGCCTTCTTTATGTATAATGGCCAGGGTGGCCAGGGACATTGACGTGGGGATTTGATTTCCTTCCATGAAATCGTTAAATATCTTTAGAAGATGCGTGGATAGTACTGGCAAGAATCTCTTATAGTAGACATTAGTGAACCCGTCGGGGCCAGGAGACTTAGTAATTTTTATTGATTTGACCGCCTCTTCCAGTTCCTCTTTTGAGATCTCAGCGTTGAGGACTGTGTTTTCCTCCTCCGTTAGTGTGGGGAGCTTACATTTATCTAAATATTGCGCTATTAATTCGGATGCTATTGATTCAGGCCGGCCAATTTTTGATCTTAGATTATACAGTTCGGTGTAAAATTTTGTAAATTCGGCTGCTATTTTGCTATCATTATGTTGTATCTCACCAGACCTACTCTTGATTGCCGTGATTTGGGACCGTTTATGTACCCCTCTTAATTTAGTCGCCAAAAGTCTGTCTGCCTTGTTCCCCTTGTCATAATATTGTTGATTAGTCCATTTGAGGGCCTTCTCAACATCCTCCAGCTGGATTTGTCTAAGTTTTACTCTGGCTGTTGTCAATGTTTTATATATTTTTTTTGAGGGGTTGGCTTTATGAGATTGTTCTATTATTTTGATATTATCCGTAAGCTCCTTTATTAATTTTTGGCGGGCTTTTTTCCTGTGGGATGCGATAGAAATGAATTTCCCTCTAATGGTTGCCTTATGGGCCTCCCACAGGATTGCTGGTGAGGAGACGGATCCTGAGTTAAAAAAAAAATAGTCCCGAATAGCGGCTCTGATCTCTCTTTCTATCTCAGGATGATTGAGTAATGAATCATTTAGTCTCCATGAGTAATTTATTGTTTTTTCAAAGGGGGTCGTCAAGGTTAAGGTAATCGGGGCATGATCAGACCATGTGATTGGTCCTATGTCGGAGTCGGATGTCGCCGCCACCACATTTTTTGTGGCCAGAAAGTGGTCTATTCGAGAGTAGGTCTGGTGAGGTGCTGAGTAAAAAGTATAGTCTCTCTGGCCCTGATGTTGGGCCCTCCATATGTCCACCAGTGAGAACTCGCTTAAGATTCCCCTAAACCTTTTCCCTATGATCTGGGAGGGGGTTGTGCGGGGGGGACCCATTGTGGTTGATCTGTCCTCGGTAGGGTTAAGGACCATGTTTAGGTCTCCTCCCACTATCATCGATGACAGATATCCCGGGTCTATGCCCTCGAGAACTTTCTTTAGGAATTCTGTTTGGTTCTCGTTCGGGGCATATACATTGACCAGAGCGATTGCTGAGCCCGCTAAGGAGCCATATACCACTAGAAATCTACCCTCTGGGTCCACAGTTGTTTTGATATGATTAAATGGGGTGCCCTGTCTGATCAGGACAGCTACACCCCTCTTTTTACTAGTAAACGATGCGCAAAAACACATTGGGAACACTTTTTTGAATAAATTTGGGGGGTCTTGTGATTTGAAATGGGTCTCCTGTAGGAATATGATGTCTCCCCCTGATCTTTTCATATCTTGAAGTGCTACTCTCCTTTTTCGGTTATTTTGGAGGCCTTTTACGTTGAGTGAGGTTAATTTAATTGTGGCTTGGCTAGCCATTTGGGTTCTTTTTTTTTTTTGGATAATACCATAAGGCCTTCTCTTTCCCACTTGAGAGGCCATGATCCAGTAACTCTGAGTCTGGTTTAAATTTCTGAGGGTATAGAGGTTGTGTGTTTTTTTCGGTTAGAATAGATATCTTAAGCTGAGGAAGGGGGGCGTGGGAAGGGGTAGGTGGGGGTGGGGCGGAGATCTGCTGGGACAGGGTCAGCAGATAGAGATAGATTGTAGCAAGGCCCACAAAAGGCCTTAACATATTTTCACCAGCCTTAAGAACGGCCGGCATTTGGACCAGGTGGGTCCCTTGGGGGTGATTCCAGGTTCGTCAACCGTTGGAGGTCAGAGGGGTCCAGACCTCTATAGAATTTGAATGCAAAACAAGGGGATGTGAGGGAAAGTGGATGGGATGGGTGGGGAAGTGGATTGGGCGCTCCCAAGTGAACCAATAATGTTGTTGGGAATACAACTAATATCACACAATATAACACCAATAGTGAAAAATAAAAATGTGTAAAGAGCAGCTCAACTTCCTCTGATGGGACAGTTCCGGGTCCCAGAAGGGTAGATTGTTTCTTGGAGATGAGGAGGAGCGCAGGCAGGTGTAGCAAAATATGCAAAAGAGAATAAAATATATAGTGCAGATGGTAAACACTGTGCAGATAGATGTAATCTATAGAATAGAACTCACATAGATCGCAGAAAATATCACGTGTCAGAGAATTTACTTAACCCATTTAGTATAGACCCCCAGTCCATGTGTGAGGGGAAGCAAAGAAGGCATAGGAACATTTCAAGTAATTCAAACATTTCACATCTCAAAAAGACAACCATATTGTAACTATGCGTTGTGAGAGTGGAGTAACCTCTTAAATATCTAACTAAAACAGTTTCCGTTTTCTTTTGTATGCTCGCTTCCCTTGGGTGGGAGGGATAGGGGGAGGAGGGGAGGAGGGGGGGGGAGAGGGGGAGAGAGGGGAGGGGGGGAGGAGGGGGAGGGGAAGGGGGGGGGGGGGGGGAGGGGGGGAGGAGGGGAGGGGAGGAGGGGAGGAGGGGGGAGGGGAGGAGGGGTGGAGAGGGGGGGGAGAGGGAGGGGGGGAGAGGGGAGGGGGGGAGACATTTCACTTCACATTTTTGTGTAACACAACTCTTATACAACTCTGCGCAGAAAACATATTTTATACAATTCTGTGACCATACAAGATAAGTTCGACTTTCTTTCGGGGGAGGGGGGAGGGGGGGGGGACGTGGGACATGTGAGTGTGTGGGGGGAGGGGTGGAAGAGGGGGGTATGCATGAGGAAGGGGGAAGGGGGAGGGGGGGCGATTGCGTGTCTGGGTTACAGGGGGGGGGGAAGGATAGAGGGGAAGCAAGGTGTTAATTGAGATATAACAGTTATATTATTTTAATCTACTCACGACCTCCGGATCATCACTATTAACTTATGATTTTAAGTTCTTTGATTCAGTCTGGGTGGCCCGTCTTCCTGGTATCCTAGCCGCCCCTAGTCCCACAGACTGTGGAGTCCTCTATGGCAACGGGGTCCATGGATCGTTGGCGGAAAGGCTGGATGCCGACACCGACCCCCCCCCCCCCCTCCCCCCAATCCAGAGCTCCGCTCCACGGGACCGGAGAAACCGGCAAAAGGAGGGGGAGGGAGATCACATTTAAAGCGGGACCGAAAAGCCGGAGATTGAGGCTGGTGGGGGCAAAACCGGGATCTAAATTCCTCTTATGCTCCGGAGTTAGAAGATCAGCGATCCTGCTGCTCCGGGTTGAGTCAGTCGGTTTCCCGGTCTTACCGTCGGCGGACGGGATCCTCTTCGGAGTCATCGCGGGAGTAGGCGACTTGTGAACCAACTTGGAGGGCGGTGTTCTGTGTCAGCTCATTCTAGAAGTTGGCGGCTTACTTCTTGGTGCTGTTCTGGTCTGGTAAGATGATTTTAACGGTGAGCAGAGGCGCCCCCCCTCCTCGAAGTCTCCTCAGAGCCATCTCGAGAACAGGCGCCTCGTGACTTCACATTGGGAGTGGAGGTTGGTGTCGGATTACCATGGGGGTCTGCAGCCCGCGCTCCAGTCCGGCCCCGGACCAACAAGGTAAGTGGGGGCACTCTTCCCCCTCCGGGTCTGTCCGGGGGGATTTATCTGAGTGCCGCGGCGGTTGTCATTTTTCTCTAGGGTGTTGGGCCGCAATTCTCTCCGATGTTCGGGGGGGGGTCTCCTGATGTATTTTCAGCGGTAGGATTGGTCGTTATCCACGTTTGAGGTGGAGTTAGACCTAATGCTTTTGCGAAGGGGGCCATGTCCACGGGGTATTTCATGGACAGGAACTTTCCATTCCTGTTAACTGTGAGTCTGAAAGGGAATCCCCATCTGTATTGGATTCCTTTCTCGCGGAGTAGGTTGGTTAAAGGTTTTAATTCACGTCTGCGGTCTCTCGTTGCCTTTGACAAGTCGTTATAGACTTGGAGAGTTTCATTTTGAAAGGTTATTTCCCCCAGGTCCCGGCAGGCCGCAATTATTTTTTCTTTTGATGTGTATTTATGCATCTTTATTATAATGTCCCTACGCCGCCTCGGGTCGTCTGATTTAGGTCCTAGGGCACGATGAGCCCTATCCATTTCGAGCTCTTTCTCCTCCTGCTCCCCGCATACTAGGTTAAAGAGCTCCATGAGGTATGGTCGGAGTTGATCCTGTGCGACCGACTCCGGTACGTTCCGGACGCGGATGTTTTGGCGCCGGTCACGATTTTCTTGCTCCTCCATACCTTCTTTAAGGAGGGTGATCTCTTCTCCTAGACGGCCTATCTCTTCCTCCGCTTCACTCTGTCTTTGTTGAGACTCAGTGAGTTTTTTCTCCAGGGTAGTTGTTTTCTCTGTCAGCCCTGAGATTTCCTTCCTTATGTCGCTCACTGCGGTTCTGAGCTCAGTTTGAAAGGAGGATTGGAGCGTCGTTGCCATAGCCCCCAGGAGTTCTTCCAAGTATGCCCTGGTTATGGGTTGATCAGGGCTTGCTGGGGTGCGATCTTTTGGCTGGGTTTTTTTCCCTGAAAGCGCCGTGGCGCCATGCGGTCCGCCGCCATCTTGAGGCTCCATCGTGCTGTCCCTGGCCCGTTGCGACGGAGAAAAGTATTTGGCAACTCCCTGATTGCTCGCTTTTTTGGCTTTTGACATCGCCTAGTTCTTTAGCTATCCGGGGGTGTAAGTGTTACCCGGCAATTTTGGGGAAAAATTTGGGTTTTTGCGTCTTTTAATGCGCGGGTCTATGCAGCTCCTCTTCTACCCGTCCATACCGGGTGACGTCACCGGAAGTCCCCCCATTAGGTTTTATTTAAAATCATGCATGTCCCCTTTAATTATGGGGGGTGGGCTGTGTACATTTGTTAAAGCCCTCTCCTCTGTAGGCTCTTTGTGCACTTCTGCAAAAGTGCTCTTTCCCCAGGGGATGTCACTTCTGAGTCTTCCCAATCTCCTGGTCTGTGGTTTTTGGGGAGTGGGGAGGGGGGGGTTGGAGGGGGCCGGGGTAGTCCGCACACTCTGTAGGCACTTCTGCAGAGTGCCGGGTCAAAATGGCCGCCCCCGCTCCTCTCAACTCTCTGCTGCAGCCCCACCAACCTCCAGTCGCACACTTGCAGCCGCGCGGGGACTAACGGCAGACAGCCTCTCATCCCGCTTTTTACCCAGCCACCCACGCACTGTGGGGTCAAGGAGGAGCGCCGCTCTCAGCCGCGTCCGGGCCGTCCCCTGGGGAAAATGGCTGCCGCACCACGTCTCCCGGCCCCTACGTGCTCTCCGCCGGCTGGTTGGTGTTTTTTTTTAAATTTTATTATTTATTTAGTAGCTCCGCCGCCCGCGCCTTCCGCTGGTATATTTGGGGGTAATTCCCTGTGGGTTTGCAGGGGAAAGGCTGCTTTACGGGGCTTTGGGGCCTGGAGCTCTTGAGCTGCACGTCTTCTCAGCTCTGCAGTTGGCCTAAGTCGTGCATTTGCCAATCTTAATATATAAAATTGAAATTTGTGGGGTTGTAGATGTGGCCAATCAGATTGGTCCGTATCCCTGCCCTCTATGACGTCACCCAATTGCCACTCTCTTCTCCTCCTCACACATCTCATTGGCCGGTGTGGACACTGTGACGATAGCCTCCACAGGTGCATTAATATTACACAAAAATAACTGGGTTTGAACTGAAACGAGTCTTAGATATAATAAAATGATTTTATTCCTTAGGATAGGTGAACACACGGATAATACAGTAACAGACAAGAAGTACACTTACTTAGGGGTTGGGGAATGAGAAGTTTGATGTAGCATTTCTCTTCAGTAATCAGGTAATCAGCAGATGATATCAGGTAACCATACCAGCAAACGAAGACTAACCGCTTAACTCAATGAAGACAAAGGATATATGGGTGGACAGCAGTTTATAAACCTTTTGTCCTTCTATACTTAACCTTAAGTACCTGTGATTGGTTTCCCCTTATCTCCAGCCAATCTTGGATGGGGGAACACATTTTGGGACAGGCCCCGCTGCTAGCTGGCACATGCGCAGTAGAACTCTGGGGTCTCATTTCTGTAACCCCCCATAGGCAAATGGAATGCCAGCCAGTCTACCCATCTGGACCTCTAGCAAGATAACCTTTGTTGGAAGGTGATAACTGGGACACTTGGAGACTGCTCTGGTTTGAGCCTCCTCCGCCCTTAAATCATCAGGGAGGGTGACAAGACCCTTTGCACAACACTTAAATCCCAGACATTGGGGCGTCTCTGGGGCCATCTGCTATCCTGGTAGACAAAGGAATTTCCTCTGAGTCTTTGTCCATACCTTGGAACACAGTATTAAACATAAAACATAAACGTATTAAAATATCCGGTTCTATTGGGTCTAACAGAACCAAACTTCCCAGTTCTCATGGCCGGAACTGGGACACCATATGATCCAAAAAGCGACTTGCTACGACCTATGGAATCGGAGTTACACAAATGCACATTAAATCATTTTTTATTTTAATACAAAAATCTCCGCTAAAAAAGAAATCTCAGCTTTTCACTAAATCCCCATTGAAAACAACGGGCTTCTCCGCCATAGACTTTCAATGGTAAATTGCCGCTATTGAGGTCAATGGGGTTTCTCCGCCATTGAAGTCTATGGGAAAAGTCCCGAACCTTCAAGGGGGTCCACACTCCGTCGGGTTGGTCCTGGAGGGTCAAGGATGGTTCTGCAGGGATGCCGGAGCAGTGACTGCAGACACCCCAAACCTTGATCCGCTGGGCCCTCTGAAACCGGAGATATGGAGTACCAAAATACAGCATTTCACACTTAGTCATTTTTCTGAGCCGTTTCTGCCGCCGCCGGCAAAGCCTATGGCTCGACCCGTTATTCTCGGTTCGACCTTTATCGGGGGTCCAGGATGTGGGGACCCGGTTGTGGTCGAGTGGGGGGACGCCTAGGGGCTAGGGGCAAAAAGAATTTTATTCCTAGGGGCCCTAGAACTATTTATTCCCACGCCATTTGACGTTGACCTTGACTTGTAAGTGATCAAAGTTCTCCTATTGAAAATGTATCCGCTTTGCGGTTTGCGGTCTGGACGGCAGCCAACTTGTTCTTCGAAAGTTACCTCGAGGAACCTCCATTGAAGTCGATGAGCCCATTGACTTTCAATGGGAAACCGTCGCTCTCCCTCTCGGACGCCACCTGCTGGTCTTTACAGGAAACAGGACTAAAACAACAAGATTCTCCATTAGAATGCATGGAGCCCTAATGGCGGCCAATGGGGACCTGCAAAATGGTGCCTGAAAAGGCGGGAAAACTTCACAAAGAGCTATAATCATTAAAGGACTATTAACCCTTGTGCTTCCGGATGGATTCCAGTGTGTGTGTGATGCAGACACTAATTAACACAGACATTACAATGGAACAGGGGAACAGGGGAATACACATGTACATGTCATTACAGGGGTTAAATCACTGTTCTGGGTCGTAGCCCAGTTAACCCTTTGACTCCTGGGTGAGGTCAGGGGATGGCCAAATGGGGTGTAACCCCTTTAATCCCGGGCCACCCCCTTTCTCCCTCTACAGACACACACACACACTTTAAATGTTGGTGTGCTGATGACTTATCACTCACCCAGCAGATCTCTTCGGCTGATGCCTCTCCTGAGCCGGTGTCAGCTCCGGAGGATCTGTCGGCAGGAACACAGGCGCCACCTCACCCTCCCTCATGGAGCAGTGTTGGCCATCTTGCTCCCGACCTGCCCCGGATTGAAGCACCTATCAGGCCCCCGTGAAGACTTCCTGCGGCTGTTGGTCACGTTCGTGGGAGGGAGGGGGAGGGAGAAGCCCCCTACACACAGTGGAGTAAGGGAGGAAGCTCCAAGACTCGGCTCTCCAGCCTCCCCACCCCGTTCGTGCCCGTCAGCTTCCTGCCTCCTGCCTCAGATCCGCGGGGGAGTGCACGCAGCCTGCATGCGCCTCCGTCTCATGAACAGCAGACGGAAGGTTCAGGGGGGAGGGGGTGAACGAACGATCGGCCAAGACAGCAGGGGAACGGCCGGACAGGGGAGCCCATCTCAAAGCCCCCGCACCGACGTCCTCCTCCCTCCCTACAGCTGCGGCTATCACGGCCGCCTCACAGCACCCGCGCCTCACCACCCTTTCCCTTCCCCGGCTCCTACCTGCAGCCTCCACCTCAGGTATGGGGACAGCAGGTGGGGGAAGAAGAGATGCAGGGGGGCAGAGATAACACACCCACTCACCCACTCACTCACCCACCCACCCAAGTCACTCACCCACCCACCCAAGTCACTCAAGTCACTCACCCACCCAGTCACTCAAGTCACTCACCAACCCACTGAGCTCTGAAGGGGGGGGGGAATTGGACATGTGAGGTGGGGGGGCCGGAGCTGTGAACGGGGGGGGGGGGGAGAAACACAGCTATTAACATGGGAGGCCACATTCATGTGCAAGGGGGCCATGATTGCTGTTAACGGGGGAGAAAGGGGAAGGGGGGAGAGAGGGCAATGGAGAGAGACAGAGGGCAATGGAGAGAGAGAGGGCAATGGAGAGAGAGGGGGCAATGGAGAGAGACAGATGGTAATGGAGAGAGAGACATGGCAATAGGGGGAGAGAGAGAGAGGGGGGAGCGGAGACAGAGGTGGAGCGGGAAAATTCAATGCCGGGCAACGCCGGGTATATCAGCTAGTTTAAAATAAAACATCAACCAGCAGCATAAAGTAAATAAAACTTGTACTAACCCCTGCCAGCATGAAGGGCGTCCTCATCCTCATCACCGTCCATGTCCTCCATTGCAAGAAACAATACAATCAAAAATCTAATGGCCCCTAAACCCTTAACCACCTTTTATTTATTCATAAAAAATGTTTTACCAGGAAGTAATACATTGAGAGTTAAAACAGCAGTTATTAACCGCTATAGTAATTAAGGGGTTAACCCACCCTCCCCAACAACCCAACAGGGAGACCTAACGACCCACCCGGGCCCACTATACCCACCCTGTACCCATTGATAGGTACAGTGGTATATAATGCCCATATAATATGGGCATAAGCCAATATAGCAGTCAATGGGCAACCTAATCAAAAAGCATGAAGGCCAACAATACACAATAATAAAATATATACACAAGCACCTAAACACCCCAACAATAAAATAACTAAAAAGCCTAATAGTAAGCCACATCAATAACATTTATCTATCTCCAAAACAGCACAATAATAAAAAAACTGTTATTCCAAAACATAAGATTACAATAAGCAAACTATTCAAGAAATAAAAGCAATTCAATACATAAAATCACTACCAACAAATCAATTCATTAATTTAAACCACTAGCCAACACATCAATTAAAACCAGTAGCCAACAAACGAAATAATTAATTAAAAACGCTAAACAATCAGAAAATGAAATAAAAACAAGACATCCAAATTACAAACAATTTAAACAATAAACTGAAAAAGAAAAAACAACAATCAATAGAAAAAAAGCATTTGCCAAAAAACGGGCACAGATTAATATATTATCAGTCAATGGGCAATCACCAACATTAAAAGGAAAAATACAATAAAAAAACCCTGTAAAAATACAATTACATACACAATATTTTTCTTACCTTTAGAAGCGTTGACCCTCTGAATCCCGGCGTTTCTGCAAGCTCTCGTACCACCACGTCTTCAAAGTCAATCCATCGTCATCCACATTGAAGATCCGTAACATGTAACAAAATTCTTCTCTCTTTTATCTTCTTTCACCTTCTTCTATCATTATTTCTTTCTTTTCTTTAATCTTCTTTCTTCATCTGTCAATCCAACCCCATAGTAAGTCCCAACGCATGTTGTCTTGTCGTCGTCTTCCTGTTAAATGAGGCATCCAGGCCATATATATGGCCTGTGATTTCACATTTTCAAGTCAGATGGTACAGCTCCAATCTGATTGGACGCTGTATCATGTGCCCGCTTTTTTTTGTTGAGGATGTTCCGTCCCGTTCAGACCCCCCACCCTCCCCAGCCAGGGCCCAGCCCGCGGCTCCTGTTCAGACCCCCTCTACCAGCATCCACCTCATCTTCCTCTCACCCCTGCAACCACTTTCCCGGGCATGGCATCCACCTTCCCCTCACCCCCTACCGGTATCAGCACTGTCTGCAGGCAGGAGACCCATCCTCCGTGCAGGCCCAGCGTCCTCCCCAGCCTCAGCGGGTTCTGTCACGAACCCATCCTCTCCAGCAGCAGGCACTACTGGGCGGCACCTCCTCGCCAATCCATCCTTTGCCCCTCCTCCTCCCCTACCGGCATCCACCGTGATCTACCTTCCCCTCCTCCCAACCCCTTCCGACATCCACCTTCCCCTCCACCCCACCCCTACCAGCATCCACCTTCCCCTCCCCCCCACCCCTACCGGCAACCACCTTCCCCTTCTCCCACCTACCGGCATCCACCTTCCCCTCCCCCCTACCGGCATCCACCTTCCCCTTCTCCCACCTATCGGCATCCATCTTCCCCTCCCCCTACCGGCATCCACCTTCCCCCCCCCCCCCCTCCTACCGGCATCCAGCAGCAGCACTGCAGTCAGCAGAGCCATCCTCCGCGCCAGCTGTGCACGGTCTCCTGCTACCGCCAAACTGCTGTAGCATTCTGGGCAGCATGCTGCCCTCCCCAGCCTCATCTGGTCCTGCCCCGAACCCCCCACCCCAGCAGCAGGCCCTACCGTCATCCTCCTCCGCATCCACTGCCCCCCCTCCTGCCACCATCCCCAATGTAAGTCTGAATTTTATATGTATTGGGGTGGTGGGTGTATTTTATATATGTATTGAGGTGGTGGGGGTATTTTGTATATGTATTGGGGTGCTGGGTGTATTTTGTATATGTATTGGGAGGTGGCGGTATTTTGTATATGTATTGGGGAGGTGGGGGTATTGTGTATATGTATTGGGGTGGTGGGGGTCTTTTTAAAATGCATTGGGACCACCCAGGCAGTCAGTCACCCACCCAGTCAGTCACCCACCCAGTCACCCACCCAGTCACCCACCCAGTCACCCACCCAGTCAGTCACCCACCCAGTCAGTCACGCAGTCAGTCAGTCACCCAGTCAGTCAGTCACCCAGTCAGTCACCCAATCACCCGCTTCCATATTAACAACAAGAAAACAATTAAGTAAAAGTTATGCGCTAATTTTTTTTTGCCATGGTAGGTGCGCTATGGATTGGGGGCCCTGCTCCTTTCATTTATCCTGGGCCCCATGATTTCTGTTGGCGGCCCTGGGGAGTTGAGTGAGAGGAGGGGTGTGTAAGAGAAAGTAATAAACCTTAACCTAATTTTTATTTACTCATTTTATACATTTATTGAACCTATATCTTCGGCCATACTTTTTTTTCAAGTAACATCTGTGTGGTTCTTTTTTCAAGTTAAATTCAAGATAGTATATCTGTTGTCTTTTATCTTGTTTTTAGAAAAACTCGGTTCATCATTTTTTCTTTGATTCTCGGTCAAATGTGTGTTTTTTTATACTGGGTCAAGAGAAAAAAAGTTTGAAAAACACTGCTCAAGGACACAATACCAAGTGGAATGTTACTTGTAGTCTTGTGACTACCCTCCATAAAAATGATATCTTGTACTGCTATGTTAGAATGCAAAAACGAAGGGATTAATTCTAGATTTAAGAAGAAAGAACGGCCACAATTTTCAGCTATTTGAACACAGTTTTCAGCTGTTTGAAGTTAGAGAAGCGTGACTTGCATTGAGTAGGCTTTGTTTGCTTTAAATTGTGCAATTGCAAAGTCTAAAGACAGAGACAACTTGCTGAAGTTAACCCATTCACTTTTAGAGGGGCCTGCCACACATTGCTCTTTTATTAAACCCTTTTAGTGTCCCATGATATAGCTACCATACTATGAGGTCTGGCACTCTAGGGGCCCCATGAATGCGATCTGAATGGAAGCAGAGACTCCTTCCATTTATATCATCAGTGACTCCACGATCATGTTATCACTCTGGGGATCACAGCGTCCCGGAGGGGCTGTGGCACCCAGGTGCTGAGGCCCTCCCAGCACCCCAAGGGTGGTCTGTCTTGACCAAAAACGTTGTTATCTTTTTAATTGAGATCCATTACATTATTCCTAAAAAAAACAATACTCGGATTATTCTGTAAAAATGACATCATCTATTCCTCCCTAAATTACATTATACCTATAAATAAAGCACAGAATTGTATCATTATTGGTAGAAGCGACTTCATAAAATAGTGGTGCTGTGACCAATTTATACAATTTTGGGCCAAACCTCATTGGGATTGTATTATAGAAAGCAACTCTCAAGTTTAGGAGAGAGTATGCTTGACCAAAGGGGCCGGCTAGCCTTCTGGGCAGGTAGGGGTTCATATTTAAATTAAGGGGTAGGCATTAGGGTATTTAACTTATCTACAAAAAATTATGTAAGGAGAGGATCAGAGGATGGCGGAGGAGGAGCATGAGATCGAGTAAGCCTTACTGAGATTTTGGGAGCAGGTCCAGTGGTATGGTGCTGGTTGGCTGAGGGCCCGGATTGATAGGGGCGGGGGGTGAAGATGATGGGCAGCTCGACAAGGGCAGACACCCAAAAGTAAGCACCGGAGGATGACACAGCAGGGCAACAGTCCCTGGTAGTTAAGACCAGGGGAGAAGACAAGGATATTCAGGTGGAGAATGGTCTGCCCAAGTTTTGCTTACATCAAAAGGAAGGAGGTCTAGTTCGCCAAGTAGGCATACCCCCAGGGACTGAGAGACGGGGGAGTCGCGGTGGAAGAGGAGTTGGTTTGACTTCTGAAAGTAAGCAAGCTAAGAGGGAGCATATGAGAGAGAGAGAGTATCATTTGACAGAAGGCCCATGAGTTGGGTACAGAAAGAAGAGCATTTACAAAGGCTGGAGCTACAAGATTGACAAAGTTGGTAAAGAAGTGGCTGGGGGTACGTGGAAGGTGTATTTACAGGCATGGGAGGAATTACTTGGTTTTAGGCGAGAGTGGAAAAGGGAAGATTTGGGCTGTCTGAAAGCGACGCACTGATCTCCTTCATGCATGTGACAGGGTAGACTCCCTGTCTAATAACTATGCAGGGAAAATCTATATGTAGCACCGAGTCCAGGGTGATCTGGTTAACCTCAAGGGCAGGTACTACAAGTGCACCAACTATAGCACCATCAGTTCTTGTGGGCAGCGCTGTCACACACAGTTGGGTGGGCTAATTCCTGTGGATACCGGGGAGGTTAGGTGCCCAAGAGCACCTCAGTACTGTGGGAACATACCCATCAGGTGTGGACATTGGTTGGAGGACACACTGTGGGGTTACAGCCCTGCGAGGCCTAGTTGGTGGGGACGTGGTGGTATTGTTCATTATATGATGCTCCTGTAAACTGTTATTCTTATCAGTGTGTGTGTCACTGTATTGGGTCCTGTCACAGGGTTATCCCACATAGCAGGATCCCGTGCAGGTGGAGGCGCTGTCACCAGACGATTCAGACACACCCCAGGCTCCCAGCAGCGGAATCTCGGCCCTCCTGTGAGCCGTAGGTAACGCAGCACATACACAGTAGTTGCCATATCTCCCAGGGGGTGGGGGAAAGTGTGCTACATGTATAATCACATACTGTGGCTTTGGAGAAACTACCGTACAGAACTCACATAAAACACTGGATATATTGGGCTTTATCTGTTCAATTGATACACACATATATATATATATATATAAAATATATATATATATACATTTTTATTTTATTACACACACACACAGTGTATATATATATATATATATATATATATATATATATATATATACACTGTGTGTGTGTGTAATAAAATAAACATTTATATATATATATAGGACAAAATTGTAAGGGGTAAGTGGCCCCAATTAACCAGTGCTACAGAGCATATGTGACCCACAGTAATTGTAAAGTAAATGTTTTTAACTGCGTTTTAAACCGGATCACTTGGTGTGGTATTGCATGCTTGAGGCTATATGCATTAAACCCCTAGATGGCACAAGGTATAACAGAGGTATACAGAGTTGTAAGTAGGGAGTGTTTGGACCCCCCCTTGACCTCTGCAATTTCCCTGAATTTCCCTGAATTGAATAATCTTGTATGCCTGGGGTGGCTCTCATTTAAGCAGCAGGTTTACTCACATGCTTTAATAAAGGACACTTCACAGCACAGTCCAGCAGTTGCTACGTTTTTTCTGCCTCGTGGTGCCCGCTGAAACACCCCTTCCAAACCGGAACAGGTACACCTTCTATATATATATATATACTGTACAGCCGGTATTGCTGTTCAGGACGTTATGACAGGCGCATGCGTGAGCTGCCGTTTGCCTATTGGGCGATATGTACTTACTCGCGAGTGTACTTAAAGTGAGTGTACTTAAAGCGGGGTATGCCTGTATATTTTATATATATATATATGTGTGTATCAATTGAACAGATAAAGCCCAATATATCCAGTGTTTTATGTGAGTTCTGTACGGTAGTTTCTCCAAAGCCACAGTATGTGATTATACATATATATATATATATATATATATATATATATATATATATATATATATATATATATATATATATATATATTTTGCAGCATATACAGTATAATGACCAATTGATTTTATTCTGTGCTAGAAATTAAATCAATCGGTAGAACAAAAAGGTAATACAGGACATAATTAAGCCATAAAAAATGTATACACCATAATGACTCTTGTCAACCCCCACACCACTTAACTTAGTTATTAGGCACAAATGTATCCAAGTAGCAATATCATTGTGTTTTTCATAGCATACATCAACCGAGCTGTGCTCTTTGCATTCAATAAACACTGTAGACTTTTCCAGTCTGGTATAAAAACACATAACCATGGTGACTCTCCCTAATTTTCTGTGTCCCGCCGATCTGGACACATTGATTTTTTGCATTTGTCTTCTCGTAGATGTCAATGAATCTCACTGTGAAAATCAGTTATTTTCCATTTTAAACTATTTTTGCCTATAACCCTCAAATCTCACTAAGTTCTGTCCATGGGCTGACATCTCTGTTCTGAAATACAGTAACAACACGGTAGTCGTACTAAATTTTTTGATGGTGTGTTCTTGTACTGTACAGTGGTTTTTAACCTATGATCTGTGGTACCCTTCATGGTTCTATGGGGAAAACAATATAATTTGCTATCTTTTTTAACGCAATCATTCAAAATCTTAATAAATGTTATGTTGTGATGTTATAAATTACATATAATACAGAAAGGTGTTAGCTTGTTTAAAAAGAAAGTAAATCCTATTATATCGATAGAAGTTTTAGGTATGTGTTATAGGTAGGTTGGGGTTTACATAGTTACATAGTAGATGAGGTTGAAAAAAGACATGCGTCCGTCAAGTTCAACCTATGCTAAATTTAAACAAGAGATATTTTACCCTATATTTATACTTACGTATTGATTCAGAGGAAGGGAACAAAAAACCCCAGTGACATATCATCCAATGATATCTCATAAGGGGAAAAATAAATTCCTTCCTGAGTCCAAGAATTGGCAATCGGATTACTCCCTGGATCAACATCCTTCCCATGTTTACTTATTTGATATATCCCTGTATACCTTTCCCATCTAAAAAGATGTCCAACCTTTTTTTGAACAAATCTATTATATCAGCCATCACAGTCTCCATGGGTAATGAATTCCACATTTTAACTGCCCTTACTGTAAAGAACCCTTTCCTTTGTTGCTGGTGAAATCTCCTTTCCTCCAACCTTAAGGGATGACCCGAGTCCTTTGTACTGCCCTTGGGATGAATAGTTCATTTGAAAGCTCCTTGTACTGTCCCCGAATATAATTTTTATATAGTTATCATCTCCCCTCTTAGATGCCTCTTTTCTAATGTAAATAAATCTAATTTAGCTAGCCTCTCCTGATAAGATAGATTGTTCATCCCCTTCATAAATTTGGTGGCTCTTCTCTGCACTCTCTCTAGTTTCATTATGTCTTTTCTAAGGAGTGGTGCCCAAAATTGTATTCCATATTCAAGGTGTGGTCTTACTAATGCTTTGTAAAGGGGCATAATTGTATTTACTTCCCTTCCATCCATTGCCAGTATAATGCAAGATAAGATCTTGTTTGCCTTTGCAGCTACTGCATGACTTTGGGCACTATTGCTAAGCCTGCTGTCTACAAGCACTCCTAAATCCTTCTTCATCAAGGATTCTCCCAATTTATCCCCATTTAATTTGTAAGTCGCCTGTTTATTCTTGCATCCCAAATGCATAACCTTACATTTATCTGTATTAAGCCTCATCTGCCATTTACCTGCCCAAGTTTCCAGTCTCTCTAAGTCCTTCTGGAGAGAAATTACATCCTGCTCTGATTCTACTACCTTACACAATTTAGTATCATCAGCAAAGATGGAGACTTTGCTCTTGATGCCAACCTCAAGGTCATTAATAAGCAAGTTAAAAAGCAGGGGTCCCAGCCCTGAGGTACTCCACTCACCACCTTAGCCCAAACTGAAAAAGCTAAATTTATCCTTCAACCAGTTTTCAATCCAGGTGCATATATTTTTATTGAGTCCAATTTGCTTTATTTTGTACACCAACCTCTTGTGTGGAACGGTATCAAAAGCCTTTGCAAAATCTAAGTAGACCACATCAACTGCATTTCCCTGGTCTAAATTCCTACTTACAGAGGCGGCACATTTTATTTGAGTGCGGCTAGCTCCGCAAGCCTGGGGATGCCCCGGCATGCTAGCCGCACTCCCTCGGCGTGCCGCGCGTCATCAACGCGCGGTCATGCGTCATCGGGTGCCTGCGCCCCCTGCACACGCGTCCAGGGCTCCCCGAGGGAGCCCTGGTGTCCCGCGATGTGGGGGACGGCGGCAGGGGGTTCCGGGGGACCCGGCGAGTGGAGGGAGAAAGCCCCGATCGGAGGGCGCTCCTCCGCGCTTCGGCGCGCGCCAGGCACATCCCGGCGCGCGCCTGGTTACTGCTGCGGCCGAGACCGGGCAAATGCTCAAATAAACTCGGCCGCAGCAGTACCTCCTCAAATAAAGAAATAAGGTTAGTTTGGCATGATCTACCCTTCATAAATCCACGCTGACTATTACTAATGATTTTGTTTTCCATTATGTATTCCTGAATATTATCCCGTATTAAACCTTCAAGTAGTTTCCCCACTATTGAAGTCAGGCTTACAGGTCTGTAATTCCCCGGTTGTGATCTAGCTCCCTTTTTAAATATAGGCACCACATCTGCTTTACACCAATCTTGTGGTACTGAGCCTGTGGAAATGGAGTTCTTGAATATTAAATGTAATGGTTTGGCTATTACTGCACTTAACTCCTTGAGAACTCTTGGATGTATGCCATCGGGGCCAGGTGCCTTATTTACTTTAATTTCTTAAGCTGTCTATGAACTTCTTCCTTAGTTAACCAATTGTTCATTAATATGGAGGTTGTGGCTTCCTCCTGCAGCACAATTGAAATTGATTCTTCCCTGAAAAACACAGAGGCAAAGAATGTAATACCTCTGCTTTTTCCTTATCTCCAATAATCTGCCTACCCATCTCACACTGAAAGGGTCCTATATGTTCTTTTCTCATTTTTTTTTGTTATTAAGGTACTTAAATAACTTTTTAGGGTTGATCTTACTTTCTTTTGCAATCCTTTTTTCATTATCCAGTTTTGCTAATTTGATTGCCCTTTTGCAATTTTTGATACATTCCTTATAATTCTGATACGATGCCTCCGTCCCTTCTGACTTCAAGAATCTAAACGTCTGCTAGACCACAGAACAATATATTATTTGAGGGTTCTGCAGTTCTTAAAGGGATACACGTCGCTATTATAGACCGCAATAGAGTTAAATTGGAATGAAAAATGTTTGTACCAAACCCACCAAGTCTCACTAATTTCTGTTCTTGGACATAGACAGTTATATCAAATTTGGGGGAAGGACAAGTTCTGGAGCAAAAGTGTTTTAGTAGAGGGCCCCTACGTAGACCATATCTCCAGAAGGATACAAATGATGGTTGCCAGACGTCCTGTATACTGTATATGGGATTGTTCCTTTTTTCAATGAATTGTCCCGTTGTCCTTGAAAGATCTGTCGGGACGCATAATTGTCCTATATTTCAGGGGCAATGGGACACTTCAGAGGCGCAAGCAGGTCTGGCCAGCAGTAATGGGAGAAGGATGGTGACGGGCAGAGGCTGAAGAAGGCAGGGGTGGCGGTTGCTATGGATGACTATGGTGGCAGCAGAAGAGGGCAGTGGGGTTGGGCATTTTTAGCAAAGAGGGGGGCTGAGAGATGGAGGGAGGTGGGGGGAAGAAATTAATAGATGGAGAGCAGGAAGAAATGGTTTGGGGAGGTGGAAACAATTGGAGAGGGGAAGAAATGGATGGAGGGGGAAGAGCAAGAAATGGATGAGGGGAGAGAAAGATGGGGGGAGGATAGAGAATGGGGGGGGGAGAAATGGTGTGTGTGTTTTTGTTACTAAAACAGAAAGGAAATATATGGCTATAAATTTAATTTTCCTACTGTATTTCGGTGTCCCTATATTCTAAAAATGTAAATGTGGCAATAATAAATACATTTGCGCTTCGAGGAGAGAGGGGAGATATGACTGAAACATTTAAACATATCAAGGGTTTCAACAAAGTGCAGGAGTGATGCATATTTCACAGAAAGAGAAGTGCTAGAACTAGAGGTCATACTCTGAAGCTGGAGGGTGGCACACTCAGGGTTAAATGTGAGGAAGTACTTCTTTGTGGAAAGGGTGATGGATTTGTGGAATATCCTCCCAACATAGTGAATAAAAAATAGTGCTTGGGATAGACATAAGATATCCGAAATATGACAGAATAAAGTGTATATTTACCCATCAGTCTGCTATATACCCTCCTCCCTCCCTTATTTTTTTACAGCAATGATTTTCTCCCAGATTATTATAACTCAAACAGTGCTGGTTAGGGTGAGGATGAATAAATATTGTATTTATCCAGCTGTCGGTTACCCGGCTAGCCAGGTAAATATCCTGTACCATAAAAGAAAGCCAAGGATCAAATACGATCTAAGTTTAGAATAAGAAAATGGGCAGACGAGGTGGGCTGAATGGTTCTTATCTGACATCAAATTCACATTTTTTTTTTGTACAACAATATCAGGAGTGACCAAATCATACAGTGTCTGGTCTGTGGAACTGGGAGCCCAAACCAGGTGCTTGTGCAGTCACATTGCTCTAAATTGAATATGCTATGAGAGTGTCATATCCTTGTAGCGTGAGCACCTTTGTCTCCTATTGTCTAGTACCATGTGGTGTACAGCAAAAGTTGCAATTTAGAAAAGTCAGATACCAATCTCTTCCTAATTATGACTATGTCAGCTACATTCCTGCAATGTACAGCTTGTGGATTGAGTGTTAATGAAGTGTTATTCCAGCATACCTTAATTATGTTAATTCAAATTTGCAAATCAGTGTACACAAAATTAACACTGAATAATTAATTCACCTTCAGCAAACACTTACGTTTCAGAATATGTTATTAGAGGTAGCAAATTAGAGCAAGAACAGATATGATATAATTATGGCAGCTACTAATTGTTACCCCAAACTGTGGTGTCTGCCTGGCTATGGGTTATTATAAGGATAGGCTCAGCACCCCCTATCATATTCCATTCAATAACTCCTCCTATTCCATCTTAAAGGTTCATAACCTATACTGATGTTGCAGTAAAATGGATAAAGGGAAAACACAGAGCCAACGTGCTCTTAATATATATATTCCCTTTTGGAAATAAGAGAAAAGTAGGTTTTCCTTTAAAATTGTTATAATTACACGTATAGGAGCACTTTACAAGTAATCAAAACCCTCCAGATTTATGAGGAGAGATCTATGGGGCGTAGAGTTGCCAAATGTAATAGGACTTTCTTCAATTTATAGGGAATGTTCCAACATCAACGAGTACTGGGCAGCAAAATGTCCTGACTTTGGAGGCCGACTGATTTTCTGTGCTCTTAACTTGAATGTATTAGTGAGCCGCTGTGGGTTGGAGCTGTACAGGGAAAGGAGTGAATGACAGAATGTAAGGCAGGTCCCGGGGTGAGCTCTATATATAGAGGTTGCCGAGTAGTGACTTCGAGATAAAGATCTGCCACTGTGACAGCTCCAGTCCCAGTTACACAGTGCTACCCTTCTATGATAAATGGCGTTCCTCCTGGGTTTCTATATTACAAAAAGCAATTGCTTGCTGTACAAAACATGATGCTGCTTGTTAATGGTCCCCCCCTTTTTTTTATATAGGGTGAAATGAGAGGGTCTTTTTTTCAAAGCTGAAATAAATTGCGGTTCAACTCCGACGACCACCTAGTTCCAGGTGTACTTCCCGGGTAAGGTGCTGGTGGATACTCCATGATTGTTTACATGCCCGCATAACGTGGGTCAGTAGGAAGTTGCGACTGATGACATTGCAGCTTCCTTTTGGCCTTCAAATGCCATGTTGTTTCTCCTGGATGGGATGCGATCGGTAGCACCTTCCCTGTAAGTATCTCACGGATCAGGGTGTCCCCAGAGCTGAAATGAATGACCCCTGGATTTCCAGGGGAAGGGGGGGTAAGCAAAAAGAACTGCTCCCTTAAAAGGCGAGCTCAAATAAAAAATGAAAGTCTAGTAAGGGGACTACACCTCTAGTGGTGTCAGTGGCGTAACTACCGTGCCGCTAAATCCCGCCATGCGGGGGGAGGCGCGGGGGGTGCGCAGGGGGACCCTGCTGGCTGCCTGGCTGGTGCTGTTGCTGGTTGCTGCTCTCTGCTGCCTCTGTTTGATGTGCGGAGGTGGGGCCCTGTTGTAGGGCAGGGCCTTGGAGGAAGTGTGTGTGTATAGGGGGGGAGGAATTGTGTGTGTGTGTGTGTGTGTGTGTGTGTATATGTATATTGTGTGTGTGTGTGTATATATATATTGTGTGTGTGTGTGTATTGGGAAGGAATTGTGTGTGTGTGTGTTTGTGTGTGTATATGGGGGTGGGTGCATTGTGTCTGTGTGTGTTTGTGTGTGTGTGTGTGTGTATTGGGAAGGAATTGTGTGTGTGTGTGTGTGTGTGTGTGTATATGGGGGTGGGTGCATTGTGTCTGTGTGTGTTTGTGTGTGTGTGTGGGTGTGTGTGTGTGTGTGTGTGTGTGTATGGGGGGACGTGTTTGTGTGGGGGAGTGAGTTGTGTATGTGTGTGTGTATATATGGGGGGCAATTAAACATATGTCTCAGGGGGAATTCTGTATGTGTGTGGGGTGGAGAATTGTATATGTATGTGTGGGGGGAGAATTGGGTATGTGTGGGGGGGAAAGAATTGTGTATGTGTTCTGGGGGGAGAATTGTGTATGTGTGGTATTGAGGGAGGAGCGAAGTTGTGTGAGGGAGGGGGTAGGGGAGAGAGGGAGGAAGAGTAAAAACAGAGTGTGACACGGAGGGGGGAAGAATAGAAAGTGTGAGGATGAGAGGGGGGACTGTGAGGGGTGAGGAAGGTGTGTTAGAGGGGGGGGGGGGATTTGCAAAGCCCTCACATGGGGACCTTTGGGGAAACATAGAATTATTTTGTTTTCAAATAAATTGCAGGGGGGCCCAAATATGCAGTTACGCCGCTGAGTGGTCTCTAGAGTTAAGTTTACCAAAGATGTCAATCTCCAAGGACCGAAATCTGTCGGATTTGTTGAAACTGGACCAAAAGAAAATCTGCAACTGTAATGGAAATAGCTGATTTTTAGAAGTCAGGCTCCACTGAAGTCTAATACTTTCAGTTAAAAAAATATGTGAAACTGCTTCCCCGTGCTGGAGAAGAGTTATTCGCTATTTAAATGGATGGGAATAAAAACTTGTGTAATATGGGGAGGACGGATTCGTATCATATTGAAGAGGAGGCTGATGCTAGAAATCGGCGAGATTTACAGAAAATCAGCGAGTGGTGACATGTCTGTTACTGATTGAACCCTTTCCAGAACAGATGTTCACACTGTCCCATAAGAATCTCATAATGAGAAAATCCTGCGCTTCGGTTGCTAATGGACATAAATTCTTGACAGTAACTAGGGAAAGGTGAAAAATCTGGTTATAATGTTCCTGCTCCGTTTGCTGGATGCAGTTCATTTTTTTATGTCCTGCAGTTTACGGCATGGTAAAAGCAGCTTACAAGGAACAAAATGCTTATAGCAGCAGGTGCGTAACATATCACAAATTACACGCGTGTCCTTTACTACTGTATGTATGATACAATAGTATTCATATGCAATATCTACTGTGTGTACATATCTTATTTATTTTATAATAATGTGTGGGTTGTTGTGTGATACCTGTTTTATTTGGACTAACAATTGATATTATAGGATAAGCTTTCAAGAGCTCTCTCTCATTCAGGTCAAGCAGTTCTGATTTACAAAAAGATGCCATGAGTGCAACACAGATGTAAAATCGAAGATAAAATCTAAGACATATGAGATAGAGAAAGAATGACAGAGGGAAGGGAAAGTAAATAGGCAGAGCAATAAATGGATGAAAGGGATAGTGAGAAATGTGAAGTGCATGTAGGACTAAGCATCCAGCAGCAGTGCGAAGGCGAGTTGCAATATACAGTATATATATTTATATATTAGGTGATACCTTTTAATATTTGGACTAACAATTTATGTCATAGGACAAGCTTTCGAGGTCGGCAATACTGATTTGCAAAGGACCTTAAACGCGCGTTATTAGGTAGTGATCTGACTAACTTGAGTCCTGGTCTCCATGGTCCCGCGGGGACGCTCTCTATTTGCGCATGCGCGGACTGTGATGCGCGTCATTGGGCAGTGAGCTGTATTACGGCGCGTGTCTTGGTCTCCTTGGTCCCGCGGGGATGCTCCCTCTGCGCATGCGTGGATTTTGATGCGCGTCGTGGGGCAGTTAGCATTGTGCGACCCTTGACGTTGCTGGGGTGCCAGCATTATGCGCAGGTTCAGGCTACAATGCATGTCACACCGCGGGTCCAACAGCTGTTGTGTATCATCCAGGTAACGTGTGGACTTTGCTATTGGCCTATACTCAGGGACAGGTGGGTGGTTGCTTTGATTAAACTAAGGACATTGGTCTTGTTGATATTGTATGTAGCTGTTTCAACTGATTAAGGGAGATTTTGATTGGTTTATTTTTTTGGTAGCACTTGGCGATGGGATATATAAAGAGGGTCATGGGCACTTGACCACTGCATAACCCTGATGAAGGTCCCTCTGTGGTGACCAAAACGTTGGTTGCAGTGCCCTTTGTTCCAATACAATTCTTTGTCTGGATTACAACTTGCAGTGTGCTGTCTCTCATTACTGGACGCAAATCTGGTAAATATCTTCATTTTATACATATGGGATAAGCATATGTTTTTGCCTGGATATTAGTGTGCCAAATGCCTTCCTTTATATATATATATATATATATATATATATATATATATATATATATATATATATATATATATATATATATATATATATATATATATATATATACACACACATATGTGAGCTACCATACTGTTTGTAAAAATCAAGTTGACACATATAGTGAGTATATCATCTCTTGATATTACAAAACAGACAGACCCATCAAAACTTTTAGTTCCATTTGGTTTACATTCAAATATTATGTAGAGATCCCGTGATTACTGAATAACCACAAAGCGATGAGAACTGGGGTTTCTCTAGAGTAATAGAAACATTTCCAAAAATAAATCCAGAAAAAAAAGAAACTGAAACCCAGAAAAGGAAGCTGTGGATATGCATAATATTGCACTGGTTAATGTCAGAATGTGCTAATTAAATGCAACTAGGACCCTGGAGGTGTTGGAAATATTTCAGAGATTTTGTCACAAAGTCTTCCCTTGTGCATGCAAATAAATCTCACTATCTAACCCTAATATAACACTAGTCATGTACATGTAGCGTTAGAGTAGCTCCCAAATTAAAACTAAGCAGCCAATGTGGACTTGATTTACTGCAATCTAAGTTCCTAAACTTGGTGCCCCAGTCATTGCCAAACCAATTGCTTCCATAGTCAACTCTATCCTGTCTGCAGGCCATATTCCTAAGACCAGGAAAACTGCCAGAGTTGTCCCAATTTTCAAATGTGGGGACAAAAACACTGTCTCGATCTCCAGGCCAATCTCTCTTCACCCAATACTATCCAAAGTCATGGAAAAATGCGTTCCACCCAATTAAGCAATTACTATACCAAGACAAATTTCCCTAGCCAATTTCAATCTGGCTTTCACCCCAAACACTCTACCGTAACTACCCTGCTGAAAGTTTGCAATGGAATTCAGTGTGAAATGGAACAACTCACTGGTGCAATATTCCTAGATTTTGCAAAGCTTTTGATACTGTTCATGATCATGATATCTTGCTTAACAAATTCCAGTGCTCTGGAATAGGGAAGCATGCTTTAAACTGTTTTAATTCCTTCCTATCAGGTAGATCCCAACATGTGTCTATCTCAGGCTCTAACTCCAACCCCTTGGATATCACCTGTGGTGTCCCGCAAGGCTCTGTTCTGGGGCCCGTACTCTTCTTGGTGTTCATCAATGATCTTCCTACAGCTTGTAAGGGAGCTTCAATACACGTAAGCAAATGACACAATCTTATATGCACACAGCCCTAGCCTCTCCGACCTTGAACACACACTTCAATCTGACTTTGAGACTTGAAAATTGGATTTCCCAAAACAAACTGTTTTTAAACACTGACAAGACTGTAACAATGGTATTTGGGACCAAGACTACATTTTTAAAGCTTCCAATGACTGAGCTGCAGATCAGAACTGACGCTAATACCATCCTAACTCCTTTTAATAGTTTTAAAAACTTGGGCATATGATTTGACTCCCATTTAACATTTGGGATGCACGTTGATACCCTGACATCCAAATCCTATGCCAAACTAGGTGTACTTTACAGGAACAAATCCTCCCTAAGTCTGCTGGTCAGAAAGCGTATCGCACAGCAGATGCTAATGCCAATTATCGACTATGGGGACATAGTATACAGCTCGGCACCCCAAACCCACCTTAGCAAATTTGATACCCTCTACGATTCAATATGCCGTTTTATTCTCCAATACAACTAAAACAACTTTCTGAGCAAGCTACCCGTCTACTTGAACAAGCCCCTCACTCCTACCACATGCAGCACTTATCATCTGAGATCTGACTCCAAAAGACTGTTCATGGTACTAAGGTTCAGCAAAGTATCCGGCCGCTCCTCCTTCTCTTACCGTGCACCCCAAAACTGGAACAATCTACCGGAGACTCTCACAGAGACACAGAGTCAGTCTCACAGAGTCTTACCACCAGTCTAAGTTGTTTCAAAACTAAAGCTGTCTCACATTTGAATCTGGTCTGTAACTGTTACACACGCCTATAAGATATATTATCTTTAACTGTGCATGCAATGTCTCGAATATAATGCATACCCTGTTCACTTATGTAACTATGTATTTGTAACCATGTATTTTTGTCATACATCTATGCCCAGGACATACTTGTAAACGAGAGGTAACACTCAATGTATTACTTCCTGGTAAAACATTTTATAAATAAATAAATATTAGAAACAGAATATTCAAAATACAGGGGATTATATATAAAGTAATTATAACATGGATGTAAATTTAAGGAATGCCTAACCCTGCAGAGCTTACAATCTAATTTACATTCTGTGTTACCACCTCAGTGCCAGGCACAGAATGTTGGTGGATTTGAAATTATGACTCCTGCTCCCTTGATACAGAAAAGTGCTCTTACCAACCACTGTGAACAGACACCACCATCCCCTGCATTTACAGAATACATTCTCCTACTGCCTCAAACTGTAACAAATCTTGAATTATGAAATACATGTTTAATATAGAAAAGGATATTTAACATGGCTGAGTTCTCTCACTTTGTTTTAACAACTGAACTCTCTCACATGAACATCATAACGCTATGTTGACACTTTCCTTTCTCTTTGCATTGTAAAAATCCACCAGGCAAAAACCTCTTTGAACAAGAAATCAGAGTCAGATGTAAAAAATTGAAATAAGCTGAAAACTAAAAAAAAATGCTCCATCTTATGGAGTAAAGTGTGTAGTCTTCATACATATTCCTGTGAGTTGTTTTTAGCTTTGTAGCTAGAATAATTTTTTTTTAGATGCAGTCAGGAGACTTAGTTAGGCACACAGAGACTTTCAAAACTTAAATCTCTAATGAGAGAAATCCATCCTAAAAAACATGCTATAGCATCTGTCTTCAAATCCCACATGATAAAGTTTACATTTCTCTAGCACGTCAGGATTCAATGACAGGACTGTTGGTAATTGTCAGATGTCAGACAGACTTGTGGAGTATTTGATATGTGCCGCTTTCTGTTCACAATGAGACAAAGATAAGGCATATCCAGAAATTCTTATTTTTTTGGTGCTTAGACATAGAGTGATAGTGACAAACGCCAGGTCTCAAGGAGCTGTTCCCAGTTCTGAATCTGGTGTCTCCATCTGGAGGAGCCAAACCCATGACTAGGTATCACAGGTTGGGAAAGGAAGAATGCTGCAATATAGACAAATCCAGAATATCCACTGATTTAGTAAGCATTCTAAACATGATCTCTCCCAAAAAAAATAATGAGTAACTAGATTACAGATGCAGCCACCAGTATCTGATGACTTGCCTGGGAAAATACTGTGGCTATCTCACAGTAAATACTGCAACATTTCTGTGAGATTCTGCAGCCAGACTAATTTGGCCATCGGATTACCACAGCGGGGCTCCCTGCAGTCCCATTCAGTTTGAATTGGACCTTCAGGGACCGCCACTGTGTTAATCCGATGGACCACTAGTCTGGCTGCAGAATCTCACAGAAATGTTGCAATTTTACTGGGAGATTGCTCCAGATTTTCCAAGGCAAGTCATCAGATACTGGTGGCCGCATTTGTATGATGTAGCTGCTACATAATGGGACCCCTGGAGCGCCAAACCCCAGTAAACCCAATAGTAGCTATGTCAAAAGGCACCCAAAGGCTTAATTAATAGCTTCAAACCCCCCTCCCCCCCCCCCCCGTTTTGTGAAGAAGGAAAACATGATTTGCTGCCTTGACAAGGACTCACAGTTATGAAGTCCCTGGTATTGTCAAAAAAAATTATAATAAAAAAAAAAAGGACACACATTAACAATACCTCAAGCGTGTTGAATTCCTTTACTATATTTCTCAATCACCACTTCTGCTGATGGTCTGCTGTTCCATGCATCTTATACTCTTGCAGCAAACAAAATAAAAACTTTTTACATCTGCTGCTCTCTGGTTACTGTTCTAGAATGCAAAGTAAATATATAAATGATACCTTTTAATGTGGTCTACGGCCCAATACTAATGTTTAATGATACTGTATATTGTGTCCCTCTTTCCAGAGACATTCTCACTTAGCAAATTAAAGTATTTTTTAAACAACATAATAATGTAATTTGCACCGTAAAAATAAATCAGATTCTTTAAATATATATATACTAGCTGAGAGCCCCGGCGTTGCCCGGGATGTTTGTGGTGTGGGTGTGGCATTTGGGTGGGGAGTGGTCCACGCGGCCCATGTGCGGTGGTAGTGCTGCTGTGGCTGTACTGATGGTGATTGTATTGGTGTGCTGATTTGGGAGGGTTTGGTGCTGATGTGGGGGTGCGGATGTGGGTGTGCCGATGGGGGAGGTGCAAAGGTGGCGATGTGTGGGTGCTGATGGTGTTGATGGGGGCTGGGAATGGTGGGGAGCCGAGAATGCCAGTGTGCTGGGGGGGCATGGGATACCGGTGTGCTGATGTGTGTGTGTGTATACATGTTTGTGTGTATACATTGTATGTGTGTGTGTATACATGTGTGTGTGTGTGTATGTGTACGTGTGTGTGTATACACGTGTGTGTATGTGTATACACGTGTGTATACACGTGTGTGTGTATACACGTATTGTATACACATGTGTGTGTATACACGTGTGTGTGTATACACGTGTGTGTGTGTGTATACACGTGTGTGTGTATTCACGTGTGTGTGTATACACGTGTGTGTGTATACACGTGTGTGTGTGTGTATACACGTGTGTGTGTATACACGTGTGTGTGTGTATACACGTGTGTGTGTGTATACACGTGTGTGTATACACATGTGTGTGTGTATACATTGTGTGTATGTATATATTGTGTGTGTGTATACGTGTGTGTGTGTATACACATGTGTGTATACACGTGTATACATGTTTGTGTGTGTGTATACATGTTTGTGTGTATACATTGTATGTGTGTGTGTGTGTGTGTGTGTGTACACATGTTTGTGTGTGTATACACATGTGTGTGTGTATACGTGTGTGTGTGTATACATGTGTGTGTGTGTGTATACATGTGTGTGTGTGTATACATGTGTGTGTGTGTATACATGTGTGTGTATATACATGTGTGTGTATACACATGTGTGTGTGTACACATGTGTGTATACACATGTGTGTGTGCATACACATGTGTGTGTGTGTGTATACATGTGTGTGTGTGTGTATACGTGTGTGTGTGTATACACATGTGTGTATACACGTGTATACATGTTTGTGTGTGTGTATACATGTTTGTGTGTATACATTGTATGTGTGTGTGTGTGTGTGTACATTTGTGTGTGTGTACACATGTTTGTGTGTGTATACACATGTGTGTGTATACACATGTGTGTGTGTATACGTGTGTGTGTGTATACATGTGTGTGTGTGTGTGTGTATACATGTGTGTGTGTGTGTATACATGTGTGTGTGTGTGTATACATGTGTGTGTGTATACATGTGTGTGTGTGTATACATGTGTGTGTATATACATGTGTGTGTATACACATGTGTGTGTACACATGTGTGTGTGTGTGTACACATGTGTGTGTATACACATGTGTGTGTGTATACACATGTGTGTGTATACACATGTGTGTGTGTATACACATGTGTATGTGTATACACATGTGTGTGTGTGTATACATGTGTGTGTGTGTGTATACGTGTGTGTGTGTATACATGTGTGTGTGTGTATACATGTGTGTGTGTGTGTATACATGTGTGTGTATACATGTGTGTGTGTGTGTATACATTATGTGTATGTATACCTGTGTGTATACGTGTGTGAGTGTATACGTGTGTGTGAGTGTATACGTGTGTGTGTGTGTGTACATGTGTGTGTGTGTATGTCTCCATGTGTGTGTGTGTATGTCTCCATGTGTGTGTGTGTATGTCTCCATGTGTGTGTGTTTATGTCTCCATGTGTGTGTGTACGTGTACATGTGTGTGTGTGTACGTGTGTACGTGTACATGTGTGTGTGTGTGTGTGTGTGTCTACGTGTCTACGTGTACATGTGTGTTTGTGTCTACGTGTACATGTGTGTGTGTGTACGTGTGTGTGTCTACGTGCATGTGTGTACGTGTGTGTGTGTGTATGTGTGTGTCTACGTGTGTGTGTATGTGTGTGTGTGTCTACGTGTGTGTGTTTGTGTATACGTGTGTGTGTTTGTGTCTACGTGTGTGTGTTTGTGTCTACGTGTGTGTGTTTGTGTATACGTGTGTGTGTGTATACGTGTGTGTGTATACACATGTGTGTGTGTACACGTGTGTGTGTGTACATGTGTGTGTGTGTGTACACATGTGTGTGTATACACATGTGTGTGTGCATACACATGTGTGTGTATACACGTGTGTGTGTATACATGTGTGTGTGTATACATGTGTGTGTGTATACATGTGTGTGTATACATGTGTGTGTGTATATATGTGTGTGTATACATGTGTGTGTGTATACCTGTGTGTATACGTGTGTGAGTGTATACGTGTGTGTGTATGTGTACATGTGTGTGTGTGTATGTCTCCATGTGTGTGTGTGTATGTCTCCATGTGTGTGTGTGTATGTCTCCATGTGTGTGTGTACGTGTACATGTGTGTGAGTATACGTGTACATGTGTGTGTGTGTGTACGTGTCTACGTGTACATGTGTGTGTGTGTGTGTACGTGTCTACGTGTACATGTGTGTGTGTCTACGTGTACGTGTGTGTGTGTCTACGTGCGTGTGTGTACGTGTGTGTGTGTGTGTGTGTGTGTACGTGTGTCTACGTGTGTGTCTATGTGTGTGTGTGTCTACGTGTGTGTGTTTGTGTATACGTGTGTGTGTTTGTGTCTACGTGTGTGTGTTTGTGTCTACGTGTGTGTGTTTGTGTATACGTGTGTGTGTGTCTACGTCTGTGTGTGTGTGTGTCTACGTGTGTGTGTGTCTGTGTCCCTGTGTGTCCTTTGGCCCGTGACTCCGCCTCAGGGAAGGGGGGGGGGGGTGGGGGGGAGGTGGGGGGAAGGGGGGGGGGGTGGGGGGGAGGTGGTGGGAAGGAGGGGGGTGGGGGGGAAGGGGAGGTGGGGGGGAAGGGGAGGTGGGGGGGAGGTGGGGGGAAGGGGGGGGGTGGGGGGGAGGTGGTGGGAAGGGGGGGGAGGTGGTGGGGAGTTGGGAAGGGGGTGGGGGAGGTGGGAAGGGGGGTGGAGGTGGTGAGGAGGTGGTGGGAGGTTGTAAGGGGGGAGTGAAGGGAAGGTGAAGGGGGGGTGAAGGTGGGGGTGGAGGGGAGGTGAAGGGTGGGGGTGGAGGGGAGGTGAAGGGGGGGGGTGGAGGGGAGGTGAAGGGTGGGGGTGGAGGGGAGGTGAAGGGGGGGGTGGAGGGGAGGTGAAGGGGGGGGTGGAGGGGAGGTGAAGGGGGGGGGTGGAGGGGAGGTGAAGGGGGGGGTGGAGGGGAGGTGAAGCGGGGGGGGTGGAGGGGAGGTGAGGGGGGGGGTGGAGGGGAGGTGAAGGGGGGGGGGGTGGAGGGGAGGTGAAGGAGGGGGTGGAGGGGAGGTGAAGGAGGGGGTGGAGGGGAGGTGAAGGGGGGGTGGAGGGGAGGTGAAGGGGGGGTGGAGGGGAGGTGAAGGGGGGGTGGGGGGGTGAAGGGGAGGTGGGGGGTGAAGGGGGGGTGAAGGGGAGGTGGGGGGGGTGAAGGGGAGGTGGGGGGGGTGGAGGGGAGGTGAAGGGGGGTGGAGGGGAGGTGAAGGGGGGGTGGAGGGAGGTGGAAGGGAAGGGAAGTGGAGTGAGGGGAGGTGAGGGGTGGGTGAGGGGAGGTGAGGGGTGGGTGAGGTGAGGTGAAGGGGGGTGAGGGGAGGTGAAGGGGGGTGAGGGGAGGTGAAGGGGGGTGAGGGGAGGTGAAGGCCGCTCCCTCACCCGTCCGGCCGCTCACTCACCCGTCCGGCAGCTCCCTCACCCGCCCGGCCGCTCCCACATGTATCTGAGGCGGGAGGCAGCTTGTTGTGGCCGCTCCCCCGCTGTGTCCCGGGCGCACGCTCCTCCGCTGACTGTAGCGGCGCCGGGGGGTGGGGGGGGTGGAGGGGAGGTGATTTGAAGGGGGGTGAGGGGTGGGTGAAGGCCGCTCACTCACCCGTCCGGCCGCTCCCACGTGGATCTGAGGCGGGAGGCAGCTTGTTGTTGCCGCTCCCCCGCTGTGTCCCGGGCACTCGCTCCTCCGCTGACTGTAGCGGCGCCGGGGGGGGGGGGGTTTGAAAGCGCGGGAGACACGGGGAGAGGAGGAGGTGCGCGCAGGTGTGGAGGCTGATTTCGGAGAGGAAGAGGCGGAGGCTCCGGCGGGTATGTGAGCCCCCCCCCCCCGGGTTATACAAGGGGGGGGAGGTGGTGGGGAGTTGGGAAGGGGGTGGGGGAGGTGGGAAGGGGGGTGGAGGTGGTGAGGAGGTGGTGGGAGGTTGTAAGGGGGGATTGAAGGGAAGGTGAAGGGGGGGTGAAGGTGGGGGTGGAGGGAGGTGAAGGGTGGGGGTGGAGGGGAGGTGAAGGGGGGGGTGGAGGGGAGGTGAAGGGGGGGTGGAGGGGAGGTGAAGGGGGGGGTGGAGGGGAGGTGAAGGGGGGGTGGAGGGGAGGTGAAGGGGGGGGTGGAGGGGAGGTGAAGGGGGGGGTGGAGGGGAGGTGAAGCGGGGGGGTGGAGGGAGGTGAGGGGGGGGGTGGGAGGGGAGGTGAAGGGGGGGGGGGGTGGAGGGGAGGTGAAGGAGGGGGTGGAGGGGAGGTGAAGGAGGGGGTGGAGGGGAGGTGAAGGGGGGTGGAGGGGAGGTGAAGGGGGGGTGGAGGGGAGGTGAAGGGGGGGTGGAGGGGAGGTGAAGGGGGGGTGGGGGGGGTGAAGGGGAGGTGGGGGGTGAAGGGGGGTGAAGGGGAGGTGGGGGGGGTGAAGGGGAGGTGGGGGGGGGGGGTGGAGGGGAGATGAAGGGGGGTGGAGGGGAGGTGAAGGGGGGGTGGAGGGAGGTGGAAGGGAAGGGAAGTGGAGTGAGGGGAGGTGAGGGGTGGGTGAGGTGAGGTGAAGGGGGGGTGAGGGGAGGTGAAGGGGGGTGAGGGGGAGGTGAAGGGGGGTGAGGGGAGGTGAAGGGGGGTGGGGGGGTGAAGGGGAGGTGGGGGGTGAAGGGGGGGTGAAGGGGAGGTGGGGGGGTGAAGGGGAGGTGGGGGGGGTGGAGGGGAGGTGAAGGGGGGTGGAGGGGAGGTGAAGGGGGGGGTGGAGGGAGGTGGAAGGGAAGGGAAGTGGAGTGAGGGGAGGTGAGGGGTGGGTGAGGGGAGGTGAGGGGTGGGTGAGGTGAGGTGAAGGGGGGTGAGGGGAGGTGAAGGGGGGTGAGGGGAGGTGAAGGGGGGTGAGGGGAGGTGAAGGCCGCTCCCTCACCCGTCCGGCCGCTCACTCACCCGTCCGGCAGCTCACTCACCCGTCCGGCCGCTCCCACGTGTATCTGAGGCGGGAGGCAGCTTGTTGTGGCCGCTCCCCCGCTGTGTCCCGGGCGCACGCTCCTCCGCTGACTGTAGCGGCGCCGGGGGGTGGGGGGGGTGGAGGGGAGGTGATTTGAAGGGGGGTGAGGGGTGGGTGAAGGCCGCTCACTCACCCGTCCGGCCGCTCCCACGTGGATCTGAGGCGGGAGGCAGCTTGTTGTTGCCGCTCCCCCGCTGTGTCCCGGGCACTCGCTCCTCCGCTGACTGTAGCGGCGCCGGGGGGGGGGGGGGGTTTGAAAGCGCGGGAGACACGGGGAGAGGAGGAGGTGCGCGCAGGTGTGGAGGCTGATTTCGGGGAGGAAGAGGCGGAGGCTCCGGCGGGTATGTGAGCCCCCCCCCCCCCGGGTTATACATGCTGCTAATGTACACCCCCCCCCCCTACTGTGTGTGTGTGTGTGTGTGTGTCTGTGTGTGTCCCTGTGTGTGTGTCCCTGTGTGTGTGTCCGTGTGTGTGTGTGTCCGTGTGTGTGTCCGTGTGTGTGTCCGTGTCCGTGTCCGTGTGTGTGTGTGTCCGTGTCCGTGTCCGTGTGTGTGTGTGTGTGTGTGTGTGTGTGTGTGTGTGTGTGTGTGTGTGTGTGTGTGTGTGTGTGTGTGTGTGTGTGTGTGTGTCCCTGTGTGTGTCCCTGTGTGTGTGTTTGTGTCCCTGTGTGTCCTTTGGGCCGTCACTCCGCCTCAGGCCAATGAGAGGTGTGCGGGGGCGGCCCAAGGGACCAATGAGATTTCCCCTAGGGACACCGGACATCCAGCAGGCAGGCAGGCTGGCATGCATGCATGCAGGCAGGCAGGCATACAGTGCTTTCACTAATATAGTAGAAGATTTGTAACTTTTAATGCCTCCATAGCAACCAAAATGATTTACGGTGTTGTTTATGATCTTCACCTAAACGCTTCTGTCATACAGTAAGACTGCTTGGCAAACTGTGGTGTATGCAGGGAGACTGTTATTTCATGCTCTTCTTGTTAATTATGTATAAATTAATTATGCTGCCATTGTTAGCCAAGGAGATATTGGGGAAGATCAATACAAGAGTACAAATACATAGGAGCCAAGGAAAATAGAAACATACATTTAAAAATTAAAAAGTGACATTTTTACTCTTTCTAAGGAAGCTGATTCTGTGACACGTCCGTGGATGGGGGGGTTGCTGCCTTCACACATTCTAAGTGTCACTGACATTAGTTCACTTCTGTCTTTGCATCTTTACTTTTTTTGGACTGTGACAAGAACTTCTCAAGCACTCTAAGTAGCATTTGTCAAATCTCCACGCTGGATTGAAAGTCTTGCTCAGAAACACGTTACAGAAATGCAGAGGCACGCGCTGTGCACAGAACATGCTGCCAGCTGTCCGTGCCCAATGGACATTGGCAAGCAAGCTCCCGGGGGTCCTCTGTGGATAGAGGTTTGATGCATGATCATGAGACAAGCTGTTCTACCTCGGCTAGTGTTGTACAGATTAGAATGGCTTCTCGTAGGGCAGGAAATGTAAGGGCTGTCAGGAGTTTTACAGATGATACCATCCAAAACCTCAAGGGTATAAATAAGGTATAAACAGGATTCTTTTTTTTTCTTCTTCTCCAGAATACAAACACACATAAAGAAGATACTTGTGAAGTTTTGAAAGCTCTGTACAGTATAATGTCATCTATGAAGAAGTCTCTGGTTGCTCCATTAAAATGTGTCCCAGACTACAACACAATCTACACTTCTCTAGGACCTATACGGCTTTTGGAACTAGATAATGCAGAACAAAGGATTGTGCTTTAACAATGAAGGGGAGTGTGAAAAAGTACTTCACTGAAAGAGTAGTGGATTTATGGAACAGCCTCCCAACAATGGTAATGAGGTAAAATACTTTTGTGAATATTTTTGTTTCTGTGAAAGAAGGGTATTACAGCAGCAAACTGCTTACTATGGAAGGTGAAAGGAGGGGTGAAGTGGGTGTATGAGAAATATGATAGAAATGTTCCCATATACAGTATAAAGAGTATTAACAATGTATGTATCTATATATAATAAAACTGATTCTTGTATGTCTGGTGCTAGATGCGGCGAATCTGGCCAATCAGATTGGTGCCTCTATGACGTCACCCAACTGCCACTCTCTTCTCCTCACCCGCAGAGAGACACACACACACATACACACACACACACACACACACTCTCTCTCTCTCCTCTCCCCCCCCCCTCATCAACCCCCCATCACACTCACCCTCACGGCCCTCACGGCCCTCCTGCCCCCAGCCGCCAACTTCAGGCTCCTCCCCCCTCGCTCCCAACCGGCTCCCGAACAGAGGGGAAGCGCGGCCCTCCTGCCCAAGCCGCCAACTTCAGGCTCCTCCCCCCTCGCTCCCAAACGGCTCCCGGATGGAGGGGAAGCGCGGCGCGGCCCTCCTGCCCCAGCCGCCAACTTCAGGCTCCTCCCCCCTCGCTCCCAACCGGCTCCCGGGCGGAGGGGAAGTGCGTCGCGGCCCTCCTGCCCCAGCCGCCAACCTCAGACTCCTCCCTCCTCGCTTCCAACCGAGGGGAGCGCGACAACAACCCTCCACCCCACCCACAGTGAGCCGCCGCACGCTGCGGGACATGTCCGGGGGGGGGGGGGGACAGGACAGTGGCGGCCACGCAGGACATGCCCCTCCCTCTGGTCCCCTTCCCCACGGCGCTCCCTTGCTTGCCGCGTGGGGAGGGAGATGGGTGCGGTGGTGGTGCGCAATCACGGCAGGCGGGATCGCCGGACGTTCCACTCTCCCTATCCCCCCCTCCTCCTGTCCACTGTTTGTGTCTGTGTGCGTATGGGAGAGTGTGTGTGTGTCTCACTGTGTGTGTGTGTGGGACATTGTAGGGTGGGGACCGGAGCTGCGCTTAGGGGGGGGGAGCAGAAAAACAGACAGAGGGAGTGGAGAGGAGGGAGCCGGAAATTTTAAGCCCGGCCAACGCCGGGTGCCTGTCCTGTCCACTGTGTCCCCCCTCCTGTCCACTGTGTCCCCCCTCCTGTCCACTGTGTCCCCCTCCTGTCCACTGTCCCCCCCACTCCTAGTGGAAATTTAACTCACAGGCAACGCCGGGTCTCTCAGCTAGTGTATACTTATTTTTATTTGTATAGCGCCGTTTATGTACATAGCGCTTTACAGCAGTAATACACATGACAAAATAATATGAGACATAATGGGAATAAGTGCTACAGACCTAAAAGTAAACATAGGAAAAGCAGTCCCTGCCCTTAAGAGCTTACAATCTAAGTGCATGCATTTTTTAATTGGAAGAGGAATGCTGGGACAAGAAGTGCTAAGTGGAAACCTTCGCTGAAAGGGTCGTCAATGCATGGAAAAGCCTTGGAAAGTTAAATACTGCCGTGAATATCGATATTCCTGGGGAAAGGGGGAATCCCTGCCTCAGACTAAAGGAGAAAATTGTCCCGAATTACTCAGCTGTGCTAACAATTTCACTAGCACTCAGTGTTACCACTTAAAGCAGCTACAGGTTTATTCATGGCAGAACAAAGAAAAGCGTACTCAGAGGTGTCGGTTGTCCTCCAAGTTAAAACTGTTCTAGTGCCGGTTTGATGGCAGTGTCATCGGCCACTGCCCTGAGCCCTGCGGTTAGAGGCCCCACGCTCTTCCCCAAAGGGAGAGAGCACAGAACCTCTTTAATTGTTTCTTAGGTTCTCATTGCCGAGGGAGAGCGACATCTCCTCTTGCAGCGCTGCGTTATCATGGCGCTTCAATGTCACATGACACCACATTGCCATAACAATGCGATGTCGCATGGCACCGCAATGTTACATGACGCTACATCTCGACTACGCCGCAAAACTCCTGACCTCTACTCATCATCACCTTTTAACCAAGTGTAGCCCCCTTTCCCATGTGTCTAGGGAACTACCTGCGTTGCCATTACCTGAGGGGCTAACAGGAGGCCTGATCCTCCACGGAAGGAGCCTGGGGTGACCTTGTTTCACTTACACACAGAGCCTCCACCTGAGAAGGATCCTCACACAGTGGCATAGCGCCTCCCAAGACAATGCAGAGGTAAATACACATTCTTGATACTATAAAGAATATTTACTGAACATATAAAAAACACTATACAATATTACCCCAGGGAGTATCCCCACAGTACTAGGGGTGTGGGGGCACCAGTGTCCCAGTGTCCATACCACAATGTCAATCCCCACCCAAAGTGTAGGGAGTAGCGCTACCCCTGAAGACTGTTGGTGCACTTAGATGTTATACCTTCCCACGCACTCCGGTACCGCCGAATAGTACAAAGGATCCATCTGTTCCACTGACTTAATTTGGTCCAGTCTGTCCGCGAAGGCGTCCACCTCTGCGTTGGGTGAACTCCCGCTGGAGGGTCTCACCATAAGAGTCTCTTAGATCAGTGGTGGTCTGGTCCCAAACCACAGGCCGCAAGTCACCGCTCGGCATCTGATTTACTGGTGCCTAACACTCATAAGGCTACAGTGGAAATGTCCCTATCTGGGGGCCTTTCCCTGTAGCAGCCACAAACTAGCAATGATCGGGGCCTAACTGTGGCCTGTGGAGCAACTCTAGTCCTAGTCTAGGGAAGCACTGTTCCCTGGACACTACCTGCTCTGTCGCCATTCTGCTCCTGACTGACTCGTGGAGCTTTGCGTATCTTTCTCTCACTTGCTCCTGCCTCTGCAGCCCTATTGGCTGTTCTACAGCAAGTGGTAGAAGCCCCTGGGGCTGCTGAGACATGTAGTCCCCTTGCGGAGCCTGTCTATTGGCCGCTGCACTGTGCTCCCACTGCGCATCGGTTCTAGTGCGCATGCGCGCTACTCAAAATGGCAGCCCCCGCTAGTCGTGTGCGACGCAGAACTCCGGCGACCCGATCGCCACTCCGGCCTCCACCGCAGCGCTCCCTGTATCTGTGCCGGGTCCGCCTGCCACTCCGGTGTCTCCCTGCACCGCCCCCCAGGAGCCCGGGAGCGGGAGGTAAGGGGCAAAACGGAGCCTAGCTACACAAGTTTTTGGTCAGGGATTTTTGTTCAGGAAATGTATTTTGTTGACTTGAAAATTTAGTCCAGGAAATCCTAAATGTGAAAGTGGAAACACTGCTAGCGCTACAGCTGTTGGACAAGATGTCAGGAACGAGAACCAAGCAACCTATGGTTAGTAGTAAACCTGGCTCTATATATACACAATAACAGCATTAGGGTCACTAGTATGCAGCAGAATTGTAAGTGCATTTGATGAGACGGTACGTAGTCATTAGTACGTATCTGGAATTAATCGTAAAGCTGCTTTTATTTCAACCGCTGCTTGAAGTCGCAGACAGTGACAAAGTGAAACATGACTTGGATTATCTAGAGAAATTGTACGGAAAGTCTTTAGAAGGAAATTAAAGAAAACAAAGATCATCCGTTCACATTAATGAAGCAAACCTCTGAAAAAATGATTGTAGCGCCTTTTTCTCACTAAAACACATTAAATGCTGTTGTAATTAAAGCAAATTACACAGTGAATTTAGATAGAGCTCACTAATTAATAGTTTCCCCAATGGTGTGGAGAAGGGAAAAAATTCTTTATGTGGCCTTGAAAAATAAGTCAGTCATGATGTCCCTCGTATTGTGAAAACAACACCCATTAAATAATTAACCAGCAAGGCATGGAAAGGGCCCATCCATAATCAAAGCAGCGTAACTAGTTGGCACACAGGACTGCAATGGATATATTCATTTACTAGGGTACTTGAATAGCTAATTGGCACTTTTTCAACTCATTGTCAAATCGTCATTGTAACAGTATTACAGAGTTGGTACAAAGAGCAGCTAGAATGGAAAGACTAAAAGATCTCAATACATAGAGAAAGGAAGAGAGGATGAAGAGCTGGATGTGATAGAGACTTTCAAACATGTCAAATCCTTGTCCTACAGTAAGCTGAGAAACCAACAAGTTATAGGGATGTGGGCAGAGTAGTCTGGTCAACTCTCTATGGCCCCTATTCAATATGTTGTGAAGCTGTGTTTTTTATGCTGGGGAGGAGTTTAGCCCATTCATTTGATTGGAGCTGAACTCTTCTCTAGAAACAAGAAGAGGCTTAACAGCTTATTAATTAGGGGGCCCCCGATTCCACCACCTGCTTCCATCTTCCTAGCCCTTTCGATGTCTGAGGGGTCTGCAAAACACTGCCGCTGTCTTAGGAAAAGTGTCTGTGATTCAGGGGATATTCAATTCTTCGTTCCCATTTGTAACATCAGGAGTTGCCAGTAGCAGCCAAAGAATAAGTTGAGTGCCTCACATCACAGAAAATTTCACTTTCTTATTGGCTTAACGGCAGCCATTTTGAATTCCTGAGGTAACAGCACATCAAAGCTAAATATTGCCTGAAGCAGTGGCAAGACATAAATGGACTACAGTACTTCAAATACAATGATTCCGGGCACAGACATGCAATCAAGCACAATAAATGCAATCATTTCCCCCTCTTCACAGGGATGCCCAGGGATACCATTTGCAACCTCAAAAATGTTTTAATATAGTAAAAGCTTATTTGCGATTACATCTTTTTTTTTTCACCTTAATCCACGAACTGATTGTAATAACCACTGAAAACATCACAGTAAAGGCTCTAAAATGTATATATATATATATATATATATATATATATACACAGATGTCTTTTTGCCTTTTTCAATGCTGTTTTAAAAAAAAAAATGCTTCGTTCAGGCGGTATAAATATTTGAGATATTACGTGTCAGGGAGTTTAAAATAAAACTTTCCCCTGAGCCCATTGCTCATGGTAACCTCAGAAGCTAGAAAATCATGTTTTTTAACACTAGGGGGAAACACCTTTACGTATGTAACACCCTTACCCCCCCTCCTTAAGGGAGATCTGTATTTACATGGTATGATAGTGGTGCTGTGTAGCTCACCTCTGGTCTTCCAGGAGGCCTGAGGCTCTGCAGATGGTAGGGGGAGCGGCAACAGGACAGGTTTTTTTATTCGTTGGTACAGCGCCTCCATCCTGCAGGGCACTGCCAGAGGCAGGGAATATTCCCTACAGGAACCCCTTCCATTAACTCACACCCAGGCAAAGAAACAGTTCACCATTTATTGGCAGGCCATGTCTTGATCCTTCCATCTCTCATGCAAGAGAGGAACTTCTCACATAGCATAGAACATTTCCCCTGCAGCTTGCATGGTGGTCACTCCCTGGTTTTACGCCCCTGAGGCTAGTCTCAACCCCGTGATGGGGCAAGGTAGAAATATTGCCAAACTCCCTAAGGAGCAGGCTACACTGGAACTCACTCAAATTTAATAGGGAGCCATATTTTATACCAGGGAGGGTGTCACGCCTAAGCTCCGGTAACATGGGCAGCACTCCTCCAGTGAGCCCACCCCCCATGTCACAGGCTCCAATGGTTTCCAGGTGTCACCTGGAACCGATACAAATTAACACCTTGTTAGGGGAACTCACATGCTGACCCATGTGAGAGGGATTTAACCCTAACAATGCCTTCTCCTTACCAGAAATGACAGTGCTAGGGCCAGGAAACACATAGCCTGGGGCACTGGGCTACAGTTATATGAGCTAAAAACTCATATAGGCTTCTGAGACGATTGCTGCATAAAAGGATTGTAGTGTAAAAACAAATAAAGTAAAGCTCTGAACAATTGCTTCTAGAATTTACTTGAAAACCATGCAGACTTTTCAAAAAGTTGAATTTGAACATGAAATATGCATTGTGATATAACATTGTGTATTCCTGCAGACTGACAAAAGGAAATGCTACTAAAATGGCCTACATCAGCGGTTCTTAACTCCAGTCATCAAGATCCCCCAAGAGGTCAGGTTTTAAGGATATTCCTGCTTCAGCACAGGTGGCTCAATCAGTGGCTCAGTCTCTGATTGAGCCACCTGTGCTGAAGCATGGATATCTGCAAAACCGACCTGTTGAAGGGTCTTACAGACCCTGGTCTACATCATAAAGCTTATCAGGAAATACTAAATTACCTCAATATATACAGTTTGGAGAAGAGAAGGATGAGGGGATATGATAGAAACTTTCAAATTGTAACGCGTAGCTCACCACAAACGAAGCGCGACCGCGGTGCTGAGGTAGGGAATTGAGTAACGCCAACCCACAGCCACACTGGCACGCCTTGGGATGTAGATTGGTCGTGCAAGCCAGGTCAGGATTGGAGATGTAAGCGTAGTGAGGGTACTTGCCAAATCAGAGGAGAGTAGCGGATCTTCGGGGTACGTAGCCAGGTTCAGGATAGGAGAGTAACGGATCGTTGGAGTACTTAGCCAAGGTCAGGACAGGAGAATGGTCGTTCGTAGCCGGAACAGGAGAGAAGAGGTGCGGAGTCCAATGAGAGAAGCAGGGTCAGGCAACAATAGGTTAACAGGCAAGGCAAGGTCACAGGAACTAGAATGCAGCAAGGCACGGCATCACACTAGACTATGCTCAGCAATGAAAGTCAGGAACAAGAGGATATATAAAGGCAGATCCTCCAATGGTAAGCCAGGGCAGACCAGGAAACAGAATTCCATAGGCTGCTGGTGCACACAGGTGTGCCCTATGATGCACCCTGATCAGGAAGGGAGCCGGGACTGGGGACACGCCGACCTGCGCACATCATGGAGGTCAGGGTGCAGAGCCCGGTGTGCAAGACACTCCCACGCCGGTCCTGTGCGTCAGCGGGGCAGGGGCGGAGACCAGGGCATGCCTCAGAGGGAAGGATGGACGAGCGCAAGCACCGAGCGCCAGAGCAGGGGGTGAGACCAAGACCCGTGCATGGGCAGACAGACCACGCAAGATCCGCGCGCGTGCGCGTAGCAGGAATGCACGACTGTGCTTCCAGAGAGTCTGACACTGCAGCAGGTTTGAGGTGAGAGACGGTCTTCAGTCGCCAGGATGGCGCATACTCACACAAATATATAAAGAGGGTTACAAGAAGGTGCAGGAGAGAAGCATATTTCAGAGAAAGAGAAGTGGTAAAACAAGAGGTTATGTTCTGACGCTGGAGGGTGGGAGGCTTGGAGGAAATGTGAAGAAGTACTTCATCATGGAAAGGGTAGTGGATTAATGGAATATCCTCTCGACATAGCCTTACACTATGCTAAATATGAAAGAACAAAAAGTCTATTTACCCAGCAGCTGGTTCTCAGGACCGCCAACAGAATCTTGGGGGCCTAGGACAAACTTGAAGAATGGGGCCCCTGCAAATGTTATGACATTATCACATTCAGTCTACTTTGTCCCGTCATGTCTCTGTGTTCTCCCTCCCCTCATGTCTTCCTCGTTCCTTTTCTCCCTAGTGTAGGTGACCATATTTGTCCTGGCAAAATCCGGGAGAAATGACACGTATGTGCAGTCGGCACTTGCCGACTGCACATGCACAAGACCGCTTGCCGATCACGCATGCGGGAACGATGTTTGCCGGTCGCTTATTCACATGCACGATCGGAGCTTGCCGATCGCACATGCGTACGAGCAGCTGGCAAGTGCCAACGCGCATACACGGTGGTCCGCGCTCTCCGTGCATGCACAGTCGGCGCTCGCCAAAGGGATCCAAAAACCGGGACAGCACCCGAAAAAGTCGGGACTGAGCCCTTAAAAAACGAGACTGTCCCGGTTAAACCAGGACATCTGGTTACCCTATCCTAGAGTCTTTTTCTCTGACACCCTTCATGTCATTCCATCTTTTCCCTTTCTGTGTCTCTGCTGTCCCCCCTCTTATGTATTTCTCTTCTTTCCCCCTCATGTCTTTCTCTCCTCCCCCTTACCAGTATATCTCACCCTCCACTCCTCCGCCCCCCCCATATGTCTCCTCTCTCATCCGCATAGCTCTCTCCTCACAGTCCCCCAGGATGTCTCTTTTTCTCCCCTAGGAAGTCTTTCTATTCTCCTCCCACCAGCACGTCTCTTTCCTCTCCCCCAGCATGTCTTTCACTTCTCCTCCCCCCAGCATGTCTCTCTTTTCTCCCCATTATGTATCTCTCTCTCTTTTCTCCCCCTCATGTCTCTCTCTCCCCCTCATGTCTCTCTCTCTCTTCTCACACTTGTCTCTTTTTTCTCTTCTTCGTGTCTCTCTCTTTTCTCCCTCTCATGTGTCTCTTTTCTCTTCCTCATGTCTTTCTTTGCTGCCCCTCATATCTCTCTTTCCCCTATTATGTATTTCTCATTTGTACTTTATTTTCTCTTTGTGTTTCTCTCTTCCTTTCTGTCTTCTTCCTTTTCATGTCTGTTTTTTTTATCCCTCATGATTTAACCCTTCCCTCTCACCTTTCCCAGCCTGTCTCTCGGTCCTAAGTCCCAGCCCGACGCTGCTCTGCTTGAAGCCCCACCCGCTGACCTAGGCCCCACCCACCTACAGAGGCTCTGCACAGGAAGGGATTTCCCCTCTGTGATCTTCCTGGTGCATTTCAGGGCCCCCCGCAGATAATTAATGTGCAGGCAGGAGGCCGGGCCCCTAAACACACCGGGCCCGGGACAGCAGCCCTTGCTTCCCCCCCCCCCCCCCTCTGTCGGCAGCCCTGCTAGTTCTATTACGTCCTCCCTCCGTGATTTTTTCCCTGATTATTAGGACTCAGACAGTACTGGTTAGGGTTAGAATGGCATATTAGGGGTTAGTGTAAGGGTTAGGCTAAACACAACTTTTATTTATCTCCAGCTGCCTGTGAAAGAAAGCTGAACAAGTACCTCACTGGGTAAATATCATCTACCATGAAAGAAAGCCAAGGATTTAATAGGGTCGGAGGTTATACAACAGCTATGAAAATGGGCAGACTAGGTGGGCCAAGTGATTCTTATCTATCATCAATTTCTACAGTATGTTTGTTCCAAATATTGCAAATCTTGGGCGTTAAGGGTGAATCTACACTGTACACTGGAGGGTTTTGTCACCACAACTTATTTAATGTGTGCTTGAAACCTATCCCAGCTTCATATTGCAAAGTCTGTATAACCAGCCTCACAGTGATGACACCTAAAAGGTCAAAGCAGCTGTCTGTGAACAAGTTTACTGGCTGTGCACTTTATCCCAGGCTGTGCTGAAAAACTGTGTAATGTGGCAGGAATAGGTTTATAGGGGTCCATGATAAAATGGATTAGAAACAAAAGGTGGCGCTGTGTGCTCATTTGCATGTCATTTCCCAGAATCCCTGGCTGCAGTGGTAACACTGTAGGCTAAGAAATAATGGGGAAATGCAGGGTTGCAGACCTGTCTGAGACATGTGAATGTGCTCACAAGTGATATTTTTATATGGTGAAAAAAGAAATGTTAGTATTATCTAAGACCAATAATATTAATAGTAATATCAATAATAATAATAATAATTAAGTGCTCACTCACCTGTTGTCTCTGTAAGTCTCCCAACATACCACTTAGATTGTAAATTCTCTGTGGCAGGTATTCCTTTTCCAATCCTGTGCTTTTATGGTTTATGTACTCAATGTATTACATTTTTGCTTTGTTCTATTGTTTGTGTAGTGGAGGCCCCCTTTTGATCCCCTTACATGCCTTCAGCGCAGGGCATGGCTCTGCTGCTCCGCACGATCAGGGCGAAGTGGCGGCAGCCATTTTGGGTCCAGCGCGCATGCGCAATTGCGGCTGGAGCGGCGGCCATTTTAGGCATTGCTGAAAACACTGCCAGAGACTACAAGTCCCAGGGGGCTTTGCGGCAAAGTGGCGCGAGCTGCCTTTTTTGAACAGAGACCTGCTCTGCGGAATTCTAGAGGTGACAGTTAGTCGCAAGGGAGTTGAAAACGAGAGAGCAGCAAGTAGAGTTCGGGGAGCCAGTGGTTTCCTGGCTAGGACTTTAGGGATTTCCCTATAGTGCTCAGTGCCAAGAGTTCACACCACGCGGACACAAGCCAGGTGTAAGGAATCCGCTCCTCGGTTTACTGTTTGCCTTACCTTGCAGGCTGGTGCAGTCCTGGAACACTTCCCCTGAGATTTACTGCAGTCTGGATTCACTCACCAAAGCAATACTGCCACACGCCCCTTCTGCCATTGGTTCACTGACCTTTAAGTACTGCTTTCCCACAATGCTCCCTGCCGAGCATAGTCCTTTCTGGATGTCACTAACTGTTCTGCCACAAGCCCCTGGCTTGTTATCCTGGTTTCCTGAGACCGGCTGCTATTGTCACGCAGCGGTCTGTTCCTGTCTCCTCTGCTGAAGCTGAGTACTCTCCTTGTTGTCTTCAGCTCCAGGTTTCCTAAGGCCGGCTGCTATTGTCATGCAGCGGTCTGTTCCAGTCTCCTGTGCTGAAGCTGAGTACTCTCCATGTTGACTTCAGCTCCTTGTTTCCTGTGACCGGCTGCTATATTCACACAGCGGTCTGTTCCTGTCTCATGTGCTGTAGCGGAGGTTTCCCCAGTGTTTCTTCAGCTTCCTGGTTCCTGGGGCCTGCTGCTCATTCTCTAATGCAGAGGCCGTGTCCTGGTTCCTGCACTGAAACGGAGGATTCCCCAGCCCGCTCAGGACTCTTGCGCTGAAGCACTGGTTTACCAGTACAACTAGGCTGTGTGCTACTCTGGTCTGCCTATCTCCTCCTGAGACCAGTACCATGGGCCATGGTCGCCGCACGCACAGAGGCCACTCCCGCCCTCCTAAGCTGAAGCAGGGCTCTCCTGACTACCTGTTGCCGAACTCCTGCTTGAACAACGTTTACCCTGATGTCTCCAGTCCTGACCCTGGCTTGTTCAGCGACTTTGCTGTCTTCTCCTATCCTGATCCTGCTACGTACGACTACGAACTGCGCAATCCGGATCAGCCTGCGCGGTCTAAGGTCGGTACTTTTACAACCCCACCTCAGCCACGCGGTCCGACCCAGGTTTGTGGCGAGCACAACCGTGACAGTATGCTCGGCCCCACAAACTCGGACCGCCCTGTGGTGAGGGTTGGTAAGTTTCTGTCTGAAATCCTGTCCCGGCCTGTAGACCAGTCCCAGTTTGAAAACGAATTTCTGTGCGATATGCTACCCCTGATGGAAGATTCGTTTATGTTTGAAGGTTTAATCCCTTTGCAAAAGAAATGCCGTAATGATCTCATTAGTAAGGCTTTCTGCCTCAGAGACTTAAAACAGTATCTGGCCACTTGTGTTCTCTCCCCTGATTCCCCTTTAACCTGGGATAAGGTGAGTCCTGTGGAACTGGCCAACGCCCGTATTACACTCAATGCCCTGGCCTTATCATTGGACATTCACGTAGTACAACCGGACCCGTTCTTCATTTTGGCTCACGCTCAGGAGACGCTGCTTGTACTTTCCCTGGCATTGGACAGTTGCATGATACGACAGGATCCCCTCCTGGCCGCCTACGCTGCCGCTTGGCAGTCTCCCTCTGCTGCCAGTTCTGTCGCTAAGCCTGGGGACGTATCTCCCTCTCCAGGAAATGACCAAACTGATCCACTATCACCGTCCCCCAACGTAGTAACTGCCACGGTTCCTAGCCCTGATTGTATGCCCGGGTTCCCTGACACCAATGATATGTCTACGTTAACCCCTGCCGATCAGTCCTGTGAGGCTTCCCTGGAGTATATGTATGTTTCTCTAACCAACACTAAGTTTCTAGTATCAGAGAATAAGTCCCTTTGTTCCTCTATTTCTAACTCTGAATCCCTCACTCCAGTCCTTGAGGGTTTTCCAGCTTTAACCCCTGCTAGGCAGTCCTGTGCGCTTACCCCGTCAGAGAAAGAATCCCTTCTACTTCCACATTTTAAGCTTGAATCTCTAAGCTCTGTTCCCAGGGTCATTTCTGTATTAACCCCTGTGGGGCAGCTCTCTGAGTCTCCTTTGGTAATTCCCTGTTCTCTGCCAGCCATGGTCACGTCCCTAGCTCCAGAGGAGAAATCCCTTGTCTTCCCCAATTCAGAGAGAAGACTCCCTATGTTCTACTCTCAGGTACTGTCTGCATTAACCCCTGTAAATTCTTGCTGCCTCCAAGTTAATGCCTTCGTTCTAGCCTCAGAGAATGAGTCCCCAAGTCAGACAGCAGAGGTTGCATTGAAGGATTCCCCTAACCTTACGGATTCCTTAGAAATTCTTTGCTATAAATCCCCTGCTTCAGCTCAAGTTTCCGCAGTCTTACCTCCGGAGACTTCGGCTAAAGTTCTGGTTCCTGTAAAATGTATTCAGGGATCAGGTTTTTCCCTAAGCTTGGTCGCAGAGTTCCTTCTCTCGGGTATTTCACTGAACCAGCCTGTCACCCAGAGAGCGGTGATCCCTGCTTCAGCGCATAGTCCCCACATTGTGGAATCTGCAGTCATTTCTGGTTTCCCAGACATTCCTTACCAAATACCTACTTCAGAGACCAGTACAGTTATGATTAACCCCCGTGTACTGTCTGTGTTCTCCTCTTCTCTAAGCTTAGGGTTAAAAGCATACAGTGGTCAGTATGTCCCCCCTGGGGTTCATGTTGTGTTCCCAGGAATATTTGCTGACACACGGCTTTCTCTCAAAAGTGATGCTTTTTCATATATACTAGCTAGAAGCCTGCACACAGTTTCCCCTCTCGCTGAATTGTGTCTTACCGGTCCTGAAACCCTGAGAGGTAAAAACCCTCCTTCAGATTCAGAATCTCTTCCTACAATGGTCATCCTGGCTGTGGGTTCCCCTGATTTCTCTGCCCATGCTAATCCTCCAGGGATCAGCATATCTGTGGTTACTCCCTTAGTACTGACCGAGACCACCCTGCCTATATTACTAGTCCTGGTGTTTAAATCTGAGCTATTTAGTTTTCCTGCCCTTGCTAAAACTCAGTCCCTCAGCACTGCGTCTAAATATGCCCCAGCAGCTGTTGGGTTACTCTGGGAAGAAATTAAAGCTCCTGTCTTAAAGGGTATTTTTTCACACATGTCCAGCAAATCTAGAACCTCAGTAATTGATTCTAAGTCACTTTTCAATACATCTGAGTTTTTCACTAGTCAAACCCAGACACCCTCACTACTGGCTAGGAGTCCTGTTATCAGAATTTGTGCACTAGAAAACACGCCTATTCATGTTTTTGTCAGGTTAAGTACCCTTGTGGTTAGGGCCCTTGCAGTTTCGGATAAGACTCCTTGTGCTCCTAAGGTGTCTGTCATTAAGAGTTTTCATAGTTCCTACTTGCTGCTGGTTGTCTCTCATGTCCCTGTCACTGAAGTACAGACTTCAGCTTCTGATGTTAGCTTCCCTCCCGCCACTACCCTGGCTCTGCCTTTTTCTCAAGCTCCTGATATGAAAATCCCAAAGCCTATTCCTGATTCCCAGACAATACTATCTCCCACTGAGGATTTCCCAGTATTTGAGAGCCCCACTGATGATTGCTTCTCTGCCCCTGCTAAACCATGGTTTTCTCCCTCTGAACCTTCTGTTGCCCCGATTATTTCCTCTCAGTTGGAAATACTCTGTACATATCCCAAGATTTCGGTTTCTATGCCTGGTTTACTGCTTGCCTTGTCACCTTCCATACCAATACTGGGAAATGCTTCCACCCACCCTATATCCTCACTAACCATTACCTGGGAAACTTCTGGAGGAAAAGTCCCTCACAAATTCCAACATGCAGTGGCCAGCCAAGACTTTTTCTGTCCCGAAGTTCGCCCTGGTATATTCGATCAACTATCAAGGCCGCTTATCCTAAATTCTGGCCCCATTACTAAAGACTGGTCTCCCAGTGGGGGATCTTCTGCCGTTTCTGCTCCGAAATCCCCTGGTTCTTCACAGCCTTGGTTTCCCAAGTCATTTAGCAGGGTGAGCCATGTACCAATGATGTCCCTACCACCACTCTCATATCCTAGAGCTGTACTCATCAAGGAACTGCTCCTTTACGGATCCCCTTTCCGTCTAAAAAACCTTAGGAACTACTCAGTGTTCCCGAGACCCATGGATGGGCCTGTCTGGCCGCAGTTCTCTCCGGGGGGTGGGGGTACACAAAGGAGTGACCACGAGTCTCTGGACCACGACTCTAACACCAATCCTAGACGGTTCAGGAACAACTCCTGCTCCCCCAACTCTATGAGTGGTCTTGTTCGCCCGGAGGTCTCGCGTGAAGGGGGGGGGGTACTGTAAGAAATCCGCTCCTCGGTTTACTGTTTGCCTTACCTTGCAGGCTGGTGCAGTCCTGGAACACTTCCCCTGAGATTTACTGCAGTCTGGATTCACTCATCAAAGCAATACTGCCACACGCCCCTTCTGCCATTGGTTCACTGACCTTTAAGTACTGCTTTCCCACAATGCTCCCTGCCGAGCATAGTCCTTTCTGGATGTCACTAACTGTTCTGCCACAAGCCCCTGCCTTGTTATCCTGGTTTCCTGAGACCGACTGCTATTGTCACGCAGCGGTCTGTTTCTGTCTCCTCTGCTGAAGCTGAGTACTCTCCTTGTTGTCTTCAGCTCCAGGTTTCCTAAGGCCGGCTGCTATTGTCATGCAGCGGTCTGTTCCAGTCTCCTGTGCTGAAGCTGAGTACTCTCCTTGTTGACTTCAGCTCCTTGTTTCCTGTGACCGGCTGCTATATTCACGCAGCGGTCTGTTCCTGTCTCCTGTGCTGTAGCGGAGGTTTCCCCAGTGTTTCTTCAGCTTCCTGGTTCCTGAGGCCTGCTGCTCATTCTCTACTGCAGAGGCCGTGTCCTGGTTCCTGCGCTGAAACGGAGGATTCCCCAGCTCGCTCAGGACTCTTGCGCTGAAGCACTGGTTTACCAGTACAGCTAGGCGGTGTGCTACTCTGGTCTGCCTATCTCCTCCTGAGACCAGTACCATGGGCCATGGTCGCCGCACGCGCAGAGGCCACTCCCGCGCTCCTAAGCTGAAGCGGGGCTCTCCTGACTACCTGTTGCCAAACTCCTGCTTGAACAACGTTTAACCTGATGTCTCCAGTCCTGACCCTGGCTTGTCCAGCGACGATGCTGTCTTCTCCTATCCTGATCCTGCTACGTACGACTACGAACTGCACAATCCGGATAAGTCTGCGCGGTCTAAGGTCGGTGCTTTTACAACCCCACCTCAGCCACGTGGTCCGACCCAGGTTTGTGGCGAGCACAACCGTGACACCAGGACCCTAAGGCATGAGTGGATTGGTGTCGGAGGCCCCGCTGCATGAGACATACTACAGTATTACCCTACTGTCAATATACCCTGGTCTGGCCTGAGACCAGGAAGGTACCATCATGCATCATCACATCACAAGGGGAGGGGGGGAAAGCATGAGTAGCGCTGCCCTCACACATAGACACACTTTGGGTGGGATCCCCCGCCTTGTGAACTTCAGGGTGTCAGGTGCCCAGGGCACCCTCAGTACTTTGGGGGGAACCATCATTGTGTGATGTCTTTATTATTGTTATGAAGTGTGTGTAATTGTAGTATGGTGTTATTACTGTGTTAGTAAAGTGTGTTATATATACATTAGTTGTATTATTATTGTCCTATTGTATCCTATGAGGAGTTAATCCCGCTTACGCTGGGATCCTCATAGGTGGAGGTGTTGCACTGAGAGAGAGAGCTCACCCCAGGCTCCCAGAAGCAGAGCCTTCGGCCTACTGTGAGCATACAGGTATCAGCAGCATGCGTAATCACCCGCGGTTTCCCATAGGCACAAGGGAAAGGGGATTACATTTGGAGGCTTGTAGAAGTCATACAACTGTTGGCTAGAACAGGGGCGTCCCAGGCACAGCATTATCGTAAGTTGAAAGCTTTTTCAGGGGTATTGCCCACGCCCGTCGGAGAAGAGGCCTTCGAAACCTGGAAGGACCTTGCAAATAATGGAATAATGGTCTTGCACCAGAGCTGTTAAGAGGCAGCAGATAATGGAGTGCCTAAAACCCCCCGCCTCTACGATGGTGAGAATGCACAGAGACCAGAATACAGACGTTATGGCACAATGGCTAGTGGATGTCTTAACTCGGGTCTACGGCCTAGAAGAGGATAAAGGTAAACTCTGGTCTAAGTTCTATAATCCTAGACAGAAAGAGGGGGAAGAATTGTCCACATTTATTCAATGGATACAGTTAGTTTTATGGAATCTATGTTCCCACAAAATAATTCCAGCCTCTGAAGTGGATGAATATTGCAGGAAACAGTTCTTAAGGGGATCTATACCCACCCATCAAATAGCCGTGGTGAAAGGGCACGAGGCCCATACACGGTTACACACTTCCAAGAAATCTAAAGACTTTCACAAGGGGGAGATCAAAGGGGCTTCGGCCCAGAAGCCTAATGAGACGGAATGTGCAGAGGATTACCCCCCTTCGGTGATGCCTGTCTCCACCTCCAGAGTGCCCAGGAACCCGGTCCCTACACCTAGTGCCGGGGTGACCCTGGGTACCCGCTGTTTCACTTGCAACAAAGAGGGTCACCTAGCCAAAGACTGCAAACAGTCAAAAACCTCTACAACTACGGCCTGGTCCTACATCACCCACATGGATGAACATCCAACCAGTTCTACGGAGACCCCTCCTACCGGTGATCCCGAACTGGAGCGGCCTCCAGAGACCTATAGTAGAGTGGGCCCTTCTGCCATAGTGAGAGTAATAATCAAAGGAATATACGGCTCTGTCCTACTAGACATCAGATCACAAGTGACCGTAGTCTATCGGTCATTTTATGATCTGCATGTAAACCATCTGACCTTGCAGTTGGCAGAGAAGATGGTGCTATGGGGCCTCAGCAGGCAGGACTACTCCATAGATGGAGGGATTCGGTTTCAAAACCAATATGACCCACCCATGGAAGTGGAAGCGTTGATGTGTCCTGAACCCCGGGAACATCCGAATTCCCCCGTCATCCTAGGAACCAATGCGGATGTGGTTCGGTCCTGGATCGGGGCTTTCCTTAAAGAAGCAGGAGAACAACCCTTGTCATCTCTGAATATCCATCTGGCATTCAAGGAGAAGTGATTCCAGAATCTCTGCGCAGGAGCGGTTTGGACAAATCTACAACCTCGAGAAGGGGGTGGTAGAAATTCCACCAGGGGGAGTGCAACATGTAAGAGCGACTCTCAACTACCCCGCGTATGATGAGAGAGATCAGTATTTCTCCCTGGAAAACACGCCAGCAGATGACCAGATGAAAGGATGGAAATTGGTCCCTGAAATGAAGGAGTGGAAGACTAGACTCCCTCTGCGATTCGTGATGTCTGTCCAAAACCTATAGCCTCATTCTGTTTATTTGGATGAAGGCCAAATACTGGGACGAATATATCCGGTCAATATATATATATCTGGTTCACGTAAATGCAGCAACAGTGCGAGAACCCTTAGTCGAACTGCCCTTCGACTTTGGAGATTCATCCTTATCTCCTGGGTGGAGAAAGAGGCTTGGGGACAAGTTAATGGAGCGGCAAGAAGTGTTCTCCACCAGTGAGATGGGTGTGGGATGTAGTAAGAACGTGCAGCACACCATCAAGATGAATAATGCCACCCCTTTCCGCAATAGGTCAAGACGTATCGCTTCCAGAGATGTGGACGATGTTAGGAGCATTCTGAAGGAGATGGAGACTGTCGGTATGACCGAGTCCCGCAGTCCCTACACCTCACCCATCGTGGTGGTGAGGAAGAAGAATGGCTCCATATGCCTATGTGTAGATTATCGCACCCTGAACCATCGCACAGTTCCGGACCAATACACTCTGCCCCAGATCGAGGAGATCCTCAGTGTTCTGTCTGGCAGCCAATGTTTCAGTGCACTTGATCTGCGGTGCGGGTACTACCAGGTCCCCATGAGTTCCCAAGACCAGGAGAAGACAGCGTTTGTCTGCCCCCTTGGGTTTTACCAGTTCACTCGGATGCCCCAGGGCATCTTTGGGTCACCCGCCACCTTCCAGAGACTGATGGAGAAGACCATCAGGGATATGAATCCCCGAGAGAGTTTGGTGTATTTAGACGATATCATTGTCTTTGGGCGGACATTAGAAGAATGCCTTCTGAAGGTCTTGGACAGGCTACAGACGGAAGGTCTGAAGTTGTCTCTGGATAAATGCAAGTTCTGCAGGACATCTGTCACCTATGTGGGCCATATTGTCTCCGCCGATGGAGTGGCCACAGACCCCACCAAGGTGGAAGCCATGGTAAATTGTCTGAGACCTGATAACGTGATGGAGCTCCGGTCCTTCCTTGGATTCTACGGATATTATCGGCAATTCGTGGAAGTATTTTTCTGGTGTAGCCAAAGTTTTGAATAATTTATTGAAGTTATGCCCTGAAGAATCGCGTCAGAAAGCCAAGAATCCCAGAACCCCATTCGGTGAAGCATGGACCTCTGTCTGCGACGAGGCCTTCAAGACCCTGAAGAAACAGCTCACTGAAGTCCCTGTATTGGCTTATGCTGATCCGGAACCACCCTAGGTGCTACATAGATGCTAGTTTCTACTGAGTTTAAATATATTCATTTTCCTTGAAGACAAGGCATCTGTAGACTTAATGGAACTTCATCTAGTGGAAAATACAATTCCTATGTGTCTTTGCTAAAATGTATCCAGTGCTATCTTGGAGACCTGAAAGTGTGGACAAATCAGCAAAGGAGGTATTTTACAATCACCCCTCCTGAACCGTGCTTTTATGATGGAAATGTAAGAGAGGATGCCTGCTCCAATCATGGAGATGGGAGAGAGAAGATCTGCATCCATGGGGAGATCTGAGAGACTGTCTGTTTCCATGATGGAGATGTAGGAGTGACAAGGTCTGCTTCTATGATTGTGATGTAAGAGAGAGGACGTCTGCTTCCAAGATAGAGATGTGAGAGACCCTTTATGCACCAGCCTGGCTTATCTGTGCAGCTCACTGAGGAAAACATATTTATTGAGGCATCCAGCTTGTAGCAGAGGCTTCAGATAGAAAAGGAAAGTGACAGGACAGGGTTAGAGCGCTCTGCTTGACCAGCTTCTCCATTTGCTAAGAGACTGTCAGATCATGCACTGATTCTGAGACACCTACTGGACATCCCAGATTCATGGCACTGAGATACTACAATGGGCAGAGACTATAACACAATTCTGCTTTGACGTGGGACAGTATCCCTTATTATATTGCACCTGCGAACTCTGCCTTTAAGGGGTTAATCTGCCTGGCTAAATTCTCATCGCCAAGTTCTCTCTTGAGGTTCACACTGTTCAGATTTTCTATCCTCTCTCTCTGCACGTGGCAGTCATCTACCAACCGCCTATTTCTACATCCTCTACCTCCACTTTCCGCTCAGACTTTGAATCCTAGCTTTCCTTCTTTCTCTACTCTGACTCTCCCATTCTTTTACTGGGGGATTTCAATGGTCAAATTGATGATCCCTCAGACTTCTGGGCAACTCACCTTCTCTCTCTAACCTCATCTTTTGGCCATCGCCAATGGATTAATTCCAGCACCCAAGTATGATCACTAATTAGACCTGGTACGAAAAATTGTACCCTTTCTGATTTCTCTATCTCCCCCCTTCCACTCTTTGACGATCACCTCCTATCATTCCCCTCACCCCTCCTACCTTTAAATCTTGCTTCTCTTGAGACTTTTGCTCCATTTATCTCTCTGTTCTCACATCTACCCTGTACTCTAACCTCTGTTCTCTCTCTACTTCTTCTGAACCTGACAATCTTGTCAAATTTTTCAGCTCTATCCTTTCCTCCTCACTTGATCTATATGCCCCTTCTCAGTTCCGGCACACACATATCTTTAACCCATGGCCTTGGCTAAGTTCACAAACACGATTCCTTTGCACTTGCACTCTGAATGCCTATGGAGCACATTTTACACTCATGCTGATGTTTGAAACTACACATTTCTGCTCTCTAATGCCAAACAACACTACTTCTCCTCATTCATCAGCACTCACAAATCCAATCCATGCTATCTTTTTTCTGTATTTGATTCCTTCCTCTTACCTTCTCCCACTTCACATCCTTCTGTCACTTCTCCTCAAGCCTTTACCGATCATTTCTAAGTTCAGGTGGATGCCAACAAAGGTGAGATTCCTTCTGTCCCTTCCCTCTCCTCTCAGCTTTACATAAACCTCCTTCTTTTACTTTTGACTCAATTTCTCCTGTTACTGAGTTGTACGTTTCTAAACTGATTTTCTTTTCTCCCTCTACCACACAACCTCTCAATCCTCTTCCCTCACACCTTATCAGAACTCTTGCTCCTATCTTAGTCCCCACTCTCACCTATATCTTCAACTCTGGCACATTCCCCTCAGCCTTCACGCATGCGGTGGTCGCAAACATTAGCAAAAATAACACGACCCAACGTACCCTATTAAATACCACCCTGTATCCCTCATATCTTTTGGCTTCAAACTACTAGAACGTATCATGTTCTCCTGTATGTTCAACTTTCTTAATTCCCATTCCCTCCTGAACTCTCTTAGGTTATTGGGAAGTAGAAGGGATAACTGACCGGAAGTGCAAGCGGCAAGAACACAGAGCATCGGCGGTGGTCGGATTATCTTTTGGGACTATATATTGTCATACAATTTGTGAGCACAAAATGCTCTTTTAACACTTTCTCAGATTAAAACATATTACACTATGACCTAGATACATCAACCTCAATTAAAATGGAGTTGATATCGCACCAGGTTAAAAAAAAATTAAAAAAAAATACACCATGTCCAGGTCTTATTATCGCAATTTTATGACGGAAGTCATGCAGATTGTGGTAATAATTTACCATGTGCAATATTTTACCTGCAGTCGCTATGTGGGATTTCTTGCATCACAATCACATTACTACTATTTCTAACATAGTCTCATGTAATATCTATTATTACAGTATCCTGTGGTTGAAATAATATGAACCCCTTTGATACCTGTTGCTATCAAAATATACCACAGGCATCAAAGGGGTTAAAACACAATAAAACAACACTACCAACCCCCCTTGACTACCTTACAGGCTAATAAAGCATTGCCATGCACTGCTGTACTAACTGCTAAGGCAAACAGGGGGTTAACCTATCCTGCCCCCTAGGGGTCTAATCACCTTCCCCGGGGCAACTATCCCCAATTACCCTAGCTCCAACCCCCAACAAACCTACTCTCCCCTCTAGACCAATTGCCCTATTAGATAAATTGTCCAAAAAATATTCACTTTATTCATTCAATAAAAAAAACTGTAGCAGTATAAAAAAAGTAAAAATATACATATACTGTACATATATACTATACACCAACCTCCATGTGCCATGGAAAAAAATCCAAATAGTGCAAGATACTTTACACCTTTGAGGTAAGACCTGGGATCTGGCAGAAGCACCAGCGTTTCGCGTTCAAACTAAAACTTTGTCATAGCGGAAGAGGAAATTGTAAGCACAATTCAAATCTTAAATAGCTGAGAAAGCTCCTATGAATCAACAGGTATCCAAATATACCAATACAAATGTTAACCCCTTATACAACATAGAAGAAAGAAGAAAAATACTTCACATTTTACAAAACAACACTAAAAGAATATACCATAGAGAAAGAGAAACAAAATTCAAAGAAACAGTCAAATCATTATCATCATCAAAACCTTTTTCACCCATGGCTTTTAAAGAATGAATCCAAAAAGATTCTCTCTGAAGTAGCAGTTTTACCCTACCAGATCCCAAGGTGTAAAGTATCTCACACTGTTTTGGATTTTTTCCATTGCACATGGAGAGTAAGAGACGTGTGCAGAGGTACATTTAATGGAGACCGATTGGGGTGAAATTAAATCCTGGCTTTATTGAGCCTGCTCCTTTATCAATGCAAAACATATAAAAAGAAACAAAATAAAGGCCTACTCCACTTTGGAGAATAACTTAACATTTACTCCAGCCCTTTCTAACTGGGTGGCTTGATAAGCTGTTACCACCCCAAACATGTATATAAACAAATAAATTACTTTTACAGTGAACACCAAACAGTACTGTACATTACAAATAGATGAGCCGCATAAGATAAATCTGCAGGGGAAATCCGGAAGATCCATTCAGATAAATAGGGGCAATAGCTGTGCTTAGACAGTATGGATGTTTTAAACACCCTACAGTCTATTTTTTGGGATGTTAGTTATAGGTCTGTCACTTTAGATGTTACATCACTGTACAGTACAAACACGTTGACGGGATTAAGGCAGTTACACATTTGCTTTGTAGGCTCATACACATCCACAGGCACAACAAGGTTTTGTTTTAGTTTGTATTTCTTTCATTCTGAATCAAAATAATTTTATTTTTGAGCACCATTTGTATTTACAGATCAATGAGAAGGCCCGCGGACCGGCTTCGCTCCCAGTTATGCAGGGTTTTTCGTATGCCTTTGGGAGAAGTGGTGCATTTGGGAAAATAATCCCTTCTTGGAATTTATTAGATATTAGAAGAGATTCAATGTAAATGGTTGCTATAGAAACAAAAAATGCGTTATATTATAATACATTAAAAAATAATTTATATAAAAAAATAAAAAAACACACACGGATATTGCTTGGCCTGCAGCTTTAACTCCTACCTTAGGCTAAGGCCCCGCTCCCTCAGTCAGCGCGCCCGCACTGCAGACAGGCGGGGCGCTGACAGACACAGACCGTGACATGCGGTCTGTAGGGAGCCGGAAGCCGGAGCGGGAGTGGGGCGGGAGCGGGAGGGGGCGGGCTCTGATCGTGGTGCCGTCCACCCCCCCACACACACATACATATACACACACACTTTAATAACACGCAGTTCCTTCCCTGCTCCCCGCCCAAGGCGCCTCCCACCTAGCTCCGTCCCTCCCCTCCTCCCCATTGGCTGACTCGCGTGACGCATCAATGCCGAAATTCACAAGATTCTTGCAGTATCGGCCGGCTGACGCGTCACAGTACGTAGTCAGCCCTGTTGGAAGGAGGCAGCGGGGGCAGGGACCACTCGGGCAAGGGTCTGGTGGTTCGCGGGCGCCCGGCCGCGCGCCCCGCCTGCCGCAGCGGGTTCGCTGCCTTAGTCCAAAAAGCAAGCATTCTAAGAGATGGCTGGATAATATTCCTTATGGCCAATTTTTAAGAATGAGGAGTTCTAAGATGGAAGATTTTGAACAACAGTCTTAGCACACAGATTTTTGTAAAAAGGATTCCTGTTTCTCAATCAGCTTTTGAGAAAAGTAAAAAGGTGTCACGATGTTGCCTTTTAACACCAACTATTAAGATCAAAAATTCTACTAGACCAAAAGCACCAATGTTTATTACCAACTTTTGCAGACAGGACCCCAACATTTGGAGGATTATTAACCAGCACCAGCTTCAGCTGCAGCTGTGTATGTTACCATAGCAACAAGGGAATGCTGGCAGAAAGCCCAGAAAACACTGCAACAACTTGGTATCTGTAAAAAGACAACAACCCAGCAGTTCAAAGAACAGGTACGGCATAAAAGCAACATAACAAACAATGAAGCTGAACGTTTCTGTAACAGTCTTAGGTGTTGCCACTTTAAGGCTACGCTTATAGTGCCGGCGACACGATGGTCGCTGGAAAATCACATAGAAATTACTTTCAGCAATCGCGACCAATCCGTCGCTTCACGCTTACTATAAGTGCACGCGACGGCGGCAATGCATTTGTTTTGCCGCGACGGTGTCGCCATCACTATACGCGCAGCCTAAGAAGATCAGCCGTCACACATCTTTGGCAATGCTTTGTTTGATAACATTGGGCCTGTAGCATCTATCAATAAGCGTGTTGCCCACTATGACCAGCTGTTTAGACCTTTCAGCAGCACTGTATTATTTTTCGTGTCTGTTTTTTTCACTAGGGGGAGTGGGTTTTTTTCCTCACCTGGTGGGGGTTTAGGGCATATAAGGGCTCACTATGTGGTCTTTTAATTGCTCTTGATAAAGGGTACGGAGGGTTGCCAAAAAGTTTGGCCAATAAAATAAATTTTTGCATATTTTCGGTGTGTCTATCCCTTTGTTATTTTTGTACAGTACCTTAGGCTAAGGCCCCGCTGCACGCGTCCGCACGGCTGTCTTGCTTGCTGGCAGCGGCGCGTGCATCTCACTGCACCGCGATCTGCGGTCTCCAGGAAACTTTTTCCTGGAGCGGGGGCTGTGGGCAAACGGGTCGGGGGGACGTGGCCAAACGGGTCGGGGACCGTGGCCAAACGGGTCGGGGGGGGGGGGCGCGGCCATTGAGCCCGGGGAGAGGGGTTGCGGTTGTGGGTCCGGGAGAGGGGGGGGAGGGTGATACAAGGGGACAGATCTGGTGCTGTAAAGTCTCCCTCCCGCCCCCCCCCATGTGTGAGAGATGACGGGGAGATATGTGCCGAACGCACAAAACACACACACAAGCTGCTCTCCTCCCCTCCTCCCCATTGGCTGACTCGCGTACCACGTGACGCGTCAGCGCTGCAAAGCACAAGGAGGTTGTAGCTCCAGCAGGCTGACGCGTCACAGTATGCAGCCAGCCCTGCCGGAAGGAGGCAGCGGGGACAAGGACCATTCAGGTAAGGTGCTGGTGGCCCGCGGCCTCGCACACCGCCGGCCGCAGCGGGACCAAGGCCTTATAGTTACAGTACTGAGAGAGAGAGAGAGTCAGAGAGTCGGAGAGAGAGAGAGAGTGAGTCAGAGACAGAGTCAGAGAGAGTGTCAGAGAGAGAGAGTCAGAGAGAGAGAGAGTCAGAGAGAGAATCAGAGAGAGAGGCAGAGAGAGAGTCAGAGAGAGAGAGAGAGAGAGCGAGAGAGAGAGAGCGAGAGAGATAGAGAGAGAGAGAGAGTAAGGGAGAGAGAGAGTCAGAGAGAGAGAGTCAGAGAGAGAGAGAGTCAGAGAGAGAGAGAGTCAGAGGGAGAGAGAGTCAGAGAGAGAGAGAGAGAGTCAGAGAGAGAGAGAGAGTCAGAGAGAGAGAGAGAGAGTCAGAGGGAGAGAGAGTCAGAGAGAGAGAGAGAGTCAGAGAGAGAGAGTCAGAGAGATAGAGAGAGAAGAGAGAATCTCGATATTTAGAAAAGAGAACTAGTAGAAAGATGTAGTATGTAAGCAGTGCGTAGATAGAGTAATGTGACAATAAAAACACAGATATGTAATGTTAGAACAGAGGAAATATACCCTAGATGAAAAAGGCAATGTTATCACCATTTTGAGTGGGAGTCAGTGTGATATGACAACGTGTAGTATCTCTGTGTCTTCTCTATGTGTCACAAAAAATGCCACCTCTGGCTTAAAGTCTTGAAATAATATGTGATACATTAAGTAAGAGTTTCTCACAGGATACAATATGACCGATCTCCTCGCGCTGCAGAAGCTTGTATCTCGCTATATGCCTCGCCGGGCGTCTCTAGGTAAATCTTGCACCGGGATCTCCCCGGTCTGCGGACAAGGCCGTCTCCGTCACCTCGAGCTGTGGGAGTAGATGCCTATTATTGCGTTTTAACTAGGCGTTTCCCATCAAACGATCTTACGCAGGAATCTTCGCGGTCTTTAACAGACAGACTCTTTTCTGGTGTTCTGCACAACAACCTCGGATTCTCAGATCTGCCACAGCTCTCCGACAGCTCCCCGGTACTCCGTCAGATGATATCACGTTTCCTCCGGTTAACTGCAGTCCCACGACTATGGCTGTATATATAGTGTGTTCATTTTGAGGGGTTTCTTAGAGCTTGCTGGGTATCTGTATATATATATATACACACACACACACACACATGTGTGGATATGTGGAGATTTGTGGTGGGATCTCATTAAGTGAACCCTTTTTTGTGTGGAGTGGAGCAACTCTTGAATGTTTCTGTGAGGTTGTTTCTGCCATACCAACATATAATATATTTGATATAAATATATATTAGTTTCAATATCTAACGGATTTGTTTAACCTTTAGAGTGCCCTATTGATATACAAGGTACGTCATGGCAAAAATGCTTGTTTTCTAGGGCCTAATCGGACTAACTGCTCCATCAGAGCGGTCGACCTGATTGAAAAGAAAGTGGAGCACCCTCCACTTTCGTTTCCATCAGTCGGAGGGCAGTCATGTGATCGCTGCGGCAGCAATCACATGCAGTAAATGCTGGGGGACCGGAGGCACTCTGGTGCCCTTGGACATTCAGCACTGAAAAGGTTAATTGCTTAAGATTATGAGTGCAAGCTTTTAATCAGTAGCAATGTTAGGGAAATTAAAATAAAACAACTCCTGCGGTGCATTGCGGTTGCATAAACCAAGGGGAAGATTAATGATTAATTCTCATTAATACATGGAGCCACCATGATAAGCACTAATGAGTTCAATTTAAAGTTGCTGTCAACATACTAATAATGGGCCTAAGAGAAGATACAAACTCCTGGCAGCAATTACAGCTTGTCAACTAGTGCAGAATTAATTTCCAGATGAGCAAAGACTTCCCCTGTTTCATCTCAAAATGTCTTAATCTCCGATCTGCAGAGACTCTTTGAATGCAGAAGCCAAATTAAAAACGCGCTGCTAATCAGGGCATTTTGAGTCCTCCGTCAATAAAGAGGAAGAAAGGAGAAAATAGGTTGGATGTAGAGAGAGTGTTCAGTGCATGTGGAATTGTCCGTTACAGATATATTGTAGTTAGGAGAAAGATTAAACAAATTGGTTCAAGGCTTTGGTTGCCACCAGGCCCTGCAACGCATTGCTCCAGGTGGCAGTAACCCAGTGATTGAGGAACGGGGTGTCCTCCGGAGTGAAATTGTTATTGTCTTACCAACATGAGAGCCCCAGTTATTATTACCATAGTCATTTATTTATAACACACCAACACATTCTATAGTACAGCATAATGGGGTCATAAGTTAGCATACAGTACATGAATACAGTACGTAACAAGGGCCTGGTTTCAAGGAGCTTACAATGTATAAAGAAGGGTTGAGTGGAAACATAAGGTACAGACACAGTTCAGAGTTCACATCTTCTCTCCACTCTCCTTGTAGCTGTCATTTACTGCCCCCCCTGGGATAACCGCACAGTTCCTTGATAACCTTGTTGCCTGATTCACATATTTCCTCTCCTCTGACATCCCTACCGTCATTTTAGATGATTTCCCTATTGGCGACCCAAATGGCTCTGCTGCCTCATAGTTCTGCAGAACTTAACCTTCAATGTCTTGGACTAAAAATGTCCATAGGCAATGTCAAACCAGTAAGGGGTGTGCCACTTTAATCTGCAATATTCCTCTCATTCATTAGCCACTGTTGCCATCTCTCATTGAGCTGAAACACTGCCTTTACCCCTTTGAGTGCCCCAAGACTTAAACGCGATCTGCAGTGAAGGCAATTAGGAGAGGAGGACTCCTTCTCTTCCGTTTCAAGGGCTGCCCCGGTCACGTGACCGCTTGCAGGGCCCACAGCACTCTGGTGCCATGGACACGCAGGCACTCAAATGGTTAATAGGGGTGGACCCCGTTTTTAATCCCCATGTCAACTCTTCTTGCGACCTTGTGACTTTGTGTCAGGCACCAAAAATGAGGATGGTAAGCTTTTTGTTAGGCATCTATAAATCTATCAAATCGAGCTGTGTACGTGGCCAGAGTTGCATAAGGAAGAATATATCTGCAATTGTTAAACTGGGACACAGTTCAGTTCCCGGGACTCCCTGGTAGAAATAATATTCATTTCGCTTTTTTTTATTCTGACACTGGTATACATTTCATTGATATGAAGGTAAGGAGAAAATATTGGGAGGAGACAAACAGCGAAAGAACTGAATTTGGAGTTTCTGACAAAATGACTATGTTATGTACTTTACGAACTCACAAGAACAGCAGCATTTAGAAGATGGATCCTTTTAAGTTGGTACTATTTTTATTTATTTTTGTCAGACATGGAACTTAATGTTCACCATAAACACTCTTTATAGAGTTGACACAAAGACACCATTTGCAACCTTAAAATTGTTCTTAATGTACTAAAAGCTTTTTTGCATTTACATTTTAATTGCCAATAACTCTGTATATCTCCATTAAAAAAATGTTTAATACCAACTTTTGAATGTTTGTGTATAACAGAACAGTTTACTCTGCTGCTACATGTAAACTAATTAAAGTACAAATGGATTTCTTATCATAACGTAAAGATTCAATTACGCTTTAATAATCTCATTTTAGCATATTCCTGGTTAATATAAAGCAGTCATGGTCCAAAGACACAAATGAGAGAGATTTCGGAGTTCTGGACCAAGAAATGACATTTTAATGGAATGGTTCGGAGTTCAATGAATGGCACTCCATTAAAGTCTATGGGGTTATTGATGCAGAGAATTATTAAGACTGCCTTCCAATCAGGGAGATTTGACCTGCTGGGTAATGCTATTGCGCTGTTTCACATGGCAGGAATCTCGGGAATAAAAGTCAATTTTATACACTCAACAGCACTCAATAATACAAGCATCATAAACAAAATCACTGATACTTCTACTGGATCTGCTCACTAAAAACTCACCGAGGTAGAGACCTGTTGGTGCTTCCGCCACTGGAGATGTTATTCAAAGCAAAGTCACCTTCATATCTACCATTAAACATGGTTAAGAATTTGTGTACAACTGCAAAGAACTAAATTTGTCACGGAACCTTTCTGCAAAAGAATAAACTTCACCAAATTCGTCAAACTCAGAGATCAAATTGTATCCCTTAAGTTTGCAAATAATTAGTCGAGCTTCATGGAATAGGGGGAGTTTCGACAGGCGTCTAACACAATTTCACAAGTATCACTACTGTATATGCTGAATAGGAGTTTGCACAGGTAAAGCCCCCGATCCCCCTCCCTCCTTATCTCAATCAGCCCTCTAAGAGGGGCCTAGTGGGCTAAAGGCTGAATAAACACGTGATTGACAAGCGCCCCCATTCAAAAGCCGAGATGCAAAGAAAATTCTTCTGAATTTCCAAAGTAACCAAATGTTTGCTTAAAGTCTGATCACATTTGTTTAAGCAAGACAATGACTGTCACGTGGTTTTCAAAAATGTTTATTGCACCTTTGCATCGTAAATAAAAACAACCGACCAGCTGGTCCTGAGTCTGCGCCTTTAAATGAAGCTTCTTTATCTTATAGTGCATATTTCATTAAATTAATTCCATTAGTTTAATAACAAAATCTTGTTCTAAAAGTTCTACTCACCTCCAAATCCGCAACAGAATACAAATAGTCATAACACCCTTTTGTTCAGAAAATCTCAATGTACAGTCTTCTCCCCTCACTGTTAAGTCAACCTACAGCCGCTGACATGCTCTACAGAATACTAACATTATGCTAAGTATGCTTTTCAATTCCTCTCCGGAGTTGGAAATGAAATGTTCTAAAGAACAAGAAGGGCGTTTGCAAATCACATTTTCATTGACTTTTGTATGTACAACTCGAAAGACAAATAAGTCTGCAGCGATTCAGCAAAGCTCTGCTGACAATATTGGAACCAATATGCTAGGCGATGTATGAGGCCTTTATTGATATTAAGCTCCGTTTTCTGGCTCGGTGAGTTGTTTTTGTGATACACTGCGGCAGTAAGTTGAACAGGAGATATAAAATATGCCTTGTGCTTTTCCTTTTAAGCAGCAGTACATAATGTAGCTTGAATCTATTGATATATATATATCCAAGAGAGTCCTGATGCTTGTCCCATATAAAATAATATAGAGTAGTTACCAGATTGGTGTCCAGCAAGAAGAGACCACACACGAGGGGTAGAATTCAAATAGTGTATTTGAAAAAATACAGACTGTAACCGTTTCGGTCCGCAGAATGGGACCTTCCTCAGAGTTGTGCAGTGACCAAGTGACTTGAACCATAACTTATACCCTCACCAATGTGCATAATAACACCCAATTAACCAATATAAAACACTGAAAAAAACGCCAAAATGATCAGCTGCAGTAGAGCATGAGTGTACCAATGAGAATGCAGGTAAAAGTCACGTTGCCTCTAGCCACAGCGGATTGGATAGCCGGCTGCAGACACGACATGTTGACATCAGTAAGTGGGCAGGGCTGCCTCCCTCGGTAACTAGCGTAAACATGCGCTCGTTCCTTGAGCACATAGTGGAGTGCGCCATAGAGTGTCCTCCATAGTCAGGGGTGTCACTAATTGGCTGTCATGGATGGAGGCAAATGAGCGCCCACGTCTCCCGTTTGGTGCGCATGCACGCTGTGTAGTGTCCTGTGTTGTCATGGCATCCCTGTATATAAGCCAAGAGCAGGGGCGTTCACCTGCAAGCTGACTGACAAAGTGCCAAAGTTCTCCTGTTCAGTGTGCATGCGCGCCGTGCGGCATGTAGTGTTGTCAAGGCTTCCATATATACAAGCCAAAAATGGGGGCCAGCGCGCTGACTAACAAAGTACCAAAGTCAATAAACGGGAAAACCGGGGCAAGTATGCTGTGCCTGAAGTTAAAGCATGTGTAGTCCTGAATAAAGGGGTCTGTGGCGGTCTCTTCTTGCTTGACTCCAATCTGGTAACATATATATATATATACAGCTCAACCCTGTTATAGCGCGATCCGCTATAACGCGGTTTGAGCGTGGACCCCAAATTTAACACACACTCACTGCACACTGCATACATTCACAGCACACTGCACACACTCACAGCACACTGCACACACTCACAGCACACTGCATACATTCACAGCACACTGCACACACTCACAGCACACTGCACACACTCACAGCACACTGCACACACTCACAGCACACTGCACACACTCACAGCACACTGCACACACTCACAGCACACTGCATACACTCACAGCACACTGCACACACACACAGAACACTGCACACACACACACACACACACTCACAGCACACTGCACACACACACACTGACACACACACAGCACACTGCACAGCACACTGCATACACTCATAGCACACTCACAGCACACTGCATACATTCACAGCACACTGCATACACTCACAACACACTGCACACACTCACAGCATACTGCACACTCAGCACACACTCACAGCACACTGCATACACTCACGGCACACTGCACACACTCACAGCACACTGCACACACACAGCACACAGCACACTGCACACACACACACTGACACACTGACAAAAACACACAGTCACACACAGTCAAATACACACACACACACACAGACACACTGTCTCTTTAAGGGAGCTTGCTCTCGCAAGACGGAAGCAGAAGCAGGAAGCAGAGACAGGGAGAAGAGCTGCCAGATGCCGGGTAAGTGCTGTGTGCTGTTGCCGCTGCCCCACCGGATCTGGGAACATTGGGAGAGTTCTCAGCTGACATAGTACCACCACAAAAAAAAAAAAAACATTTAAAAAAAAGAAAATACATTTTTTTTTTCGGCGGCCATTTTTTTTCCGCGACCCCGTTTATAACGCTGTGGTCGCGGGTGGCCCCCGAGGACCGCGCTATAACGTTGTTAAGCTGTACATACTTAGTTAAGTTATGGTGGGTAAAAATAAGTTACAAAAACCCTCCACAGTAAAGCATATAGCAAATGGAAATATGGAGCATACAGTAATATTTCCATTATATATATTTATTTTTTTGACACCAAAACAAGAGGACTTAATGCGGATTTGGGGTTTCCCAAACACTATCACAACTGTTTGTAATTATTCTGCCTGCCTTTCTGCCAATGTTCTGACTAACCTGATAACACCAGGACCAGCAAAGTGAAATATTTTGGTATTTCCCAGTTTTTCATCAGAACTTCCCCATATTCAGAAGTTAATTAAACAGGTGCATATCAATTGGGTATATTGCCATGCCTACCTGAATGAATTCTGTGGTGCGTTGATGCCACTGCTAGCCGTCCCCATAGCGTTAAAAGGCAGAGGGTGAGAACCAATCCCCATCTGATGAAGCTTTGTATCTCTCTTTTACCCATTCTGAAAAACAAATGAATTGGATGAGTACACCGTTCTGTATGGAATGAGCACTGACCCACAGATGTTGTGAATATGTACAGAGCAACTATATAATAACTACTTATTTAGACCAGCAGTGCTCCAATGCAAAACATTTTATTTATTGTGATCTACATTTTGGTCCCTTCTGGCATTCATATTATTCTCTCTCTCGTATCTCAAGTGTTCACAGGTATATTGTATCTCCATGAGTGCTTTGAGAGGTATATACTGTAAGTTAGTAGGTTGGCCTAATCTATTAAACAGAACTCTCTCTTTCTCAAAACCCATATTTGAGGCTATGGAGATTTTTCTTATCAATTTATTTGTAAAAAAAATAGATTTTTTGACGTTTGACGAAAGTAGAAAATGTCACTAAGTTCTCCTAGAACATTTTGCACATCTCTAGTATGTTGTCTTGTGGAAATGTATGTGAATCTGCTTGTTTTCTGTTGTCCTTCACCCCAATATACACGTACTATGGAACACATTGGTGCATTATAAATAGGGATTATGATTTTAGATTTTAACCGAAAAAGAGAGAACACAACAACCTACAACGATCATACCACTTTTAGTTAAAACCGATATACAGGCATACCCCGCATTAACGTACACAATGGGACCGGAGCATGTATGTAAAGCGAAAATGTACTTTAAGTGAAGCACTACCTTTTTTCCACTTATTGATGCATGTACTGTAATGCAATCGTCCTATATGTGCATAACTGATGTAAATAACGCATTTGTAACAGGCTCTATAGTCTCCCCGCTTGCGCACAGCTTCGGTACAGGTAGGGAGCTGGTATTGCTGTTCAGGACGTGCTGACAGGCGCATGCGCGAGCTGCCGTTTGCCTATTGGGCGGTTATGTACTTACTCGCGAGTGTACTTAAAGTGAGTGTCCTTAAAGCGGGGTATGCCTGTATATATATATCAATAGGAGTGCTATTGGGTAGTGACCTAATGTATACAACAAAAGACAAAGAAGCTCCAATTCTACATCCAATATGACAGACTATTAAGTTAAATACCACCTGTTCTTCTCATGAGTAAGGGTCATTAGTTACCTTTGGCCAAAGCGTTTGAAGCCTGCAACCACATCAAGGTTAATCGTTTATGCAGGATCCACTCTATCTGCAAATGTTCTCTTTAACTGCTGGGCCTGCAATTAATTGGCAGGTCCTGTTATATACTTGTGAATGCCCAGTCTATTCCGAGACTTCTTCCATCCAGCAGAGAGGTCAAGAGAGCATTTGCAGGTAGAGTAGGACCTGCAGAAAGGGTTAACCTTAACATGGCTGCCGGTTTAGGCCACGCTCATGGTGGCGGCGTCGCTTCATGCGCGCGCTTGCTCTTACCTGTGTTCCTATTATAGTTCCTCGAGTGATTTTGGGCTGCAGTCGCGTGATGTCAGCATCACGTGAGCTGGTTCAGTCAATGAGGGCGAACCAGCTCCATGACGCGTCAGTGAAGCGTTCGTCTCACCCCCGCCACACACCCTATCACCTCCCCAATCTCCTACAGCCTAGTGCACACATTGCTGGGGCTGCAGGAGTGCGCACGGTAGCGCGCACCCGCCCCGCCCCAATGAGCGCGGCCTTATAATGCTTTGGCCAAAGGATTAACTAATGACCCCTACTTATGAGAAACAACAATAGTATTTAACTTAATCATTTGTCATATTGGATGTAGAAATGGAGATTTTTTTTCCTTTGTTGTCAACATTGATAAACACAGATTTTATAATAAATTGACAACCCCGGAAAACAGAAAAAAATTATCACCGATTTTATGAAAAAAGAAACACTGAAAACCAGAATCTCTTATAAATAAATGATGAGGATACACACACTCAATATATACTGTATACTATAGTACTAGTACTTCTCACGAGCTTCACTGGGACTCCCCATCCAGACCAGATTTTGGAAATAATGAATGAACACACGTTTGCATGTAGCTTATACAGTGTATGTGAATTTGTGATTAGTTGGTGGTCCCTAAAACATAGCCCAGCTGGGGTGAAACAGTTTATTTTTTGCTCAGTTTTCGGAAAAGCTATTTTCTTGCAATCCGTAACTGTAAACAAACAGACAAAGGGAGATGAAAATAAGTATCTGATAAGCAGGAGTTTCAGAGGCTCAAGAGCAGAGGCGGACAACTCCAATCCTCAAGGGCCACCAACAAGTCAGGTTTTCAGGATATCCCTGCTTCAGCACAGGTAGCTCAATCAGTGGCTCAGTTATAATGAAACCTGTGCTGAAGCAGGGATATCCTGAAAACCTGACCTGAACTGGAGTTGAGACTGAAGACCCCTGAGGAAAGAAAAAGAGATATAAAAAAATTTAAACATACCAAGACAAACCTTTCACTGCTCGTGTTTTTAATTTCGCTGATTAAATTAATAACTTGTTTTAATACCCAACATGACACTACCACCTGGACCCCCTTTCCTTCAAGAGGAGCCCGTCTGCCATTGAAAGAGTTAATTACAACTGTTCCGGCTGAAAGTTCATCTTAGGCTTCCATTATAAACAGGATCAACATGCTGTCACAAAACAACAATATCAAGAAATTAACAGCTACTACACACAGAGTAATCCCAGCCCTCATGACCTGTGCAGTCATTAAGCTGTAAGTAACTCGCCATCCTTCCTCATCTCTGCACAATATCAATAATTGTAACTTCCTGATGCCGCTGCACTGAGCTTTGGCACAAATATCTTATTAGCAGCAGCCACTGGGAAACAAAGAAAGTCCTTTCAAATGCACTGGTTTCTTATTACCACAACACACCCGGGAGAGCAACAAAATGTTCCTGTAACACAGAATAAGTTTCAGAAGGAGAAACATGTTGGGAGTCTCTAAGGTGAACTTAGGCATCTTGGTGCACTGACGTTACCATGTGATTTGAACAGAAATCTTACACTTATCTGTTAACGTAGGGCTGACAGAAATTCATAGGACCCATATATATATATACTGAGTTAAGTTATGGTGAGTAAAAAAAGTGACAAAAACCCTCCCCAGGAAAGCAAATATAAACAATATCACCTAATACTGAAGAACTCATTTATTCTGCACTATATATATATATATATATATATGCAAATACAACTGTATGCTCATCTGCATGTCTTAGGCAGGTCTGCAACCCCACCTTTCCCCATTATCGCAACTGGACTAACACGGCTATTTTCTGCTTTATACTCTATATATACACACGGAACAAGAGACAGTCCTGTTGGCGAACATTTCTCTGACTCTGGCCATAAGATGAACGATCTGAGGGTTGCCATACTCAAAGGTAATCTTAAAACCCCGAAAGAGAGACGGTTGCATGAATACAAATTTATGCAACTGTTCGGGACACTTAGCAGTGGCCTAAACAGAGATCGAAATTTTATGAGTCATTACTGACACTAGCGAACTCTCTTCCCATGAGCGCTAAAGGCCATGTCTGTACATACTGTGCTATATGTATGCACACACAGCTGTCTCTCACACATACTAAGGCTAAGGTCCCGTTGCACGCGTCCGCACGGCTGGCTTGCTTGCCGGCGGCGCGTGCAACTCGCTGTACCGCGATCTGCGGTCTACAGGATACTTTTCTCGGAGCGGGGGGGGCGTGGCCAAATGGGTCGGGGGGGGCGCGTCCATGACGTGAGGGGGCGCGGCCATGACGGAGGGGGGGGCGGGGACCAAAACAAAGCGGGGCTCACAGCACTTGCCATTCGTTGAAGGGAGCCAGTCTATGATTGGCCCCTTTGCGTACCATGTGACACGTTGCCGCAAGAGAACACCATTCTCTCGTGTCTCCTGCTGGCTGCCGCGTCACAGTATGTCGCAAGTTACAAGTGAGGAGGGACTGGGACCCGATCGTGAGTTCAAACCGGAATGGTAAGTTGAGCTCACGCCGCCGCCCGCGCCAACGGGCGCAGCGGGTCCCAGCCCTTATACTCCTTGTTTTTCCATCCCTATACACCAATAGGGACCACATAGTATCCACACACACTTTTAGTTGTGCTACAAACTCTCACATTTCCACACCCACCCACACCATTTATATCCCTCTCACTCCACACACACCTTGTGTAGAGCACAGTTTATACTGTGGGCTCTCCATTCATTTTTATTCACACTGATACACATACACACTCTTTCTTCACTTGCCTTCAGTTACCCTTTGACACCTCTAGCCATAAAACACATCCACACCGGGGGAAGGAACAGCACAGATAACATTCCAAGAGACACTGTTTTTAAGTATACCTTTTGCTTCATTCATTGTAACATCGCCGGAAGAAGAGATCAGTGTATCTCGAAAGCTCGCACAAATAAAAGCATTTCGTTAGCCACAGAACGGTATCATATATTTATTTTTTGATTATATATATATATATATATATATATATATATATATATATATATATATATGATCACTATGTGATCAAAGTACCGGCACAACATGGGAGGTAATTCAAATATAATATTTACTTTATTGATCCATTAGGCAAACATGTCCCTCCATTATTACTCCAGTTTACCATTTTTTTCCCCCATATAGACATGTGTAAGACTAATTTTCTCATACAGTATATACAGTAGTCACATATTTATATACACGTCTAAGGCCGGTTCTCTTTTATATCATACATACACACATGTACATACACAGTATATATCTAAAAAAATGATTTATGGAGATCTAGATCTCTATATATAAGAGATGGGTAAGTTCAGGGGTGTGATGGGCGTCACTCTGAAGATTTAAAAGGCCATTTTGTTTCCTCTGGAGGAGACTCAGATGCCGGTACTTTCACCGGTACCTATCCAGGGAAGCAGGGGATCCCAGGAGCTCCAGGATTCCCATCCTGTTAAAAAGCAAAAATAACGATTCCTGCTATAAAATAAAGTTTAGTACCCAAAGAGACTTCCTCAAGGTCACACGGAGCAAGTGTGTCAGTGGCAGAAAGCTGGAAATTGAACCCATGCCAGTACAGAGAAGGAGTGGCAAAGCACACGTATAATAAAAGGAAATTATACCGGCAGCAGTGGTGACCAAATGGCTGCTGAAAAATGGATTAAAACAAGCTCGGTTTAGAATTGTCCACAGACAGTATCCGCAAGTTCTATCAAGCTGCTGCTCACAGCAGATTGGAATCAACTCATCCCAGCGTCCTCCTTAACCATGTCTAGCACTGAAAGGGTTAACTGTGTTGTGCAGAATTTAAAAAGGGTTTAATTACTTTTCTGAATTCAAGCAGTATCTCAGCAACTCGGCACAGTATAACAACATACACAGCCCTGACTGAATATACAACATCAGTTGGACTAGAGGCTCATATTGAACTGAAGGAAGAAAGCTGTGCCAATTCCAAAGATGCAGGAAACAGTTGCAAAAATAAAGGAGAAACTGAAATAAATGGCACTGTTTATCCCATTATCCCATTTATGGCCATTGCTGGCCCTTCACAAAAAGGGATTTGACATTAATAATTCTGTAAAATAGAATACTTCTACTTATCATACCTATATCTATCTATCTGCTCATATACAAATTGTGTGTTTGAATATATATATATAGTACAAGTACAACACAAGTGTCAGCCGGCACTCCACTGGTAAGTCCATGCAGGTAGGTGCTTGTCTCATAAGTAATAATAATATATACAATACCGTTTTTTAAGCGAAATCAGAGGACAGCACTCAGGGGTTCGGGGCTCGTTCTCTCTCTCTCTCTCTCTCTCTCTCTCTCTCTCTCTCTCTCAAACTCATGCTATGTTTAAAAGCTGTGTGAACAGCAGAGCATTTGCTTATTAGAGTTCCATATAAAAATGGATTTCAGGCAAAAGGTGACACATTGTGTGCCCATTTGCATGTCATTACCCAGAATGACTTGCTGCAGTGGAAGCACTGTATGCTAGGTGATAATAGTGAAAGACAGGGTTGCAGATCTGTCTAAGACATGTGAATGTACACACACACACACACACACACATATTTCATATATTAATGTAAGAGTGTGTGTGTGTGTGTGTGTGTGTGTGTGTGTGTGTGTGTGTGTGTGTGTGTGTGTGTGTGTGTGTGTGTGTGTGTGTGTGTGTGTGTGTGTGTGTGTGTGTGTGTGTGTGTGTGTGTGTGTGTGTGTGTGTGTGTGTGTGTGTGAATTTGTGTATAGATAGTTTCAAAAGCACTTTAGGGCCCCTCTGGCTTAGATAGATTGAGCACATTAAATATTTCTCCATTAAATATTCAATCCAGAGAATATAATGGGGCCTCTGTAAGACTGATTGTATTAGTGTGGCTCTAATTCCCCGGACAGTCTAACACATAATGTTATCAAAGCATAAACTGGAACCAGCACTTTCAGCCGAGTGTGAAAGCCGAGTTAATGATAACAGTGTTATCCCACCGACTGCTGAGTAGTAATAATAGAGCCAGCCTCCGTGCTCCGACCTGATAAGGGCATTAGATCCTGTGGCTGTACAGGAACTGATTGTGTGACAAACGTATAGCTTCACTTAGGCAATAAAATGTAACCTTCACTCTCCCCTTTTATACTAATAAGCGCCACACTTCAGCGCAAATAGGTAAAGAAGTTTATCTGCTCAGACATAGTTATAGGACATTAAACACAAGCACATCAACTGCTACAAAAGGCTCTTTTGAAGGGTATCATTAAGTCCTCCATGTATGCAGCCATTAACTTGGGCCCAGATCAAAACTCCAGTCCCACGCCTTCAACAAAGCTGTCGGCAGGCCTGAATGCATCAGTAAGCAATACAGGGAGCTGTATTGCTTACTGTTGCAAGCAGGCCTGCAGACAGCTCTGCCCAAGGCCCAGACCTGGGCCGAAGTTAGGGTTGGGCTCAGGGTTGCCACCTTCTGTTGAAGGCTAACCCGGAGACTTATTGCAATAAAATTTGTTTACATTTATTTATTTTATTCATATATTTATTTCTCTTTCCTTCAGCGGTAGCAGCAGCGGCGGCGGCGGCGGTATCTCCCCTGCAAGATCCAGTCAGCATGATTCCGCAACGTCAAATGTTGTGCTTTGCCATGACAACATGACGTCTCGTGATGTTGCGGCACCATGCTGGGTCAAGTTGCCACGTCAATCGGACGCCCGTTGTCATGGCAACGTGACATTGTGACGTCACTTGATATACGAATGATATTTTTCTCACATGACCGTATACGTAGTGCTACACATAGAATTTTACAATCAGCCTTTAAATACAGTGATCTTAGCACTAAACTCGGATTCAAGTGCTCTTTAACCCTGTATAGGGATCATCATGTCATTTCCTAGGACTAAGATACCGAGCCCCAAATATTCAGTATCTCAGCCATGGATGGATTTAAATGACTGCCACGTGACCGCTTCAACAGGAATAAATGAATACTTCAGTATTAGGTGATACCTTTTTTTATTAGGACTACTAATTGATACTACTGTACAAGACAAGCTTCCGAGAGGTCTCTTCTCTTCCTTAGGTCAGCTATAATGATTTACAAAGATCCCATGATCTTAACACGGATGTAAATAAATAAAAACAAGATGGCCAGCTAAGGTAGATGATGCAGAGAAGGAATAAACAGACAGGGCAACCTAATACAGAAGTACTTATTTACTCTGCTCTATCGCAACTGGACTAACACGGCTATTTCTACTTAATACAGGAATAAATAGATTTTTTTTTCTCAGATGGGTATTTGCCAATATTATTAGCACAATTAAGACACATGTGCAGGTAAACTTACTATCAACATAACCCTGTCCTGGCTTATACAGCGAGAAGGAGGTGTTGCAGGTTTAATGGGTACATACTGGATGGATACAATGAGAGAGAGATATAGATGTAGCAGGCGTTATTGCACACACTAGCACTAGTTAGCAGGTGCAATAACGAGTTAATACCACCCATTTTTTCGCTCACGGTTAATGCAGATAGTATGGCAGAAGTGGCCAACACTAGTCCAACAGGTCAGGTTTTAAGGATATCCCTGCTTCAGCACAAGTGGATCAATCAGTGGCTCAGTCAACGATCAGGGATATCCTTAAAACCTAACCTGTATGTGGCCCTTGAGATTTGGAGTTATCCACCCCTGTAATGTGGTGTCTGCTGCCCCTAGCATGATGTGTGTGTCCCGTTGCAACAAGCCAGCGAGAGCATTAACGCCTGCTACACCTACATTTTATAAAAATATTTTACCAGGAATTAATACATTGAGAGTTACCTCTCGTTTTTAAGTATGTCCTGGGCACAGAGTTAAACAATAAATGGTTACATTAAAAGAACAGAGGTTATATAGTCAATTCACAGACATTTCATGGACAGATAGAGTTGGAAAATTGGGTACAGGGATAAAGTGCTGGTGAGTTTCAGATTGAAATAGAGAAGCTTTAACATCACCAAACATCAGCGAACGGCAGCAAACGGCTCACACCCTTTAGCTGCCATTCCAAACGCACCAAATGCTGTCTGCCTTTGGGCGATGCAGATGCACACTGAAGGGGTTCAGATTGAATGCAGCTGCAAATTCAAAGTTCTTTGTGTCCTCTTGGATCATTAACATTCCAGTGAGTGGAGTTGACTTTCCACAAAGTACAAGCAAATGTTAACCCTTAGCATGCTGGTTCTGTGCAGAGGGGAGCAGCTCTTGGAGAGCCCCATCAGGCGTGTGCATTTTGGGCGACCCAGATGTACACTGAAAGAGTTCAGATTGAATGCAGGTGCAAACGTTAGCACTCTGAGCTACATTTGCATAATTTTGCTTGTGCCTAGCTATGATATTTACAGTAATTACAACAAACTATATTTGAGTTAACCCCGCTGCCTCGCAATTTGTTGCAGGCCCTTCCGGCAGTTGAAGGGTTAATTTGATTTCAATGATACCAGCAATGCGGCACTCAGATGTCATACCATATATTTAGCAAATTTGGCATCCAGCTCTGTTTGTACATAAAAACAGTAAGGCCCCAGTGTACTTCAAATATGACAAATTATTTTGTTTATTTCTATATGTTTTTTCTTTTCATAAGAAATGGTCATTTAGTTAAATTGTTTGGTGAAAACTTATCAATCCTGTAACCAAGTCAAGGTAACCCCCCATCAGCAGGTCCTACACTAGCAATGTTCCTTTTTTCTTCTCTCTATGCAGTGGAAGAAGTACAAAGGACACAGTATAAATGGGTAGTGTAGTGTCACCTTGACGGGGTTGCAGGCCTGATATGTTTTCGCCAAAACTAAATGACCCATTCTTATGAAAAGAAAATATGGAAATTAACTAAATAATTTGCAATATTGGATGTGCATTGGGGCTTTTTTGTTCCCTGCTGTATATTTGAGGTCACTTCTCCCAGTAGTCCTTCAATTGGCACAATTAAACGTATAAATATATAATACTGTGGGTCTGGGTTTTGAGCTTGCTTAGATTGTATATGTCTAATAGCACATAAAAACACACATATGCATCAAATATATACATATATACAAATATATATATATATATTTATATATATGTATATTTAAAACCAGAGACAGAACATAAAACACAGACAGAGCTCAGTGCACATCTAGTGAAACTTATACACGGTAAAGTGCATAAATATATATGTATAGATATCTATTAAATAAAATGGTCTTTTAGTTTAACCTTTTGGCCAAATTGTTATTTTTTTGGGGGTTCAATATGAGCTTGTAGGTGTCCTGTATAATATATATATATATATATATATATATATATATATATATCATCATCTTCACTGCTGGATGAAGGCCTCACCAATGATCTTCCAGGTACTGCAGTTGCAAACCTTTTCTTCACGTTGTTCCCACAAAATGTCTGATTTCATCCTCCCATTTTGTATTTGCCCACCTTCTTTGGGCAGGTCCATATTGCCGCAGACCGCAGAAGGCATTGATCGTGCCCATAGACCATGTGGATGCCCGGGCGCAAACAGGAGGGGGCGGGCGTTGTGCAGGAAATCAGTTGAAACTGATTTCTTGGCGTGACAGACTGGTCACGTGAGCCATTTGCCCAATGAGGGCAAACCAGTTCCGTGATGCCTCTACGCACGCCCCCATGGCGCATCCAACATGGACACAAAATGCACCTGCTTCACGCGGGTGACGTCACAGCCTTCGCACGCCTCCGGGCAGACGAAGGCTGTATGGTCCTCGCCTTATTTTTTTGCTAATCCTTGGAATCCAGTCGAGTGCCATCTTTGTCCAACGATGATAATTTCTTCTTGCGATGTCTGGTCCACTTCCAGTTTCATTTCCTCACCTTTGTGACGATGTCACTGACGTGTTTCAATCTTCTTCCTGTCTCTTCGAGTAATACCCATCATACATCTCTCCATACTTCTTTGAGTTGTCTGAAGCTTCGGAATTATTTTCGCATTTAGGGGCCAAGTTTCACATCCATACGTGAGCACAGGCATGCATATCTTTTTAACCCTGTGGGTGCCCTATAGACGTAGCTACTACGTAATGGGGTTTGGTACTCCAGGGACCCTGTGACGTAGTAGCAACGTCTCAATTTTTCAGCTAGTTTTTCTAGGGGATATGAGAACACGATCAATGAGGAAGTGGAACGGAAGGAAGAACACTCCTCCCCTTCCATTCCATCATCCGTGTGGGATCGACCATGTGATTACAAGTGCCGAGGAGGTCATGGAACCTTGGTGCCCCAGCCCCTCCAGCACTCAAAGGGTTAAAGCAGCAAACCATGTAGTCTGCATGATTTTTTAATTTATTTTTTTAACATATTTTTATTGCAGGATTGAAGCAGGGGCTCTCCGGAACTGAACAGTTAATTTCACCTCCATAAGGGGTGCCGGTATCTCTGTGGGATTGAAATCGCCAGGTGACGCGGGCCAATAGATAGCCGCAAGGGATAACATCACGGCTTCCTATTGGCCCATGGGATGTGGGACATTTAAACACCGTCATTTTGTTAGGCTCACTAGTTCCCTGACTACAGGTACAGGCACCCCCTATGGAGGTAAGTATCTCTGGAAGCAGGGTGTCCCCGGAGCTGAAATTAATGTAGTTCAGTTCCGGAGACCCTCTGCTTAAATTCTGTAATAAAACATTTTTTTTTTAAATAAACCGTGCAGTGCTTCATGTTTTGCAGCTTTAAGGCACCCTTTTTGAAGTCTGCACTGTATATCATTAGCAATATTCCCTTCATAGCAAGGCTGCAGTTACCTTCAATCATGCAAAACAACAAAAGCCCCAAAAAAACAGCTATATAAAAGCAGCTATTCATTGCTTGGTATGATATATCCTTTTCCGCTATAAATGATTCATCTGCGGCTTAATGCAATAAACATCTGTATTCTGAGACAGGCTGTAATATATATTTATATATGCAGTGAATATTCAATAGGTACATTTCTAGTTTGTAGAACTGTGATTATATATATATATATATATATATATATATATATATATATATATATATATATATATATATATATATATATATATATATGTATATATATATATATATTTTTTTTTTTAATTGAAGTCCAGATAATGATTGGCTTAATGTGTGCAGCTGGGTCTCCCCTCTCTCTGTGTTTAAGGGTGCGGGTCCTCCTACACATGATTTATTTGTTTGGGTGGGGTGTGGGGTTACATTTCTCTACCTGTCTGTACCTCTATATATTTTTTTCTCTGCGCAGTTAATTTTAAACCCCCCCTCATTGGGTACTTATTTTGTATGTGAAGCAACCCCACCGAACAATGCCTTCTGTTTACAGGCTATGTGACTCCCACCTTGTGACATCACTGGACTGCAAAGAATTGTATCAGAGAACCTCAGAATAAAACAGTTTCTCTGATAAATCCATGTGTAATCTGCATGATAGACAGCTAATCAACATACAGTTAAGCTGCCTTCTTCACGCTGAAGTAGTTTTTAGCCCCATTCCTATGAATAGAGCCAAAATCTTCCTGAACAAGAAGGGAATTAAATAAGGAAAGAAAAAGAGTGTAAATTTGCCTGTGGATACAAGTTTCCTCAACAGTTTTGTCACTAAAAAGATTAGGTAAAGATATTATTTTTAAAAAAAAACAGCATTAGGTCACAAAATACTGTGATTCTGGGAGACAGAAATTTGGCAACTTTATAATCTGATACTTCATCATCTGCAAACACGGATAATTTGTTTTCCTCTGTACACTGCATGCTACAGTAATAATATGGTTTATCTTCAGATGTAAATTCATTCCGTAACTGCAGGACAAATGGCACGCAGTATAGGATACACTGTTTTCTGTTACAAGGAATTATTTCCCCCTGGTGGCATCAAAGAATATTTGCATCTTTCATTCAGGACATCCATCTGATTCAAAGGCAGGCGACTTCTTACCACCGTTTACAAATAAGGCTCTATCTTATTATGTCAATTCAGCAGTTTGTTTTATCATAATTCCCTGAAATGATTGTCTCACCTTTACAACTGCAGCTGCAATTTGTTTCTGCGTACATGGGTATTTAAATTAAATGTACACGCAAATGACTTAGATTTGGAATTTTCTTTAAAGGGATTTTAAAGCAGGAATATGGTTAACTTAATATGTGTGTGTGTGTGTGTGTGTGTGTGTGTGTGTGTGTGTGTGTGTGTGTGTGTGTGTGTGTGTGTGTGTGTGTGTGTGTGTGTGTGTGTGTGTGTGTGTGTGTGTGTGTGTGTATATAATTTTTTACATTTTTTTATTATTACAGGTTTGAAGCAGGGGGTCTCCGGAGCTGTACTGTGCATTTCAGCTCCGGGGACCCTGTGCATCCAGAGATACCTCTGTAGCAGTGCCAGTATCCCTGCAGGCAGACAAACTGTGTGCCTAACATAATGGCGGTTTAAATGTCCCGTGCCAGACAGTAGAAAGCCGCGATGTTATCCAATGCGGCTTCCTATTGGCCCACGTGACCTGGACCTTTAAATTCTGCAGGGATACCGGCACCGCTATGGAGGGATCACTGGAAGGAGGAGGTCTCCAGAGCAGAAATTAATGGGGTTCAGCTCTGGAGATCCCCTGCTTCAATCGTGTGTAAAAAAGGGTGAAACATCAGCCAGCTTGGATAGCCTCATTAAATACTCTTCTTGCTATTGTAGCCATGGCCGTGTGTGGCTACTATTCTCCCCCATTCTGACATATCAGTCCTGGTAACAGCAGGCAGTGTTGGGACCAATCATGGGTTTTCCCCACCCAGGCAGTACCTTTGAGTGACATGGGATGAGGTGAAATCAGGTCTGTGTTCTACCCAATCCTGGTTTCAGACCTGGTACCCTCCCCCTGCTGTGCTTAAGGGGGCTGCATCCTAAATTATAGTTAGTTGGTCTCTACCATTGAGAGAGACAAGGTATCGCACCCAGCCTGCTGTGCACTGGCAGGCCCAGATTTCCTTCCCTTCGGGGGAGCGAGTGATTACCTATACCCCTAGTCCTGCTAGAGGATCAGGGAAGAGCTAGGACGGCTGCGGGGGACCGTGACCCGAAGTGCAGGTCCAGGGACCATCTGAAGTTTGAGACCAGAGCTGAGACTGCATTGGGCAGAGCTGCCTACTGACTGTGCAGTACAGAGAGAATAAACCGGTGCCTGTTTCATATACCTCCTGCCTGGTGTGTAATCTTTCTGGGGGGAGAGGAAACCGTTCTACTGTGGGAGATTACCATCATACATCTAGAGCCTACAGCATATGTAGGCACTGAGTACCATGGAGTAAATGTTGGGTATGTACCCCAGAAGCCTGTTCTGCAGTCCCCCCCTACCATCGGCGTTCACCTCAACCTCTTGTGAGCCTATAGGTAGCATGCACCATACACCTGGTAACAGGGGGATCTCCCATCGGGTGGAGGAACAACCGTTACACTAGTTATCTTTTTTTTATGTTTATGCATTTTAATTTTATTTTAAATCATATCTAAATTACGAGTTATGACGTTATGAGTGTTAGAAAGAGTAGAGCAGTGAACGACAATGTTACCACTTTGGTGATGTCATTTATGGAACAGGAAGTTTCTGGTATAGACGTCAATGGAATTTCACAGAACTTTCTGCTCTTTACAGAAGACATGATTATACAATGTAACTAAATGATCTAGCATCGTGGAAACAGTACTTCTAACACTGAGGAATCCATCACTGAACAAAAGACAAAAAGGCCTAGAGCATTTAACTCCATCACAGATAAGGAAACTGAGTCTATAATTAAAATGTTATAATAAAATCACGCCCTTTTAAACACCCCCTGCTGTTACCAAATGGGCCTTGTCACAGGAAAAGCCAACATGGCATCACAGGAGGTGACGGGTGGACAGCAGACAGATGTAGAACACTGAATATGGCTGCACACAGAGAAACCATCAATCCAATTATTTTCTATAATTTCCTTCTATATTTTATAGATATGTTGTCTTTCTTGATATATTAAACACAAAGTTATTACCAAATATGAAAACGAACTAATTTTCTTAATTGGGGTGTAGCCGACCTTTAACATGACAGTTCTAGAGGAGCAGTAAAGACATGCCTCACACCCCTTCATTAATTAAAGCATTGCAAATATTCAGCCCTCTGTTGTATATTCATTAATATTTCCCCAGGGAATCAATAAACAGCAAGGAACACGTGTTTAAAATGACGCGCACTGCATTCATTTAACATCAAAAGAGTCGTTTGTGGAGCCTGCTAAGTAAACCCCACAGAGTAAGGTGAGATATACCATTGTAAAGGAAGGGCAAAGAAAAGGTTTGTTTTGATGCACTGCAGCATTTTCTATTGGCATATTCTACTGTAGATGTTACACCAGGGGTGGGCAACTCCAGGCCTCAAAGGCCACCAACAGGTCAGGTTTTAAGGATATTCCTGCTTCACCACAGGTGAAGCCAATGATTGAACCACCTGTGCTGAAGCAGGGTTATGCTGAAAACCTGACCTGTTGGTGGTCCTTGAGGCCTGGAGTTGCTCACCCCTGTGTTACACTATTAGGCGGTAAAACTTACAATACCAAAGACACATTTGCCGGGATTCGCTGATGCAATATGTAACACCCCCTCCTAAAGGGGTACTAATATGGCTGCTGTATGTTGGGTCCCACCCTGGGTTGCTATGGGGGTCCAGATGCCACACAAGGGGTATTTAAGCTGGAGAGACTATTGTAGAAGGTTAGGTTCCCAGAACTCAAGAGGAAAGGAGCCTCGGGGAGAGTAGATAAGTATGTTTATAAAGTAACAGCATAGACCAGGCGCCCCTGTTATTATGTTTTAGATAGGGATCCCTTTAAATTAGGATCCCCAAAAGGAATGGAGCCCTGAATAAGAAAAAAGAATACGGCATGCCACAGAGGCCCTCAGGAAAGAGGGCTCCCCGGTGTCATCGGATCAGCTCAAACCGCGGACCGGCGCTAATAGTCCTCAGCAGTCTGCATGGAAGTGGCAGTTCCTAAACAGGCAAAAGGTATTGAGTCAAGTAAGAAAGACTGACCGGGATTCCCGTAGGGGACAGAATAATCGGATTTATACCAATGATGGTTCCAAAGCAACAAGACGGGCCAGGTCCCTGCTGAGAGCAACTAAGTCAAAGTACCTCCATCTTGAGTGCTAGGATGAAGAAATGTATTCATGTATGTCTAGTATAAAATACAATACAACGTTGTCAATATGTGTCTGAGCGGTCCTTGTGATTGGGAACATGAATAAATGACAGTTGTACTACAAAAGTTCCTGGCGCCCAATATTTTACAACCTTCCTACCTCATCCCCACGCTGCCTGAATCCAGCACCCTGCGTCAAGGTCACCCATGCGGAGTAGCCAAATACAACACACCAAAGTAGTCTTACTAGAAGCCGAGCAGGGAGGGTTACAAATACGTATCACACCGCATTGACTTGGATGGCAGATAACAAGTGGTCCCCGTGGGATAACACATGTCAGAGCTCAGGGGGCCAAATTTACTAAGCAGTGCTACTCCAGATGTCAGCTTTCAGCAAGGCTGGACCACACAGCAAGATGGAACATGATGTTCCTTGTGTCAATTTTGCTCAGAAACAACCTTGATATCCCGGCAAAAAGGCCCATATTTACACTGGAAGGTTTTCTATGGCAGAAAGCATTGCAGTAATTATGGCCCATACTGCTATTTTCCTAATAAACCTCTCCGCCCCTTATATTAAGTTCCTGTTTTATACTTTAAATGTGTGGGGTTTTTTTTTATTATTTGAAACAAGCTGAGAGGTTTACAACATCTATCCTCTCCCACACGGCTGCAATGGCAATAATACTGGTCACCTGATATGGAGAGCAAATACTGTATATGCGTTTGTGTGTGTGTATGTAAAAGAGTGCTGGAACCCATAGAAACAGCGTGCATCCCCTCCCTCAGTATTCCAGTCCCATTACTGCTAGTAATTGAAAAATACTTGCATTTGTTTTTTCCTTTAAAACAAAAAAAGGTGGCAGTCACCTTAGCCCAGGGCTTCTCAACTGCAGTCCTCAAGAACCCCCAACAGGTCAGGTTTTAATGATATCCCTGCTTCAGCACAGATGAATCAAATCAGTGGCTCAGGGGCCCAGTGCTGAAGTAGTGATATCCTGAAAACCTGACTTCTTGGGGGGTCTTGAGGAGCGGAGTTGAGAAACCCCTGCTTAGCCCATTCTCTGCCAGAGGAGCACAACAATGCCTTGTAGAACCCTCTGAGAACAAAGGGGTTAGTTCAACACATTAAACATCATTCCCATCCCTTTAAGAGATTCTATATGGTATAAAGATCCCTCCGTATGTACTGACAGAGAGCTGTGTTTTTTATTTTTTCCTTTTTCTTTAATATTCTGCCAATTTTCTCATCTCCGGCACAGAACCTACTGTGAATTCCTAATCAAGAGGTAAATTGTTGCAGTCAACATCTCCTAACCTCTCGCTGTCTAGAAACCGCTCACAGGAAACATAATTAAGCATAAAAGTTATTATTATTTTTTAAATTTTTTAATAAAGGTTTTGAATATAAAAGTATAATCCCCAGGCTATCGTCTCGATTTACTCTGTGCTGTCAGCAATATTGTAAACATAATTTACATAAACCAGGAGCAAGGATCCGTTAGCAAATTATACCTCACGTATCCTTTACAAATTATGCATTAGATAATATATATTTTTTAATAAACAGTACCAGAAAAATTCACCTATTCTTCAGATACCTAAATTATAGGTGTCATCGGGTTTCTTCCCTTTTATTTAGCAGCAGGTAGTCTAACGTTAAATGGTTTGCTCGTGTTAAAGGTGTTTTACAGCTTCAAGCTCTTTTCCCCCCTTGGAAAATTAAGGTGCTGTAATATGATTAATTGCTGAGTATGACTTCCAATGTGAGAATTGAAAAACATATTATCAGCTACTCTAAACTATAAGTGCAGATGGCCAGCTCCAATCCAATTGCTTTAAACCCTCTATGCACACATGGGTGTAGATCAGGAGTGGTCATTGATGGCATTTGGAATGGCCAGCGTCCACCCCCATTCACCCCCCCCCCCTCTCGCCAGGGCTGTAAATTGGTCCCATCTCCCACATCCGCCCGCTTGGGCCCCAGTTCCCTTCCGGTGAAGGACCTCCACTACCCCCAAGGTAAAATTGTGGGAGGGGGGAGGAATTGCGAGGAGGAGAGGGACGAAATTGAGTGAGGAAGAGAGGGGAATTAAGTGACAGATGGGGGGGGAATTGAGTGAGAGAGGATGGGGGAATTGAGTGAGAGAGGATGGGGGATTGAGTGAGAGAGGATGGGGGATTGAGTGAGAGAGGACGGGGGATTGAGTGAGAGAGGATGGGGGATTGAGTGAGAGAGGATGGGGGATTGAGTGAGAGAGGATGGGGGATTGAGTGAGAGAGGATGGGGGATTGAGTGAGAGAGGATGGGGGATTGAGTGAGAGAGGATGGGGGAGCAGTAGGACAGTAGTCCACAAAAACATTAGTAACCATTTATTGGCACACCTAAAAAAAAAAAGTTGGCCACCCCTGGTATAGATACTCCTTCTGTACAGTATATTAGTGTAGGCAGTGCATAGTGGTTTACTAAGGAGTAAAGAGTACTGTATCACTATTTTTCTATTTCCATACCCCCCGTACCATTACTTATTCAATTACAAACCCACAATAACACTCCTTTTTTTCCCCTTTGCATATATGCAGCTCCAGTTTGTAAAGAAGAAAGGGATTTATTTCAGAAAAACGCCCCTCCCGTTCAGCTTTTATAGTGTAGTGCACAAGACTTTGTCAAATTCAATCCAAAGAGCTCTGTCCAATGTTTCATACATTTTTTATTTATAACAATAAGGCACAGTAACACTACTTTTTTAACCCATTGACTGCCAGAGGGGCAAGCATCGTAGAGCATTCGGCAGTAGGCATCGCCAAAGATGGTTTAAGATATTTAAGTGGAATAGGCAGGCACAATTGGCTTTGGGGTCAATTTATCAAGCGGCGCATGAGAAATTCTTTATTTAGAGCTGATATGATGTAGACATTTATAATCTGGAACTGCATCTACAGTACACTGTATGTATCAAACCACATTTCTGTCCTGTGTGCGTGAAGCATGACGTTCTATCATTTACCATGTTGATTTGAGCAAAGGGTGGACCGTGGTGTTTTGGTTCTAAAAAAAAAGTAATGTTTTGGTATTAATCATGGTTCTACAAAAATGATGTGTTTTGCACGTTTTATTTAAAGTTCTACCCTTTCATTAAAAAAAAAGAAAAGCGTACGCAAAAAAATGAATTCAGGGGTGACCCTTTTTTTTGTTTGGGCATGAATTCCAGCCGCATTTGAAGATTTGCACTGAAGTTCAACTTGGAGTTCGAATTGAATATCGAATGCACAAAGTTCCTGCAAAAGTGCCCATCCTTCCACAGCCTGTCTCACATGATTACATTACACTGTATGTATCAAAGATTTTGTTGTGCGTCAGATGATCACAGATAAATGCATCAATTTTACACGTCAACTTTTTCCTTGCAAAAAAACAAACATGGGTAGATTTAGTCGGTTCCATCGGAACAGTTGTACCAGGCCCCGCGGTAACAGAGGCCCCGCACTCTCCCCCACAACATTTAAACTGATTGCCCGGGGAGAGCGCGGGGCCTCTTACCATCTTACCTGCATATTCTGATTGAGATGATGTGTCACCATGACAACGCCACAACGTCAAATAGCAACACCTTGCCATAACAACATGATGCCGCGACATCACCTTGCTATGATAACGCCAGGCCGCAACGTCTCACGACGTCGAAGAGATGCGGAGCAGGAGGAGGTGACGGACAAGGTAAGAGGCCCTGCACTCTCTGCCGCCAACAAGCCCCGCCAAGTTACAAGCCGGCCCTGCTTGTATGTGTTAAACATTATAAAAATTACGCACTCTTGATGTAGTTATTTGAACATGAAAATAGAACTAATTAGTATAAATATGACAGAAACATTACCAAATCTGTTTCAAGACAGTTCTACAGTGAAGTCGGATACTCAAAATGCTATGTGACATGTCTAATAATTGGGTTATGTACATATGTAGGTATGTTTGTGAGATATATATATATATCAACTGTAAATATTCCTGTATGTTCATTTGCATGTCTTAGACAGGTCTGCAACCCTGACTTTCACCATTATCACCCAGCACACAGCACTTCCACTGCAGCAAGGGATTCTGGGAAATGACATGCAAATGAGCACACAGTGCCACCTTTTATATCAAGCTCCTATTACAGGGTAGCTCTGTAATAGGAGCTTGAGATAAAAGGTGGCACTGTGTGCTCATTTGCATGTCATTTCCCAGAATCCCTTGCTGCAGTGGAAGTGCTGTGTGCTGAGTGATAATGGTGAAAGTCAGGGTTGCAGACCTGTCTAAGACATGCAAATGAACATACAGTAATATTTACAGTTGCTATATGCTTTACTGTGGAGGATTTTTGTCACTTTTTTTACCCACCATAACCTTAATAAGTGTGGTATATATATACCTTTTTTCATAGACTATGTGGTCAATTCCGTAGCATTATTGGGATAATCGGAAAAAAATAGGTTATATAAAACAATTAAAATGTAATAATTAATATTTACAATAATAATAAGATAGATTCAAAATGATTTTGAAATGTTAATATGTGTATATTATTGTGCAGGTCAAAGAATAATCCCCCCCCCCCCCGTTCTCATCCTCACGTCAGAGTTCCCTCGCCTTTCTTTCTAGAATATATATCCCTGATGAAATCCGCTGAGCCGGAAGAAACGCGTAGGGTCACGTGGCATAGGAACTACGGAAGGTGACCAGTTCAGACGCCAGAGTGAGGAGAGAGGACGTGAGTGAAGGATTCCCTTGGTCCCGGAGCTGTAAGAAGCAAACGGCGGCCACAGCAAGCAGAGGTGTTCTGGTTTTGAAGGTTTAAAACCCTTTCCAGCAAATACATCAGCAGCAACACCAACTTGCAGAGACTCCCACCGCATCCAAAACTGAGGACGGCGGTGAATCCTCACGTTCATCTGGTGCATGGGCTGGTCCCATAACATGCCTTTTTTATACTGACAAAGTGTGAGTGTACATTTGTCTTGTCCATGGATTATTAAACCTTATTATGTGATTTTATACAAGGATCGGGCGCTTTTTTTTTTTTTCCCTTCTCTTTTCTCTATATATATATATATAAAAATAAAATAGAGGTTATGTCTTATCTATTAAGATTTTTTTGTTTGTTGAATAATCACACCATAAGTGTCTCAATGTTTCAAGATGCAGAGCATCAGCTAAAATGTTACAATTTCTATTGTGCATTGCATGTTACAATAACTTTTCAAGATATAATAAATAAGACGCAGATAATATAGTAAGGGAAGTGAGCTTTTTTTGCACAACAATTTAAGACCCATAAAGGAAATAAAAAATTATATAGGCCCCTCCGGATCCATATTTGTTAATGAACTCCCTGAACTTCACTCCTTTGAACACTTTGGCCTTAAATATAAACTAGGCTGGAGAACTTTTGCATCTAGAAGTGTCAAGCAAGGCTTTGTAAAGTAATAGCTTGCCGGATCACTGTTACAAAAGCAACTGGTTATTTATATAAGATATTAAAAATACGGAGAGTTTAATGCTTGTGAATGAGACGGGAAAGGTGCTGTAGAAATAAACTAAAATAACTAATTAAGGAGGAGGCTTCACAGAACTATAATAACGGCAATTCAAGAATGGTTATCTGCATCACAGCCTTAGCTGGGAGCTAAGCTATAAACCTTAAGTGTCCTAAAAAAGTCCAGTTGCTTTAAAAATGAGGAGAAATAAAATCAACTGAAGGAGAACATGCCGTCATGCCAAATAAACCCACGGACTAGTTACTGAGCATAATAAAGCGCGCAGGGAGAGTCAGGTTGGTTTAACACAGGTCCGTGCACAATCCGAAGATGCTGAGAACAGCTTAACCAATCAAGAACTGAATGCCAAAATCTGATTTGACTGATCCTGTAAGATTTGAAGCAAAGGCTCTATTATTGGTTTTATTCTGTCAGTGCAACGTTTAAACAAGGATTGCACAGTTCCACTCTCCCTCATTGAGCGCTTGTACATTTATGTTCCAGGATCTTTTCACTCGCCGTTCCCTGCTTTGTGTCTGTCTTACTTGCCTCCTACAGATGTGGCCTTCAAAATTGGACACTGTATTATAGATACTTTATAAGTGATCTGGACTTCCTACCACCACCATCTCCGGGGCAATTACCCCAAAACCCAGCTATGCCAACAAGCACCACCCACTCTCTACTGTAAGTCATTGCCATGCAATTCCTTACTGGCCACTTAGTTAGCCAAGGGGGCTAGGTAGTGTAGTTTAAGTTAAATATTAACACATTAGTACCCCTTCGCGGTCAGCTAGTCATAGAAACTGCTATGGGGTTAATATTGTGTCAAATCTGTAATGCCGGTTTCACTTATCTGTAATGGCCATCATATACGGGCGAAGATAGGGCTCACGCCAGCCTGGGGTAGGTGATAAAAGATCGCGGTACTTTTTGGCATTAACCAGGTAGCAATAAATATTAGGACTTGATGACTGCCATCAATGAGTATATTTGTGGTATTTTCTCCTTTTGGTGCTGGTCCTGATATTTTATCGGCCACAGTAAAAAATGCGTTATTTGGAGCGGTACCAAGTTGGTGACTGGCACCGTAAAAATAAGACTTTTTTTGAGCAACGCTCTTTGATGACTCTAGGCCAGGGGTGGCCAACCTTTTATTCAGGCGTGCCAATAAATGAGCACATACATTTTCTAACGCCAAAAGTAAACAAGGATAATAAATAAACATTAAAATATTACATTTTTTATTGAGAGAAGGAAAAACTTAATATCCTAATAATAAAAAAAGAAAAGTCTGAATTTAAAATGTCTCAATGTGATTTCTGAACTTGCATTTCCGTGAACTGTTTCTCAATATTAGGATTGATTTCCGAGGCGGTCTAGGATGTTTGGCCATGGCCAGTTAGCTGTGACCAAATTCCACCACCAGAACTACTCACCGCAAGTCACCTCGCTGCCGATCAGCGCGACACCTTCTGCCATCTTTAAATACTCTGCAGGTCACCTCGCACAGCCACCGGCGCTCTCGCAAATGCAGTCGGAGCGGCACAAAGTACCCTGCGGATGTGGAGATCCAAGGACATTTAAAGATGGCGGCAAGGCAGCGTGGCGCCCGGCAGTGAATAATCCTGGTGGCAGATTACCGGTGACGATTTGGTCTTGGCCAAAATGTACCATTACGTTTCCGAGGTTGATCACAGAAGCACACGGCGCCCACATAAATTTCTCACAATACAGATCTGGACTTATTTTTAACAAAGTTCATTGCCCAAAACCTCTGCTTGCAAAACAAATATGGGGAGTAACTTACATTTTACTTTAATGTCATTATTTTAATTGGTATTATTTATTTTATGTTTTGAATTGTTAAAGAAGTTATTAAAATGGTGTTAATTTTCAAAATGTATGTTAATATTCATAAGTTTCAGCTACAGCAATGGTCTACCTGTTTTAATAATGGCGGCTTCATAACTACTGTGCAAATAAATAACAAAACAAACAAAACTATTTACCTGTAGCTCAGTGTCAGTGTTTCCTCCAAAAGACATTAGATAAAGATTATAAAAAAGATTTGGTCGTTTACCATGGAAAAGTTAAAGGTTTAAATATTTTTTTTTACTTAAACTTGTCTGTTTAAAAAAAAAAGGTAAATCAGCTGTAAAACATGTCACTGTCCTTCCCCCCTCCCCCCGCCTTTGTTTGCGGATGATCTTTTGTACATATGTGTCGCAGTTTTTCCATTTTGGTAATTGTTCTTTTCATTTGACATAACACCAATTGTAATCTTGAGTAATGCCCTCATTCTCTCCCGTATCGATTACTGTAACCTCCTGCTGTCCGGCCTTCCTGCCTCTCACCTGTCTCCCCTACAATCTATCCTAAACACTGCTGCCAGAATCACTCTGCTCTTTCCTAAATCTGTCTCAGTGTCTCCCCTCCTGAAATCCCTCTCCTGGCTTCCTATCAAATCCCGCATCTCACACTCAATTCTCCTCCTCACTTTTAAAGCTTTACACTCTTCTGCCCCTCCTTACATCTCTGCCCTAATTTCTCGCTATGCACCATCCCGACTCTTGCATTCTGCTCAAGGATGTCTTCTCTCTAACCCCTCTGTATCTAAAGCCCTCTCCCGCCTTAAACCTTTCTCACTGACTGCCCCACACCTCTGGAATGCCCTTCCCCTCAATATCCGAGTAGCACCCTCTCTATCCACCTTTAAGGCCCACCTTAAAACACACCTGCATAACGAAGCATATGAGTAGCTCATTGGCTGATAATTCACACCATGCATAAACCTTGGCCCCCTGCAGACGCACTTACCAGAACAGCCTCCTACTGTCTCTGTGCATTTTTCCTACCTACCAATTAGATTGTAAGCTCTTCGGAGCAGGGACTCCTTTTCTTAAATGTTACTTTATGTCTGAAACAGTTTTCCCCATTATATGTTATTTGTATTGTTTGTTATTTATATGATTGTCACGTGTATTACTGATGTAAAGTGTTATGTACATTAATGGTGCTGCAGCCCATATTCAAAGTGGCCCATTATAAGTGGCATGACTACTGAACAACTCAAGTTTAAAAGGAAGTTCAAAAGAAGTGAGGAAGAAGTGGACACCCCAACAGGCCCTGATTCCTGCATTTGAACTATGATGGAAAGGAGGATATCATCTATACCAGACTGCATCATTACTGCTGTGATGCTGCCTTTACCATTTATATCTGCTGTGACTTCACTTCTTCTCAAATTATTCACTTCTTTTTACCAGCATCAGTATGTCTCAAACTCCATTCATATATCTCCATCTCTCCTTCCTTCACCACTTCTCTATTCACATGAACTCCTTTCTTACCTGTGTCCCCTGACACCACACAGCTATATCCCTGCACTAAAAAACACCCCTACAAATCATCCTCACACATTCTTATTCTTTCCATGCTTCTCCTCCTTGCTTCTGGGGCTATCTCTTCCAATCCTGGTCCCTGTCTTATTCCTACATGCGCTCGTCCTCGCCTGCCAATTGCAACCTCTACTCCTTCTGGTGTCAACCCCTCCAACCTCCCTCCTTTCTCCCTTTCTCCTGTGCCCTTTGGAATGTTCGCTCCCTTTCTAACAAGTTCCTCTCTGTACATGACTTTTTTCTCTCTCACTCTCTGCTCCTATTTGCTATAACTGACCTGGCTCACTCAGTCTGACTCTGCTCTGGAAGCTGCCCTCTCCTATGGTGGCCTTTCCTTCTCCCACACTCCGCGCACTGATGGCAGGGGTGGAGGCGTGGGGCTCCTGCTCTCCTCTCTCTGTCGTTACCGAACCCTTCCTATTCCGCCCTTTCTTGCTTTTCCCTCCTTTGAGGCTCACACTGTCCAGATTTTCTCTCCTCTCCCTGTCCATGTGGCAGTCATCTATCGCCCACCTACCTCTACTCATCCCCCTTCTGCCTTTCTCTCTCACTTTGAATTCTGGCTCTCTTTCTTCCTCTCCTCAGACTCCCCTGTTCTTCTCCTTGGGGACTTGAATTGCCACATTGATGACCCCTCTCTCCCTTGGGCTTCCTGCTTTCTTTCTGTAACCTCTTGTTTTGGCCTTCAACAGTGGACTGCAGCCAGCACCCACAAGGATGGCCACTACTTAGACCTGGTTTTCACTAAGAAATTCTCTCTCTCCGATTTCTCCATTTCCCCTTTTCCTCTCTCTGACCATCATCTCATCTCATTCTCTCTATATCGCTTCTCCCCTTCTCCACCTCCATCTACCCCCCAGTTCTGCAGAAACCTGCGCTCTATTCACCTACTTGACTTTGTGCCCACTTTACGCTCCTCACTCTCCTCTCTCAGCTCTGCTACAGACCCCGACAGCCTGGTCCGGAACTACAACTCTGTCTTGTCCTCGTCTCTTGATCTGCATGCCCCGCTTTCTCTCTGCCGCACTCGCCCTTCTAACCCTAGACCCTATCTAAATTCCCACACACACATGCTGCGTTCTTCCACTCGTTCCTCTGAACGCCTCTGGAGGAAGTCTCACACTCTCGCAGACTTCCATCACTACAAATTTATGCTATCCTGTTTCAACTCTGCCCTCTCGCAAGCTAAACAAGCCTACTTTTCTGCACTAATCAAAATGCACAAGTCTAACCCACGCCAACTGTTCTCTGTCTTTGATACTCTACTCAAACCACCCTCAGCTGCCTCTCCTTCCTCCATCTCCGCTCAGGACTTTGCTGACTATTTTAAGGAAAAGGTGGAATCCATACAGCAGAACATCCCTTCTGTTTCTTCCTCCCATCCTACACATCTTCCCAACTCTCCTCCTGCCTTCCTTGACTCTTTTTCCACTGTCTCAGAGGAGGATGTGTCGCTGTTGATCGCCTCTTCTCCCTCTACCACTTGCCCTCTTGACCCCATTCCCTCCCATCTCCTAAAACCTCTTGCTCCTACTATAATCCCTACGCTCACACACATTTTTAACTCCTCCCTCTGCTCTGGAACCTTTCCATCCTCCTTCAAACATGCAACAGTCATACCATTACTAAAAAACAGCAAGCTTGACCCTACCTGTCTTTCTAACTATCGACCTGTCTCCCTCCTGCCTTTTGCCTCTAAACTCCTCTAAACTCCTTGAACGTCTTGTATTCTCTCGCTTGCTCCATTTTCTCAACACCTATTCTCTCCTAGACCCTCTACAATCTGGCTTCCGCACTCCACGGAAACAGCCCTCACTAAAATAACTGACGACCTCCATGCTGCCAAAGACAGAGGTCATTACACTCTGCTCATATTACTCGACCTTTCTGCAGCATTTGACACCGTGGACCACCCTCTTCTCCTTCATATTCTCCATACTCTTGGTATTCGGAACAAAGCTCTATCCTGAATCTCATCCTACCTCTCCCATCGTACTTTCAATGTCTCTTCTGCTAACACCTCCTCCTCCTCTATTGATCTCTTTGTGGGGGTACCCCAGGGCTCTGTCCTGGGACCTCTTCTCTTTTCTCTGTACACCCTCTCTCTAGGTGACCTAATAACATCTTTTGGGTTTAAATATCACCTCTATGCTGACGACACACAAATATACTTTTCAACACCGACCTTACACCTGCTGTACAAACCAAAGTTTCTGAATGTCTCTCTGCTATATCATCCTGGATGGCCCTCCGCCGCATTAAACTCAACATGGCTAAAACAGAGCTCCTCATACTTCCTCCTGAACCTGGCCCTGCTACCTCCTTCTACATTACTGTTGGAACTACGATCATTCACCCAGTAGCCCAAGCACGCTGCCTAGGAGTCACACTCGACTCCTCTCTCACATTCGCCCCTCACATTCAAAACATTTCTAAAACATGTCGCTTTTTCCTCCGCAATATAACAAAGATACGCCCTTTCCCCTGTTGCTCGACTGCTAAAACTCTGACTCAGGCCCTCATTCTCTCCCGTCTTCATTACTGTAACCTCCTGCTGTCCGGCCTTCCTGCCTCTCACCTGTCTCTCCTACAATCTATCCTAAATGCTGCTGCCAGAATCACTCTGCTCTTTCCTAGATCTGTCTCAGCATCTCCCCTCATGAAATCCCTCTCCTGGCTTCCGATCAAATCCCGCATCTCACACTCCATTCTTCTCCTCACTTTTAAAGCTTTACACTCTTCTGCCCCTCCTTACATCTCAGCCCTAATTTCTCGCTATGCACCATCCCGACTCTTGCGTTCTGCTCAAGGATGTCTTCTTTCTACCTCCTTTGTATCTAAAGCCCTCTCCCACCTTAAACCCTTTTCACTGACTGCCCCACACCTCTGGAATACCCTTCCCCTCAGTACCCGACTAGCACCCTCTCTATCCACCTTTAAGACCCACCTTAAGACACACTTGCTTAAAGAAGCATATGAATAACACTGTGAATATTCTGAACACATGATACATAAAGCTTGGCCCCCTGCAGACGCACTTACCAGAACTCCCTCCTACTGTCTCTGTACGTTCTCCCTACCTACCAATTAGACTGTAAGCTCCTCGGGGCAGGGACTCCTCTTCCTTAATGTTACGTTTATGTCTAAAGCACTTATTCCCATGATCTGTTATTTATATTATCTGTTATATATTTGATTACCACATGTATTACTACTGTGAAGCGCTATGTACATTAATGGCGCTATATAAATAAAAACATACAATACAATACAATACAATATAAAGACATACATACATACATACATACATGCTTTGTCCTGAGTTTCAATGTTTTAATTAAATAAGGCTTTCACTATTGACTGCTGAACACAGATTATCAGAGTGCCTCTTTGTCTGCACCACAGAGTATCCTGTGGTGACTCTTTAATATTAGATAATACAGATCATTTTGGCTCATTGTATTTTAAGTCTTTATTTATATAGCGCCAAAAGTGTACTCAGTATGGGGAATTATAATAATACAATAAGTGCAGCAAAATCAGACAATAGGAAAGGAAATTCCTACGCCGAAGAGCTTACATTCTAAGTGGTATGATGGGAGACTTACAGAGACAGCAGGTGAGGGAATAAGTGCTGTAGATGGCAGTGCTTGGCACAATGGTTGGTAGGAGTGACTGTGGGTGTGGGACAATAGCCATGAGTGCAGGCTATTGGGATGCTGATTTGTGGGGCGAGTTTTAAGGTAAGTCAGTATTAAATCAGAAGGTTAACACCATTTACAGGGAAGAGATGGGAGGGATGTGGGTGACATCAGGGTTCACGCGTAGGGGAGATCCCCAGCAGCAGGAAGGAGTAGACAGGGGGTGTGAATAGAGGATTTGTGTGGGTATTTTTTATTGAGGGGTGAAGGAGTTGTTGGGAGAGAGGTGTATAAATAATGATGGAGTAGGGAAGTTGGAGAGAACAGAGACGTTCACAAAGGAGTGAGGAAACCGTAAACAGAAAAAGCAATAGGGAGGGCATAGTGAGATGCAGAAGGAGAGACTTCCCAGTTATTGGAGGATAGGAAGAGTACAAATAATCACAGCATTTAGAAAGTCAAGTTCTCACAGTTGCAAAGTTGTTGTGCAGAGTCCAGATGTTCCTCTAATCTTCACCTCCAAAATTAACTCTACAGACACTTTAAATGTGACACGTTGAAGTTACACACAGCCATATGGCTCACAGCCAAGATAGACTGTATTAAATACTCTGATCCCATGCATTTGACTAACAATTAAGGGAGGGGTTTGCCTAATCAACTCACAGAAACATACCAAATAGTTAATTAGATTGTAAGTTCTGTTGCAATTGATAGGAGAATTCAGCTCACAGAAACATACCTGTTTGAAGAAATTCATCAGAATGTTAGTCCAGACTCATCTCCAGTGCTTGGATTTTTCTTTATATACCATTGAGTGCTGGGAACCTAGTTGTGTGTTCTATGTCACTGTCCTTAGTTCACTTTTGTTTTAGACTGGAACACCCGTTTATATATGTAACGGTATTTCTGGCCCGGCCTGACCCACCCAATCTCACATTGGCCCCTGTGGTCTAACCGGACCCCATTACAGTGTGAATATGCCTGATGGTGCACCTGCTGGCTACAGGACTCCTGAGTCTCCCGCATGATGGTGTGTGGGGAGGACCCGTCAGACAGGCAGCTGAGGTAGTGTGCTGAGTCTCACCTAGTTCCAGTGCAGCGCCTCCACCTCACCAGGGTCCCTGCGTCCGCAAGGGGATGATCCTGGCGAGGAACTCCTCCGTGGTGCTCCTCTCTGTACACTCATTCCAGATAGATACACGAGAGGGTTTCTGGCTGAACTCATCTTTATTGACACGGCAGGGCAACTGCCCTCCACAAGGAGTATCTTCAGCCGCTCATCTCGCCAGTGCTCCCTTTTGATAGGTATATCACCTAGATCAGGGATTCACTATTTCCCGCAGGAATCACTGTCCTGTGCCAGGTCCCTGGACACAGCCTCCCATGGAGTTACTATATCATAACTGACAGAACTCCTCCTCAACTGGACTTGAACTAGACAGCAACTCAGGTAGAACTTTCCAGCAACTCCACAGCAACTTTCTAGCAACTAACTCTAGAACACAGTGCTGTGCCTTATGTAAGCTTCTGAGGCTGACACATCTCTGACATCACTAACCATGGAGTCAGAGCATGTGACCAGTCCCAGCCATACACAGAGCACCCCACCAGGGTGTGAGGGAAAACCTCCATGATTACTGCTGGCATGCCCACACTTACCAGGCCTTACTGCCAGCAGGAGAGATGACTGTAGGCATTTTACATGACCGCTACATTCTCCCCCTGGTGAATCCCATCGTCCTCCGCTGGGACCTAAATTTGCATACCTCTTTCCAGGAAGCACTGCAACACAAAACATAATTAACATCACACAAATTTCCTCATAATACAGTACACATGAATACAGTCATCCGCCAAGCCCGCCCCGACCAGCAGCCACGAACCCGCGTAATGTCTCAGTACCCCCTTAATAATAGTGATCTGGGTCAGGTTTCCTCACTTCCCGGTTACCCATATCCAGGACCGTAACATAATAATGCCTAGGCGATGCTCTCTCTGGCATATAGGTCACCCTATGTTTGTGAACATTTCTCCCTATGCTCCACACTCGCATCAGGGTGTCTATCCTTTCTTCCGCCTTCTTACCTACAATGTCACTCCCCCTATTGGCTAAATACAGCTCTATAGTTTCTTGGAGCCACGTTTCCCTATTGTCCTCAATTTCATCCATCAGGGGCTCCGGAACATAGGGATACTCCAACCCATGGGATTTTTTATATTTGACTATTATAGCCCTCTCTGCCCTACTGACCCTGGTCAGATCAGCATTACCTGCCCTCCCAGGTAACACCCATGATAGGGGCTCATCAGGATCGACTGGATCTGACAGTGTGTCAGGACCCATGGGCGCTATGTCTCTACGCTCCAGCTGGAACCACCTCTCCTGTAATTCCCTGTCCCTCTGCTCGGGTGTAAACTCTCCCTCTCTCCACCAGAAATCTACCACGTCCTCCCGCCGGATGAGGAACCGAGTACGGTCCATCCATGCGGAGTACCCCTCAAATAGTGGAGCCCACCACCGGGTCTCCTTAAAGGGATTAGGCCCTGGTTCCCGGTCGTCATCAAATGAAAATACCCCTGACGACCTTGTGGATCGCGAGTTGAACCACCTCGAGGACCCCGGAGCCTTTACTGCCGGTTGGGGTGCTGTATCCGCCACCCTCAATTCCCCTCCTCCCCGTGAATCACCTTCCGTAGCTCCACTGAGCTGCCTCTCCCCAGTCCGTCTTCCCTCGCCCCCCGGTGAATTGTCCACGTACTCCAGGCTAGGCGGTGAACCCGGTGACCGTGTGATGGGGGTAGGGGTATTAACTATGGCGGGGGTTTGGGCATAGGGGCACGGAACGGGACCCCACGGGATTACGACCCGCTCCTGGCTGTCCGTAGACTGGTCCAAGGATGATGTCTCACCCTCCTCAGTCCTGAGATCGTCTCTCCAATTTCTGGGCCTTGTAAGTGATCGGGGACCTTCCCCCGACCGCCGAAGCGTCGCTGCTTTTTCTTCCTGGGTTCCGCCGTCGCCACCGGAAGTGACGTCCTCCCCGGAACCGGAAGCGTCGCCATCTCGCGTGGGACCCCCATGCGGGATCTCTTCCTCTATGACGACATCCGGTTGCTCCGCCGTCGCCACCGGAAGTGATGCCGTTCCTCCACGTGCGCGTTGGGCCTGGCGTGGCCCTTCCAGCGCTTCGCCGTCTGTTGTGACCAGGTAAGAGATAGGGCTTTTTGGCTTACCCGTCCGCAGGGGTGTAGGCGTCTCTCTCCCGTCTCCGCCAGGTCCTGGGATGGCGGGACTCCGTCGGTCGGATTGCCGATCTGCGGGGGACGTCCGGTCACTCACCCCACGGGGCGTCGTTCTTCCCGTCTGTCTTTTCCGCTCCGTTTTTGCTACCGCCAGCTCACGAAGGTCCTCATCAGAGTAGTCCCCTCGCCCCGACCTAGGGGTCGCGGGGCGGGGTGAAAGTCTCTTTGCCCCTGTCGCGGGGTTTAATCCAGCCGCCTCAATGGCCAGTGACCCAGCCGACTTGACCGGCTCCAGTCCCCTGTCTCCGGGACTCGCGCGGTTGATCCACAGCGCGCCCGGGGACTCAGCAGAGCGCCGTGTCACATCCACCGGGGGGTCAGCAGGCTGTATTGGAACGAATGTGGGCATAGGCCACAGATACAAAGTCCCGCAATGAGGGCAACGTGCCATCGTATTCACAGTACCTCCGGGCAGCCCGCATTGTAGGCAGAGCCCGACCACCGTCTCAGTATTGGCCACCCTCACCACCAGCACCCCGCCGGGCACTGAGTAGGGCTGGGTGGAGACCATAGTGCCCACAGTGGAGGAGCAGGCCATTCTTTGTACAGGAGTCACTTCCTGTACAGGTCTCTCCTTCTCTGTGGTTCCTCGCAACTGACTGGTGGAAGTTGCTGGATCCGCCACTCCCTGCTTCGGCTCCTCCCTTCTCTGACAGAGTTGGAACCCGCCCCCAGGGGTTGCAATAATGGGCGGGTCCCACAGGGGAATATCATGCCCCTTAATTAAGGCCGCACCTCTCTCAGTCCTGGTGGGCGCGGTCTGCGTTTTCGCGCCAATTTCCTCCCCAGAGCTGGAGTCCTCTCCCGCGGCTAGTTCCCGCCTTCTCCTTGCAGCAGCTTTTTGCACAAGGTACCTTTGCTTGCAAATCACCTCCACGGCCGGAACTACTTTTTGTAGTGGCGCCGTCTGGATATCAGTCCCTGGGCCCAGTGGGTGCATCCCCACAGGCCATAATTGAAAGTCACTCCCCCTGGTAGAAATCAGGGGAGGGTCCCATAAACTCAACGGTTGACTCAGCACAGGGGCTGAATTAGTCACTGTCCATCCCGGCGCAGCCATAGCTTTCGCGCCATGCCCCCCATCAGGGCGGGGCTCTGCTGTTCGCGCCATTCCCGGCCAGCTCTGTGCAAGTCCTGCAGCAGCCATTTTTTCTGCGCCTGGCCCATGCGGTTTCCCTAGCAAGCGGGAACCGCCATTTTGGTTGACTTTTGAGCCCAAAAAGTCCATCTGTTTGCTCTCCTCACGGGGTTCTCCCCCAATTATAACAATTTCTTCACACTCTTCAAGGGTGGCCCCTCGCTGTCCCATACAGGATAAAAACTGGGCAGCCATAGCCTTCGCTCCGCTCCAGAGCAGCCTGGTCAATGACAACTTGGCGACAGTCTGCTCTTCAGTGGGTTGCACGCCACGGGTGCCCTCCCCATCAGCCTCTGTCCGCCATTTTACGTTCTCCGCGCCACGCGGATCCTCCACTCTCTCATAACAGTTGTCGTACATGAGGCTCCACTCTGCGGGGCAGCCACCACACCGGTACAATAAAGATTAGCTCAGATGCACCACCACATGTGTACCTTATCTAGGTGTGACCCAGTGTTGCACTACCTCAGGCTAGGCTCACTCTCTCAGTGTCTGCTGTGACTCCTTCCTCCCAGTCTGTGCTCCCTACGGTGAGTGTCTGGAATGGCTAGGTACTCTGGCTGGCTCTGCCATGCAGTACTTGGGGCGTCTACCTGTCTTGGTCAGCCTAGCGCAGACCCTCTCCAGGACTCCTGACCAAGTTAACAGGCTGTCCCTTCTGGCATCCTACCAACTAGCACTGCCTCAAGGTGACTCGGTCAGCTATAGCCCGCTCCAGACCCCTCACTCCCTTCAGGCCCCTAGGTTGTCCCTGCGAACTGACAATATCCCGTCAGCCCCCTGACTACCCCTAGGTCCGTCCCTACTCAGCACAAAGTGGCAGCAGACACTCTCCCTGTTTCCAAGTGACCTAGCTAAAAGCCTGTCCTGTTGACGGATCTGATCTCAGCAGCTCGCCTCCAAATGTAACGGTATTTCTGGCCCGGCCTGACCCACCCAATCTCACATTGGCCCCTGTGGTCTAACCGGACCCCATTACAGTGTGAATATGCCTGATGGTGCACCTGCTGGCTACAGGACTCCTGAGTCTCCCGCATGATGGTGTGTGGGGAGGACCCGTCAGACAGGCAGCTGAGGTAGTGTGCTGAGTCTCACCTAGTTCCAGTGCAGCGCCTCCACCTCACCAGGATCCCTGCGTCCACAAGGGGATGATCCTGGCGAGGAACTCCTCCGTGGTGCTCCTCTCTGTACACTCATTCCAGATAGATACACGAGAGGGTTTCTGGCTGAACTCATCTTTATTGACACGGCAGGGCAACTGCCCTCCACAAGGAGTATCTTCAGCCGCTCATCTCGCCAGTGCTCCCTTTAGTTAGGTATATCACCTAGATCAGGGATTCACTATTCCCGCAGGAATCACTGTCCTGTGCCAGGTCCCTGGACACAGCCTCCCATGGAGTTACTATATCATAACTGACAGAACTCCTCCTCAACTGGACTTGAACTAGACAGCAACTCAGGTAGAACTTTCCAGCAACTCCACAGCAACTTTCTAGCAACTAACTTTAGAACACAGTGCTGTGCCTTATGTAAGCTTCTGAGGCTGACACATCTCTGACATCACTAACCATGGAGTCAGAGCATGTGACCAGTCCCAGCCATACACAGAGCACCCCACCAGGGTGTGAGGGAAAACCTCCATGATTACTGCTGGCATGCCCACACTTACCAGGCCTTACTGCCAGCAGGAGAGATGACTGTAGGCATTTTACATGACCGCTACATATACAATGCCGTATTAACTAAGCTAATTAACCTAAGAGCTGGGCTTTGTGCACTGCAGACCACTCTAGCATCAGAAGAGTTACGGCATTGTTTACTAATACAGCCAAGGGCATTACCACTGCATTCATACTATTTAATCATCACTTTCCCGACTGACTATAAAGCCCTTTCTCATTTGTTCTCTATTCAGTTAAAGGGGCACGTCCCCCCTACTCTTTTTATTCTCATGCTAATTACAACTCTGGGGCCACCCTAGTTCCCAAGATACGTCCAGGGGAACCCTCCAAGGCAAACAAAGTGAATGTTTATATCTCCCACGTCATGAAGGTCAGTATCTGTCGCAGCTTCCTGACACAGGGGAATGTCTGCATCTACAGTGAGTACCTCGGGCACCAGGGAATGGACATTAACCCGGGTTCAGCTCCGGAAACCCCCTGCTTCTTCTACACGTAACAAGAAAAGGAGGCGTATATGTGACAGCGAGGTGTATGGACGCTTAGACTTTGAGCTCCATCCCTACCAGTGCCAATATCTTGCATAATCGGCGAACGAAGATACCGCGGCTCATGAACGGGGGGCGGATATAGAAATCGGAACTCACCAGGATGCCAGCAAGGGCTAAGAGAGGGGCCCTGTTGCTAACTGATTATTTTAACAAAAGTGAGATGGCTCAGACGGGAAGCTCTGATCCACCGCTACAGAGCATGGGCTCTAACTCAGAGAGTGAGAAATCTGTACAGAGACACACTCTCGCTGTGTTCTGTGGGAGTTTTCAAACGGAAAACGACCCCTGGCGGCGTAGTACAGCGTTGACGCCGCTGCTCTTGAAGGAGACAACTGAAGTTGTTGTAATTACAAGCAGCAGCCGCGTCACGTGTACTTCACCAGCCAATCACAAACACACACACTTTTTTTTTTAAGTCCCGCCTCCAATCGTGTCATTTTGTCTGCTGGGAATGTGCACACATCGCCAGCAGACAGAGGCGCGGACGCGCATCAAGGTAGCTTTCTGTTTGAGCTCAGCCTTAAAGGCTTTCCTGTCCACCAGGACATAGTAGATATAAGTTTAACATTACATGGATGCCCCAGAGAAGTTCCCGGAGATGGGATGAAGAAATGCAGGTTCATCATACTGTAGGCTGGGTTTGAACAGACACGTGCAACCAGCAGGTGGCAGTGGAGCCCCTTTACAAGGTACCAGGGCCATGGGACACACTAACACTCAATCACCCTTAATGCCTAATTCCTACATAATTAATACAGGGCAAACTATAGGGCTTCAATAAAATAATAGATGGAATGAGGAAAACATAAAGGAGCGCCCAACTCCATCTAAACGCACAAGCTGGCGGGAAGTAGGTTATAGGGATACAAGGTTGCTGATCACCTGCCAAGGGCCATGTCGGTTCGTCACAGATATGTGGTGTGACTTGAGATCTTGGGAATTCTGTATATATATTTTCAGGATGTTAGACACTCTCTACGTCTACGGGTTTATTTAGGTATATGTCCTCAAATTGCCGTAAAATGCCATTCTATGATTAGACTATACGAATAGCGAAAAAAAGGAAAAAAGACAGTGGCACTCCCTCAAATGAATGTATACGAATAGCGAGTAGCCGTGGTGGGAACACCTCGGTTGTTCGCGTGCGTCTCGGGACGTGATACATGATGGTTTATCATATTCACCACAAAGACCCAGGGGGGTCAGTATTCCAAGGTCCTCCAGAGCGTTGGCCGTCTAGGTTAGAGGGGCCAGGTACCAGACCTACCCCTAGGGCAAAAGAGCCGTGTTTGGTCAGGACCAAGCCCGGCTCTTATGTTGCTGTTTTTTTCTTCCCTCCCCTCTCCCACTCCTGGTGCATGGTCCCTCCTCTGCCGTGGTCCCTCTGGATTCCACCGTTGAGCGCATAGGGAGAAGTACGGGTGCCCTCTATCTGCTACAACCTCAAAGCAAGATAAAAAATCGGGCTATGCTACAGAGATTGAAGGACACAATAGCTTACAATGGCTGTTACTATAATCTCTCACAATGTAAAAGGCCTGAACAGTCCTAATAAGAGACGGGTGGCAATTGCAGACTATAAAAAAAAGCGAGCCGATGTAGTAATGATTCAAGAAACACCCTTTAGCTTGAGAAGCTTGCCCAAATATTTAGATAAGCAGTTCAGGCAATTTTTTCTGGCTTCAGTTGATGAGAAAAAGAGAGGCGTCGCAATACTTATCCATAATAGGTTCCTGTTCAGTGCAGAGACAGTTAAGAAAGACAGAAATGGGTGGTTTCTGATTGTAGTGGGTACGGTGCAGGAGCAGCCTCTAACATTAGCCTCCATGTATGCCCCATGCAAGTAAAATCCTGTTATCTTTTCCAGATTCTTTCAGATACTAAATAAAATAATATAATATGAGCAGGAGACTTCAACATGGTGATCAACCCAGGGATGGACAGGTCAGGTCCACATAAGACTAGCAACAAAGGTGTCCTGAACGCACTGAGTACAGGTCTCACAGAAACCAGCTTGTCGATATCTGGAGGGAACTAGACCCCACTGAGAAAAATTATACTTTCTTTTCACACCCCCACGCTACATATAGTAGAATCGATTACTTCTTTATCTCTAGCAAACTGGTCCCTAAGGTCTCCCAAGCAGGGATCCATGATATTTCATGGTCAGACCATGCGCCGATAGAGCCAAGGTGCGAACAAATTCACATGGACAGGCCTGGAGCAAATTGGAAACTTAACGAGTCAATCTTAAAAATTCCAAAAGTCTGTCAATTCATAGGCGGAGAGATTGATCAATTCTTTCAAATAAATAATGGTAGCGTAAACTCCCAAGCAACTGTTTGGGAAGCGCATAAAGCAACATTAAGAGGCATGTTAATTTGTGTTGCGGCTAGATGAAAAAGAGAAAGGCACACTAAAATAGCTAAACTACAAACCAAGCTAAAATCCCTTTCGAATAGCCACAAAAGATGTGCTAATGTTCAGGTCTTAAAAGAGCTGAAGGACGTCAAAATTGAGCTACTGTAAACCTGCTGCTTACCTCCCAGGCGGATAATTCTCTAAACTGGTCAAAGAGGAAGTTTTATGAGACAGAAAACAGGCCAGACACCATGCTGGTGCATAAATTAAGGAATAGACAATCAAACTTTAAAACACAGGCGATCCGCTTAAAATCGGGATCCGCCACAGCCAACCCAAAATCGATAGTAGCTGAATTTAAAAGGTGCTATGAAGATCTATATAACGGAGAAAAAGTGGCATATAATTCGAAAACAAAAAAAGCTCTGGGGGAGTTCCTGGCAAGCTCTAGCCTATCAAGATTGGATAGGTCGGACAGAGAGTTATTGGGCGCAAATTTCACAACAGAGGAGTTGACACAGGTCATTAAGGAGTTGAAGCCATCAAAGGCACCTGGTCCAGATGGCTTTTCAGGTCTCTAACATAAGAAATTCATTAAGCTTTTGGGCCTAGGTACTAGGACTCCGGAGGGTATGAAGAAAAATTTGTATTTAAGCTGTTATTTTTAGTTCACTTTATTGAATGATTACCTCTGTGTCTGTTCAACCTTGATTGCGGTTTTGTCCCTACGCCGTAGTCCGGTTACTCGTATCGACTATACCCTATTTATCTCTCTCTACAGACCTGCCCGTCTCTCGTTTGACTTTGTTGCCCTCAAATTGAAGTGTGTGACCCTTATTGGTTCTTCCATACATCATCGTTGGGTGCTATGATCGGTCCTATGACACTCTTGTCTTCTTCACCTTTGCCCTGCCACTCATTTGCCCTGCCTGACCAATTTTCTACAGGATCCCAAATTCAACTCATTTTTGGATCCATGGATTAGGACAGTTTGGGTCCTAATCTCAGTTTGTACATTTAGTTCATGATTACTGTATTCAACAGACTAGATTGTTTTCAGGTTATCTCAAACATTTTTACATTCATGTTCATTTTATTTGCCCTAATGGTTGTTTTAACCTTTGTGTCATTTGTGTCTTTTACATATGCACCATGCTCTCCTATTGGGACCCGTCTGGTACCGCTGAGAATATGGAACTACATAGCTACTTCTACACCGTGTGGGCACTTGTTGAGTGTGACGTCTGGTTACCATGGTGACAGGGCCGCCAAGATGCCAGTGGAACTCTATACACAAATGCGCATTACTGCTCTAGTCGTGCTGCTGCCTGTGGAACCAATCAAAATCTCTTCCAGCTTCTCAGCCAATCAGTAGATCGAATGGGCATGGACAAGACAATGACGTCACAACGAGGAAGTCTTTCAGAGCGCTCCGGTGTACCGCTCATTCAGCACCTCAGTATCCCCCATGGTGAGAGGCTGCCAAACTGACCACGACAAACACGGACGGAGATTGCAGCTACACTTAGTACTTAGGACTTATACTGGTTGGTAGAGTAATACTCTAACTATATCTATGCTACTATGAGCATTCTCCTTTGAAGTTTACCGCATTTGATGTTACCGAGTGAGCATTAGCTAGGGAGAGTTTGAGGAGTTCAAACAGGGAACATTGGAACTTATCCTTTTTAACTATCTAGACTCTCACTGAGCTTTGTTCAGGAGCTACATTTCCCCTAACATTTTCTTTGAGGTGCTGGACTGATTTTTCACATTTTCCCTTTGGGATTGACTTTATTTATGTTTTTTGCATAGGGAGTTTTTACAGGTTTTAAAGGGAAGTACCATTGGACATCATTTTTTTGCCCTTTGGGAATGGGGTTGAAGAAGGGGTTCTAACCACGAAACATTGCCCCCCTTCCGCCGCGTCACACCTTGTTTGCACAAACCCTTCCCCCCCACCCCCTCCCGCACCTCCCTACCTTTCCCCTTCACCTTGTTTTTTCCCTTTCTCCCTTGCCACATATATTCTGGCATTGCAATTTACGTATACCCCTCGTGGGTGTGTGCTTTTTTCTTCATTAAATTATTTGGCTTACACCTTTTGTCATTTGTCTTTTATGAGTGCTGGTAACATTGTTTTGTGTCTATTGATTGTTTGGAGGAAATAGGGTTCCTCCTTGTTGCACCATTCATTATCAACTTTAGCTTATTAGAGTGCTGTCTATTTTTTGTTTTGTTACTCATACATAATGCACATACTCATAGATACATGCACTCATGACATGGTTACCTGTACTCATACACACATAAATACAGTACATGCATTTATAAGGACATACTCATAGATACATGCACTCATCCATACATGCTCATAGATACATGTACTCATACATATAGATACAAGTACTCATACATACACTCAGATATATGCACACATCCATACTCATAGATACATGTACTCATACATATATGAGTGCATATATCTATGAGTATATACTTTATGTTTGAGTATGTATGTATGAGTGTGTGTATCTATGAGTACGTATGAATGAGTGCATGTATCTGTGTGTGAATGTAGAAGAGTGTTGGACATTTCTGCATCACACCCTCTCCCACCCCCTCTCCCAACCATCGCAGCCTTTGCAATGTATTTTTTTTATTGCTTACTGAAACCAGAAGCCGATAGATCAGGGACTTTGGTATTAACACAGAATCATTACGCTGAGATTTGATCATGCCGGGTATGTGGATACAGGGTTAATAACGCTTGTCAGTTTCATAATGTAACTGAGCAGTAAAGATACTTCAACTCAATTGCACACTATGGTTTTATTTTCATTAAATTGCACTAGTGCCAATCAGGACACTGTCACACAGAATTTCCCACTAAAGTCAAAGAGAGTTTCCATGCGATAGTCCCCTAATCAACACAATCAACACAATCGCAGTTTAATAAGTAACCCACATTGTGCATGCCAACGAATTGGAGATTTTATGCTACAATCCCAACGCCAAAGGTACAACCGTGTTCCCAGATTTATTAAAGAGTACTGCACTCTTAAAAATAATCAGCTGCGTTTTCAGGTTTATTTATTTACCACTTTACTGAAGGAGACACGGAAGACTTTTCTGACACAGGTAGAATGGGCACAGGCGCAGAATTTGATACATCTCGTTAGATGTTCACAGGTAAATCTAACTCTCTCTATGGACACTCCAGAAAACATAAACATAAACATGACTTTACAAGGGGCAAAATAATACTGTACCATAATATATTGACACTATGACCCATATTCAAATAGTGAAAAGTACTGTAGGATAACACACAGTTAATGTACCGTTATTAAATTCCATTCTCTTGCAAGAACAAATTTCAGCAAACTCAATTCTAAGTAGAGCTCTATTTTCTTCAGATGATTCCCCTTTTTTTCCTTTGTTTACTATTTTTTTGCATCAGCACCTCTTAAATCACACAGGCGTCCCGCTGATAAAATTTAGCACTTTTTCCATTAAAATGCCATATTTTTGGTCCACAACCTCCATATCTCACTAGTTGAATTCCTTGGCGGATGACGTACCTACAACAAATTTTTTCTTAATGTATTTAATATTACGCCGTTGACTGACGAAACAAAAGTTTAAATGTTACTGTAGCAACGGTATTACCTGGCCAAATGATTTCATGTTATGTTGCAAAGTGGAACTACACCCTTAAACACAACATGATATTGTGATACCAAGGATGTCTGCACACAGATTAAACTGCCTTCCATGGTAAAGTCTGCACCTTCCCACTTTTGATTGACTGGATGAAATAAATCCATCATCTTCTTGAAAAGGCAGCCGGTGTGTTAAATGTATCCTCTACATATCGGAGCGGAGAAGCCAAAATGTTAAACAACTCAACTTGTCTCAGATAATGTAAAAAAAAAAACAGGTTCAGGATGTAGAGCCATACAATTTTCCCTCTGTATAAAAGATAAAGGGGGAAATTGCCCTGCTGTGTTTTAGTCACTGGAACCAATGTAGGAGACTCCCTGTGTCAAATAATAATCTCTCTCTCACACACCCACACATGGGATACTGTGCTGGATTATTACAGAGATTATTATGAGATTTCGAAGCAAGTCCACGCGAGTGCTTTCTTCTGTATATACAGTATTTTCAGGATTATTACAAGAGCCAGTTATCTGAAAATGGTAATCAGAAGCGTATGGTTCCGCTTCCATAGAAATGGGTAGTTGTTCCTCATAATGCAATGAAAACAACCTCTTTATGTAAACATGGTGCACTGTGTAATGATGCAGAGAATCACTATATACCTATATACCCATACCTCTTTCTCTATAGAGAAAAAAGGAGTAGTCTTAAAGCAGCAGTCCAAGCTGACGTCCCCTCCTCTCCTTAATATGTGCATCAATCCAATCCACAAAATGATAAGAAATTCACTAAATTGTCAATCGAATCGCTCTCCTGTGCAGGGCCGCCAACAGAAATCATGGGGCCCAGGACAAATGAAAGGAGCAGCCCCCCTCCCCCGCCCCCCGAACCCATAGCGCACCTACCACGAAAAAAATATTTTTCTGTGCACAACTTTTACTTAATTGTTTTCTTCTTATTGTAATACGGGAAAAAAACATTACAATGCAATCATTTTTTTTTTTCATTTTCAACAAAAGACAAAGATACCCAACGCTACATCCAATGTGACAAAAACGCTACATCCAATGTGATTCAGTATGGCCCTGGGGAGGGATAAGTATGGGCATGGGGGGGGGGTTAAGTATGGGCCTGGGGGGAGGGGTTAAGTATGGGTGGGTGACTGACTGTCTGGGTGGGTGAGTAGGTAAGTGAGTGACTGGGTGGGTAAGGGGGTGACTGGGTGGGTGGGTGACTGGGTGGGTGGATGACTGAGTGACTGTGTGAGTGACTGAGTGACTGCCTGGGTGGGTTGGTGGGTGACTGAGTGGCTGCCTGGGTGGGTGGGTTGGTGGGTGGGTGACTGGGTGGGTGGGTGACTGGGTGGTTGAGTGAGTGAGTGACTGGGTGAGTGAGTGAATGACTTGGGTGGGTGAGTGACTGCCTGGGTGGGTGACTGACCTTGACCAGGTGGGTGCTGCTTCCTTGCCCACCAGATGCTTCTCCCCCTGCCCCCGATCCCTGCGGCTGCTGTCCAGGGCGGGAGGTGGGCTCGGGGGGCGCAGGGGTGGGGGGCGTGGGAGGTAGGCGGCTGGGGGGAGGGGGGTTAGACTGGCGGGCTAATTCCATGGGAGCATTTTCCCCCCTGGCCCCTACGGCTGCTGCCCAGGGGCAGGAGGCTGGTGCGGGGGAGCTGGGTTGCTGGCGTGGGGGGAGCTGGGTTGGCTGGCGCGGGGGAAGCTGGGTTGCCTAGCGCGGGGGAAGCTGGGTTGGAGGGTGGTGGCTCGCCACGGAGCTTCCCCTCCATCCCACATTGGGAGCGGGGGGGGGAGCGGGCCCACAGGCAGCAGGCCGGACACCCTGCTTTCCCTGCGCATGCGCGCCGAGACCTCGGCTCTGCGCATGTGCACGGTGATCGCAGGCATTTTTATTTTTTTATTTTTTAATAAATGGGCATAGCCCGCGCAGGGGACGCCTTCAGCACAGGTGGCTCAACCAGTGGCTCAGTCAAAGAGCCTACTTCAGCATACAGTAGGTGGCTCAATGAGTGACTCAGTCAAAGACTGAGCCACGGATTGAGCCACCTGTGCTGAAGCAGGGATATCCTGAAAACCTGACCTGTTGGGGGGTCTTGAGGACTGGAGTTGAGAACCCCTGCCTTAATGTATCCTTCAAAAGCAGCCTCTTTTTGATTACATGGACTTACACTGTTATACTGTTTAAACTTGCGTATTACATGATATATGTCATGTATATGTATCGGTTTAACTCCCTCTACAATGCTTCAATTATAGGAACTCCCTCTCACAGTGTTTCTATTTATGTGTTTAGCCTTGTACTGTGTTTTCATTGTCTAGTTCAAGCAATGTATATCTTATTTTTATACAGTGCTATAAAAGAATAAAGTACTGTAACCCTCCCTGTCTGGCTTCCAGAGAGATTACATCGGTGTGTTATATATGGCTACTCCGCATGGGTTAACTTCACTGGATTCAGGCGGCTGGGGGATGAGGTAGCAAGATTGTAGAATAATGGGCACCAGAAACGTTTGTAGTGCAACTGCCATTTATTCGTGTCCCTAAGCACAGGGACCGCTCATACACATTTTGACAACGTTGCACTGTATTTTATATCAGACATACATAAATATGGTTCTTCCATTAATGTCCACTCTTAACACTTGAATGGGGGAACATTTACTTAGTTGGTCTACTTAGATGTGGGACCCAGGTCTCCCCTTGTTGCTTCGGGACATCATCGGTATTAATCCGATTTTACTAGGCCCCTACGGGAGCCCTGGCGGGTCTTTCTTTATGACCCGATATCTTTGACCTGTTTGGGAACTTCCACTTCCATACAGACTGATGAGGAATATTAGTGCAGATCCGAACCGCTAACCCCCAGGAGCCCTCTTTCCTGTGGCCCTCTGTGGCATGCCATATTCCCTTTCCTGTAATATTCAGGACTCCATTCCTACTTTTGGGTATCCATACTTAAAGGGTACTGTCCCTATTTACAACATAATAAACAGGGGGGCCTATTCTGTGCTATTACTTTATAAACATTACTTATCCCCTCCCCTAGGCTCCTCTCCTCTTGTCCTCCTGGAACCTAACCTTCTCGAACTTTCCCCTCCCCTCATATACTCTCCTTGTGATGTCATGATCCCTTGACAACTCAGGGTGGGGCCGGTACACACTAACCATACTAATAACCCTCTAGAGGGGAGTTACAGAACTAAAACCCAATGAAATAAACATAATCTGTCTTCATTTTATCTTCATAAACTAAGATATCTATTTTCAGCGAGGTGATGGGTCAGAATGACTACCTTTAATCAGATTCCCCTGTACTTTATGAGGCACCTTCTTATCACATAGATAGGTCACCTTGACTTCATTAACTATAAGTAGCAATAATGAAAAAGAGGAAGTTCCCTCTGAATTGTTATTGATTTTTCGAAGATGTCGTCACAATATCGTACAATAGAATGTCTGTTTTCCCCTCTAGTTTTTTCTCTGCTCACAGATTTGTTTTTAAGATGAGTATCATATTCCTAAAAGAATGATCTCAAAACCTAAAGGAATATGGTTGCTAAGCAGCTCTCACTTAGGGGTGAATTCAATGTCATGGGGTGCAACTCTATCAGTCGAAAACTCCTATTGACCCAATGGGCAAATTCTGCGATTGGCTGCTTTGGGTTATATTGGGCTATATTGACCCATTTAGTGACATAAGTAGACCTTAAAGAACCTTATCTGAGAAGTTTAAAATAAGACATATTGGGGGATAGAGCAGGGGTACGCAACTCCAGTCATCAAGTTCTACCAACAAACCAGGTGAAGCAAAACGATTGAGCCACCTGTATTGAAGCAGACAGAGCCTTAAAACCTAGCTATCTCCCGGGGCATTCTTATACAGTGGTGTGAAAAAGAAAGTACACCCTCTTTGAATTCTATGGTTTTACATAGCAGGTCTTAAAATCATGACACAGTGTAATATGTCACGTGTTATTGTTCATCTGAGGTTGTATTTACCTAATTTTAAGACCTGCTAAGGAACAGATGATTGTTATTATGTCCTGATATGTAAAACCATGAAATTCAAAGAGGGTGTACTTTCCTTTTCACACCACTGGAAGTGGTTTTGTTGTAAAACAGACACACAGAAGTATAGCAAGTTAGTGCATCTCAGTGTGCCAATTTAAAAAAAAACAATTTGTACAGTACAGTATGTGTCGTGTAGTGTGTGCATCAATGTATTTTTCAAAGAAACAAATCATGCTAGGGAGTGGCGTTGGAGGCGGAGTTTGCATGTGTAGCCATGCTGTAAAATGGCTGCAGTCATCTCTCCTGCTGACAGTAAGGCCTGGTAAATTAGGGGCATGCCAGCAGTAATTATGGAGGTTTGCCATAACACCCTGGTGAGGTGCCCTATGTATGGATGGGAGTGGTCACATGCTCTGAATCCATGATTAGTGATGTCAGAGTTGTGTCAGCCCCCAGAGGATACATAAGGCACAGCACTGTTCAAAAGTTAGTTGTTAGAGGAGGAGTTCAGAAGCTGTTGGAAGGTTATGTAAGAGACTATGAAAGAAGGAGCAAGTCTGAGTGCAGGCTTGGGAGGAGACAGCTTATAAGACTGTGACCAGGGACCTGGCACAGGGAATATCTCCCTGAGGGGAGATAGGGAATCCACCAATTAGGGAAAGGACACCTTTCAAAGGGAAGTGCGGTGAGCATGAGCGGCTGAGTACACCCACTGTGAGGGGCAGCTGGCCCGCCGCAGCAATAAAGATGACTCTGATAAAAGAGACCCTCGTGTGTAAGTGTGGAGTGATTACGCAGGGGGCTGCACCACAGAGGAGTTCCTCACCAGGGCCATCCACAAGCGGACGCTGGGATCCTGATGAGGTGGAGGCGCTGCACTGGATCTAGGTAGGACTCAGCACACTACCTCAGCTGCCTGTCTGGGTTGGCAATCCCCAACACAACATCATGCGGGAGACTCAGGAGTCCTGTTGCCAACAGGTGCACCACCAGACATCACACTGTAATGGGGACTGGTTAGACCACAGGGGCCAATATGAGATTGGGTGGGTCAGGACAGGTCAGAAAATCCGTTACACATGTTTTATATGGCACCTTTGTGTCAAGATGGAAAAAAAAAACCTGTGCTGCCTGGTGAAGTGGAGGAGTTGACATGTGGACACTTCTGCAAGCTTTTTAAATAAAAATTACAATTAAATTTTAAAAAAATGATCTGCTTTAGAGGACTTCACATGGAGATGATTTTAAAAGCAGGTCATATTGGGAGGTACTGCACCTTTAATAAAACCCCAGCTGCACTGTTACATGATAGAAGGCTGACTACATTTTTCTTTAATCTCAAATTAGTGTTTTCAGTAAGAAACAGGGATACAGTTAATTGCCAGTTTTATTAATATGTTATTGTACCCTGTAATGACAGCACTTGTGGGATTTATTTGAAAAGGAATGCCGGATTTATGATTCATATATTAGCTATCTCGCACATTTGTCTGAAGAAGACTAATGAGATTACGTGAACGCAATGGAGTGACATGTTTATTATTTTTGTATTATTCTTTTCTAAGTTGTATGTCTTAATTGTGGAGTAGAAAATTAAATATGATGGAACAAGTCTTGACGAATCCTCTATAGAATTCAATATTATGAAATGAGTTTAGATGGTTATTCGATGCAATTACATGGATGGATCACTCATACAGTACACTACCTTACAGCAACAATATAATATGAATAATCTTGTATTCATATAGTATATCACCAAAGCATTTTGTAATTAAACTATAATGGCATGTACGCTGGCACTTCAGGGGTGTAATAGGCAGCACATGCTGAACAGGAGGGTGTCTAAGGGTGAGCACGTTCATGGGTTAAAAATCCGAACATCGCCGATTGAGGCGTTGAATTTGAACTCGAGTCGAACAGTTCTGTTTGAGCTCAACTTCTAAGTTTAGAACAAATTTTAATAACATGGTTGAGCTTTTTTTTATTATTAATATTAAACCACAAACTTTTGCAAAAAGTTTGAAAAAGCTGTATAATGCGGCAGGCATAAGCTTATAGGGGTCCATGTTAAAAAGGTGACACACTTGAATGCTCATTTGAATGTTATTACCCAGAATCACTGGCTGCAATGGATGCATTGCATTCTAAGAGACAATGGGGAAAGATACAGTAGGGTTGCAGGCCTGTCTAAGACATTCAAATGTACCCATAATTGGTATTTGTATTTGCTGTATAAAGTTCAACTAAATAAAAAATACAAATGTAAAAGAAAGAAATCTGGTTTTGGCAAAATCTAAACACAAAAAATGTTTAGAAGCAAAACACCAGTAAAAGTGCCCATCCGAAGTCACTTCCATTGGGGCTTTTATTAACCAACTACAGTCAGTTAAGCTGACACATACTGTAGGGGTAAATGCATCAAATGCCGGTATTGATCATTGCACATGTTTTGGCGTTAACGCCCAATCCAGTGAATGTGTGTTGACACCCGAATGGGTGCGATAACCTATACCGGCACTTGATGCATATTCCCATCGGCAGGTAAAGTAACTTGCCTATAGAGTGCATACCAGAGGCTTAGCTTGGATTTCATATTGAAGAAGAACGCCTAAACATTAGGCCTAGGACATAGTCCAACAGGCCCCGCTGAGCCGCGCTGAGCCGCGCTGAGCCGTGCTGAGCCGCGCTGAGCAGATGAATTTACCCCCTTCATCTGTGATCAGCGCGGCTCTAGCAGCTCAGAAATTTTCTGGAGACAGGCAGGTTTAAATTTCGGCGCTCAGGGGAGCGGAGGAGCGATCACGAGACTGCAAACATCCAATGGGAGCGAGGGACTAGCCCCCCCTCCTGCCACGCCTCCGCTCAGCCTCCGTTCCGCCTCCGCCATGCCTTCGCCCCGCCTCACCCCCAAAGCGCGCTCACTGCCTCGCCTGAGAGAACACAAAAAAGCACCAGTTTGAGCAGGCGAGGCAGAGCAGGAGCGCGGCTCAGCGCGGCACGCGGCACCATCCCCGAAGCCTTATGCCACACAAGCTAATACACTCATTAAAGCCTGGCACATGTAGTGTAGTCTTGGAGAACAGTAAATGTAGTGAATATACCTTGCAGTTTGTGACCTATATGGAAGTTCTAAGGCTGAGCATACGTTTGCAAGGACATTTCTTCTAGAGAAGAATTACAGAAAGGAGACTCAAAAACTTGGGTGCCAAAATCTGTTTACACAGATCTCTTATCCTGCCCTAATAAAGCTTATATGGTTGACCAACGAAAAGCCCGTAGGAGTTAGGCAGGCACAACATGACTGGGTGGGCTGGGTCCCTGGGTCCCTACTGGATAGTGCAATGGGTGGGTGTAAGGGGTCAAGAGAGAAGTGCAAGGGGGGTTGTGTGTAGGTGCTGGGATTTTGGCACGCACCTGGTGGCAGCAGGAAGAGGCAGCTCCCTCCCTCCATGTGTTAATGTTTGGTGTTGGTGAAGTTGTTGATTGTTAAATATTTTATATATTTAAAAAAAAAAGTTTACAGAAAGAAGGAAACAAAGGAATTATGAATTATATAATTCTTGTAAAAATGAAGAAATTACTATTATTTTTTTAAGAGTTGGAAAAATATTGGAACAATGTCCCCCAGTCCCACTATTCCTTTCTCTACTGTCTTTACTTTAGTTGTAGGAGGGACAGGTCCTTTAAAGCTGCAGTTCAAGCAATATCCTACATGTGTTTTTTTATTATTATTTTTTTTATAATAAATCAGTTCTGTACTATGAGAAAATACTTGTAACATTTAAAAAAAAATGTAAAAGACATTTTTAATGTAACAAGCATTTTTGTTTCTATAGCAACCATTTACAAAGTCACACCCCCTTCCTCTTCTGAGACAGGCTTTGGCACACCCCTTTTGCCCTCTCTCCAGCAGTGCACTAATTGTATCTAGTGACTGCCTGGTCACATGATGTTCCACACAGGACTTTGCATCCTTGGTACTCTTTTGCCGCACTAACAGTGATTAAAAGCAGGGGTGCGCAAAAAATTTGCCTTGCACCCCCCTGATGGCTCTCTGCCCCTGCTCACCCCCCCCTTACCTGGTCTGGAATGGCAAATGGTGCTACGGGTCATGTGATGTCACGGCACGTGACCCCGTGGCGTTATTTGACTCTGAGTCGTGGAAGCCGACTGAATCATGGCAAGTGAAGTTGCAGAGGCCTTGTGTGGTCCCCCGGCATTTATGCCCAGGGGAAGAGCATGGGGCATCTGCAAAATCTCGCAGTTTGCGCACTCCTGATTTAAATAACACCCGAGCCGAATCTTCAGCGATTGATTACAGAAATGTATTGATGCACATATTGAATCTAAACTTTTTTTTTTAAAAAACAGCAGTTTTAACTGCAGCTTTAAAGCAGCTGTCCAAGCATAAGGTTTTTTTTATATCTTTTTTTTTTTTTTAAATTCTTCTCCCCTTTAATATGTGCATCAATAATCCATCCACATAATGATAAGTAATTAGCTCAGTTGCTGATTGATCGGCGAAGATTCTGCTCGGGGGTTCACTAAATGCTGTTAGTGCAGCAGAAGAAGACCAAAGATGCAAAATTTTGTGGGGAAGATCATGTGACCAGGCAGTCACTACATACAATTGGTGCACTGCTAGAAAGCGGACAGGGCTCAAAAAGGGTTGTGCCAGGGCCTGTTTCAGAAGAGGAAGGTATGTGACTTTGTAAATAGTTGCTATAGAAACAAAAAAATGCTTGTTACATTATAATATATTTAAAAAGTCATTTAGAGTTTTGTTTTTTTTAAATGCTACTGTATTTTCTCATAGTACAGAACTGCTTTATTAAAAAAAACACACGTACTGTAGGATATTGCTTGGTCTGCAGCTTCAGCAGGGCTATGTATCAACCTTCTGTGGTGCAGTTGTAGGGAATAAAAGTGCCTGACATGTAGCGAAGGAAATAAATCTCATTCAAAAAGAGAAGAGTTTTTTTCTTTTCTTTAATTCATCTGGTGTAGAACAAAGGAACAAGAATACATGACCCCGATATGTTGCTGTTTTTTTTCTCATGGATATGGTTATGTTGCAGAAATTCACATCAATTCAAAGTTGATACAGTAAGTAAAAGCCAGTGCTGCCTTTACAGTGAATACAAATCCGTGAAGAGGATTATATCTCCCCGATTACCATAAAAAAAGCTCAAGGATAATTTAGACAGCAAGACGTGTCTTTGTGTTACACAGGGGGTGGAGACGGCACTGCAAATAAACACAGCAAAGATTTCTCCCGTCAGCACAAAGTCAGATTTCCATGTTTTAGATGACTGAGAAAGAAGGGATTTTAAGGCTGCTCCGATTAGAGACTTTGTATTATATTTTGTTTCTGTATTTTTTAATACAACACCACACTGTTAACCCTTTCATGTCCTAATCCTTCAGTCAGCACCAGAGGAGTTTGGCTACGATCAAATAGAAATACCATTTATGAGCACATTCACGTCCCCGACAGGTCTGCGATCCTGTCTGTCCCCACAGGCACTCAGCATGTGATGCTTCCGCTGCAGCTAGGGACCAAGTATCTTCAGTATGAACTCACTAACCGCCCACAATTACCCTCCACAGTAGGAACACCACAGTTATTCTGCGTGAGTGAATAACCCATTGTTTTAATAAAGGGTCAATTCCCCCTAGGGCGAACGTGTACTAACGGCAGTGACATGTTTAAAGGGTCACATCTGGAAAACCGAGACTTGGGAGGGGTTGGATTTCCTCTGGCTGCTGCCTTTTGTCAGATATCACTTTCTGTTTAACAAGAGTTTGCATAGGCACAGCCCACCTTCTCTCCCCCTATATATTGGCTCTCTCATAAGGACAGTGGGGTAAACTAAACACTTGATTAACAAACCTTTCCCCCAAAAAAGAGGCCCTTCAGATAAACAACTTGTAATTAATTCCTAAACAAATTAAATTAGCCAAATCTTTACTATTAGCACTGTTAGTTTTGTTTAGGGAAGCCAATTTAAATTATTTACATAATGAGTGTGTATTCCTCTATCATGTATAAATGATGTTGTGTTACATATAACATGCCATTTTTCAAACCATGTAATCATTTTGTTAAAAACAAATAGCAAAGAAAAAACTATTTTAGCCTGAAAAAGTTATTTATCAACCACTAACACTTTTGTTTCTGATGATAATGGATTATACGCACTCACACCACTAAAACAACCCAATAATGCCCCGTGTGATCCAGTTTTGTGATTTGGGGAGTGCTGGAAGGAGAAGTTCCATGTTATAATGGCCAATGGGTTGTATATATCTATGTGCCTTATCTTGCTACATTGTATTACCTTTTATCTGCACCAAAATGCACCAGTAGCCCAAGCACGCTGCCTAGGGGTCACACTCGACTCCTCTCTCACATTCGCCCCTCATATTCAAATCATTTCTAAAACTTGTCGCTTTTTCCTCCGCAATATAACAAAGATACGCACTTTCCTCTGTTGCTCGACTGCTAGAACTCTGACTCAGGCCCTCATTCTCTCCCGTCTTGATTACTGTAACCTCCTGCTGTCCGGCCTTCCTGCCTGTCACCTGTCTCCCCTACAATCTATCCTAAATGCTGCTGCCAGAATCACTTTACTCTTTCCTAGATCTGTCTCAGCATCTCCCCTCATGAAATCCCTCTCCTGGCTTCCGATCAAATCCCGCATCTCACACTCCATTCTTCTCCTCACTTTTAAAGCTTTACACTCTTCTGCCCCTCCTTACATCTCATCCCTAATTTCTCGCTATGCACCATCCAGACTCTTGCGTTCTTCTCAAGGATGTCTTCTTTCTACCCCCTTTGTATCTAAAGCCCTCTCCCGCCTTAAACCTTTTTCACTGACTGCCCCACACCCCTGCAGACACACTTACCAGAACTCCCTCCTACTGTCTCTGTACATTCTCCCTACCTACCAATTAGACTGTAAGCTCCTCGGAGCAGGGACTCCTCTTCCTTAATGTAACTTTTATGTCTAAAGCACTTATTCCCATGATCTGTTATTTATATTATCTGTTATTTATTCGATTACCACATGTATTACTGCTGTGAAGCGCTATGTACACTAATGGCGCTATATAAATAAAGACATACAATACAATACAATACGAAAAAAACTAGCCAGGTTTAATGTAGCGTAAATCTCTCTATTTAACAATTTGCACCAGATATAACAAATTGGACTAACAAGCTTCCTGACGTTTATTGTTCCACCCATATGGGACTGGTATCGTTATTGTCTTGTCATTTTGCGCCAGGGATTTAATTTTGTTTGTTTATCTTCCTATATAGGATGTGGCAGACACCGTAACATGGAGCTGTAGTTTCCAGACACACTTTTCTTGCATTGACACATCTTCCCTTATGACAATAATCACAAAGCCCCATGTTATTTATTTGATTACCACATGTATTACTACTGTGAAGCGCTATGTACATTAATGGCGCTATATAAATAAAGACATACAATACAATACAATACTATGCTCAATGGTTTGGTCCTCGAGTACCTGCCTTATAGAATTTCACAGTGGGATGTGTATGGAGCAACGTGCACCAACACACAAAGCAAGAATTATCATCTGTGCCCCTCCGAGTCAACGACCTACGTATGTTCATCTTGCTTCTTACATTTGGCACTGATCTCTCAGGAGCAGAACGTCATCTCAGACTTGGACAGATTTATTTGATGCAAAGATAGGGAAACAGCACCAAGTACAGAAGCAGCTTTTCATCCATCTCATTCTAATATTGAGTTTCTTCTCCCCTATCACCTGCCATAAACACTCCCCAAATGTTCACCGGGGCAAGTGGAGCAAAATTGATCCAGGCCCCTTGACCCCTGTAGTATAGTATTTTTAGGGATTTCCATTTCTGATGTCTATTTTTTTGTGAAATCAGTGTTGATTTTGCTGTTTTTCCAGTGTTTTCATTTTATGCAAAATCTGTGGTTACAAATGTTAACACACATTTCAATTGGGCGTTTATCTGTGCATTTTTGATAGGATACAAAAGGAAAATGAACGATGAAAACTATCTGTGGCTGCTAGTAGTCTAATTCAGTGGTGTGCAAACTCCCCTCGCCTGCGCCCACCCCTACCTGCTCCCTCCTCGGTCGCGCCCTCCCCTCGTGTCTTATGATGCGCCAAATGATGCTGCGGGGCCATGTGATGTCATGTGACGTGATCCGTGGCATCATTTGATGCCGCGTTGCCATGGCGACGCGTCACACAGCCGGCTGAAACAAGGTAAGTGGAGTGTTGCAGGGGTCTCACGCGATCCCCCGGCATTAAATTAAATGCCTGTGGGCAGAGCGCGGGGCCATTGCAACAGCCTGCAACCCCCAGAAGAATCTTCCGCTCCCCCTGGGGGGCGTGCCCCCCAGTTTGCGCACCGCTAGTCTAATTCAATAAGAAATTATACCTTATTTGAGTTTTCTATCGGTTTTAAATGATCAGTTGGTGGTGTTTTTTTCGGTTAAAACCTACAACTGGAATGAAGTATAAAATGATTTTAGATTTTTTGCTTATCTGTATTTTCCACAAATATTGTTGATGTTTCTCTATGTTTTCAGGGCATGTGAATGGTTGGTTGCAAAGGGATAAAGCAATCCCTCTAGCCAATTAGCCGAGGGATGGCCATGACCAGGGAGCAAGCATGCCCCTCTCTTCACTGGGGTCTCCGGGCCGCCGTCGCGGCATGAAGGAGGAGTTGGGGGAGGGGCTTGGAAGAGGCCTTAAAGCAGCCGGTAGCGGGAGCGGGAGCGGGAGCATTCATTCTGCTCCTGGCTGTTGTGAATTTACTCTCCCCATGAATGGGATATGTTTTTTGTTTTTACTGGCCTCATCCCCAGTTGCCGAGCTCGGCGGATAACCACCAGACCTGGGGCGGGTGGCTGGGGGATTCGGAGAGAGGGCTGCGTCAGGGAGGGAGATAGGGGCGGACGCCTGGCCAGGTCGCGTCTCTTTTCGTGGATATAATTTGACGGGACAACTCGACACATTATGGCAAGCGTTCCCCTTCATCTCTTCCGCCCTTCTTCCCGCACCTATGACACGCTCCTTCCCAGCGCGTGCACCGGCAGCACAGCCACAGGATGCATTACCAACAAGCGGCCCCCTCACCTCTTCCCCTGTCCCTCTGCCCTCACGTGGCGCGCTTCTTCCTCCATCGCTCGCGGCAGCATCTCGGGGCAAAGCGTGCACGCAGGCGGCACAGGGTAGCTTGCAACACATGGCGGGCCACCCCAGTATGACCACGCATGCGATGCCTACGCACCCCCTCCCTTTCCTCCTTAATACTGGGCTTGCTGCCAGCTTCAGAAGGTTATAAGGTTCCGTTTTTGCGGTTGGGGGTTTAGTGCACTAAGGTTTACTGTTGGGAGGGAATATATATATGTAGCCAGGGCTGGTTTCTGGCTACCAGTCTGCCCTTCTCCTGGCAGTAAGCCCTTGTAAGAGCAGGCCTGCCAGGACTAATACTGGGTTTTCCCCACCTCTAGCAGCTTCATTGAGTCACAGGGGAGGCGGTGGAACGAGGCCTTGTGTCCAATCAGGGACTCAGACCTGGTTCCTGCTTTTTCTGTACATACTTAAGGGGCTGTACTACCAAATTCAGCAGTTATGCCTCTACCCTTGAGAGAGGCTGGTCTACCCGAATAACTGTGCAGGTCTCTGTTAGTTTGTACTCCCTCCCTTAGGGGAGTGGAGTGGGAGACTGTTCCTCTTACTCCACCAGGGAGTAAGGGAAGAGCTAGGACTGCTTCAGGTGCCCTAGGCCTGGAGTGAATGTCCAGGGAAACATCCTGAGGGTGAAGGCCCTAAGAAGTTCCTGTTGTTGTATATGCTGTGCAATCTGTAGTGTGCAATAAAGTGTTCCAGCGTTTTATTATACCTTCCTGCCTGAGACTGCAATCTATCTGGGTAAGGCTAAAGAAACTCTCCTGCAGGGATTATTCCCCACATCCCTGGGGCCTGTAAGAGATGGAGGCGCTGTCACCGTGAGTACGAATCAGTTGTTACCCCAGAAGCCTGTTCTGACATCCCCTACCATCATGCGGGAGGCTCAGATCTACTGTGAGCCAGCAGGTATGCACCACCACACTCCATGTAGCAGCAAAATCTCCCAGAGAGGGGGGGGACACACATGTTACATACATTTACATAATTGAGTGTATAATGAAGGAGTACGGCCCGTAAGTAGATGCCGGGAGATGCCTCCGGTAAGAGAAGTAAATATATAAATAAGATAAATACATGTAAAAAAATGATTGCAAAAAGTCTCTGGGTTAGCCTTCAATAGAAGGTGGCAACCCTGGTTAGAGGGGGGTTTCATCCAGTTTGTAAAAGCTTTGATTATGAGGATTGAGGGCAGAGGGGCCTGTATGACATAGCTACATGATCTAGTGCAGTGGTTTTAAACCTTTTTTTGGTTAAGGAACCCCAGAATTAGATTATAAAATTCTGGGGAACCCCAACTTCCAATCCCTCATCCCCCCGTCTCTTTTCCCCTGTCTCTCGTGTCCCTCCCCCATGTCGTATCTCTCCCCGTCTCTTTTTTCTCCCCCCCCCCACACTCCCCCATTACGCTCTCTCACTCTCCCCCTTATGCTTACTCTCCTCCTGACACTCACCCTCTTACGCTTCCTCTCACACTCTCCCATATGCTCCCTCTCACATTCTCCCCCCTATGCTCCCTCTCCCTCTCTCCCTTCTCACACTCTCCCCTTTACGCTACCGCTCTTCTACACACTCCCCCTCTCACACTCTCCCTCCCCCTCTTATGCTCTCCCCCTTAAAATGCCTCTCTATTCTACACACACACACACACACACACACACACACACACACACACACACACACACACACACACACACACACACACACACACACACGCTCCCCCTCTCTCTTCCACACACACGCGCGGCAAAAATCCCTACAGTCAAAACTGCAGAGAGCATATGCTCTTACCTTGGGGCCTGCGGTGCTGCACCAATCTGCAGCCCCCTCCTCCTGTCAGCCAGAGGTTCCACGCCATTTCTGGCACGGACAGAAGGAGGGAGATGAAGAATAGCCAGGCGGCTGCCACTGCTGAGCTCGGGAGCCGCCGGGTCACGGCTGCGTGGGGTGCCACCACTCCACCGGGCCTAGGACAGCTGGGAAAGTTGTCCCAGCTCTCCTCCCCTGGCAGCCGTGGAACCCCTGAGTGGTGCTCGCAAAACCCCGGGGTTCACCAGAACCCCCAGTTGAAAGTCACTGATCTAGTGTTTTTCCTGGTGCACTAGAGAGCAGGACCACAGAGCAGATCACATTCAAGGTGGATGTTGGCTCAGGGACCTCAGAAGCTGAGAGGGTATCATGACATGGGAGCAGATTCAAAATTGGTCTCCTGGCTCTGTGATTTTTCAGCTGAGTTCCTCTCAGACGTATTTTAATAAAGCAAAGGTGTGATTTCTATCTCACGTTCTGTGGGATGATTTTTTGGCTGTGATAATATTGTTTGGAGTCTCTCAGATTCTCCAAAAGATTCTCACAAAAAAAAGCTCTGGCAGTCACATTCGCCATTAACAAATGACAATAATTCTTCCTTTGTTATTTGAGCTACATTATTTCCAGCTAACGGCTCTCGGACAGTTATTAGCTCACGTTGTGCCCCCCGATTCTCTCTCACTCCTGTACTCAATTATATCAAGAGACATTTTTGTCACAAGAACAACTGTCACCGTACAATCACTGGGCTCAGAATTGAGAAAAGTAGGTCAAAGATTATTTGTGTTCCCAAAACAAAAAGTTAATGTCAAGTATAGTAGGTGTTAAAGTGTGCAGAGATTATAGTATCAGTGCTCACATTTGAGGTGCAGGGTTATAGTGATCCTATAGACAGCTGGAATCTGCGTATTTTCTGGGCACATCACGCTTTCTCCAGCAGGTCGCGATTCCATGAAGCTCGCAGCCAGGAGGTAGGGTACTAGCAGTCTGAGAAAGTAGCTCAGCACGCAGAGAAGGTTCCAGCACAAGGCACGCTGTCTGATATGTGAGGAGAGCTGTGCAGCCTCAGGCTGATGCAGATACTGCAGTCACAGGAAACACACTACCACATGGTAGGCCGCAGCCTTAATGTAGATTACCTCACAACCAGAGGAGATGCGCAGCAGACAATACGGGTCTCAAAAAAGAGACCATAGCTTTACCTAAAAGCCACAGTAAGTAAAACCAACCATTTGAGTTGGTAGAAGGAGGATGGCTGTGGATTAAGAACGGTCAGGCAGAGATCTCTGATGTTAAGCAGCCATCTTGAAGGCGCGCCTCCTGAAAATCGATAAAAAACCATTTTAGTGGGGTCTCTTTAAAATGGCTGCTACTGTGGTTTTCAGTGATGCTGACTACTGTACTGCATCTTTGTCTGGAAGTGCTCAGTAGGCTTTAAAAAGCGCAATACAAAAGCAATGCAACATCTTATTTAGCTCTCAGCAGCCAGCCTTTTAAACTCTGTTTGCAAAGCTATTAAACATCTCAAATTATGAAGCAATTGTTAAAAAATAATGCAGTGTTTGTATTACAGCAACTCCTATACTTTTCTTTAGATTTCCTAATTTGGAGGGTCTAACATTATAACTGCTCCAACCACAATAGAATTAAAAAATTAAATAAAATGAAAACAATTCTTCACTGCAGTTTCTGCGGGTGAACGGTTTACAAACGAATTGCATTTCTAATTTGTGACTATCTTCTGTATAGTATTAATCAGAAAATGTGTTGGATCAACTAAATACAGAGGCTTTAGTCAGCAAAATGTGTCTTTATTACCATATTAAATAATGCAATAAAATTGCACTAAACATACACAGTCAGGATACATTATGAATTAAACATTCATTGGTGTTAATTCTAATATGTCCAATTGACTTAAATCCCCAATTCCACTTAGCAACAAATATTCGATTTGCAAGAAAGTGAAAGCAATCAATCAGTCAGGCACCGCCTATGTACTAAGACTTTATTTGACCTTTTTCAACATTTCAGTGCAAAAAATGAATTTAAAACTTCAAAAAAATGAGCGTCCTATATATGAAAACTTCATAAATTTGTAGGGTGACCAGATTTTGCAAAGTAAAAACCGGGACACATACAAAAATTAATTCTAAAACAAATTACATCACTTAAAACTATAAAAGATAGATATATATATATAAAAAACTGTATTATTAATTCCCTCCCCCCAGTCTCTATCTCCCCCGTCTCTCTCTCACACCCTCCCCCCAGTATCTTTCCCTCCCCCCAGTATCTCTCCCTCTCCCCAGGGTTTCTCTCCTTTCCCTCACTGTCTCTCACTCCCCCCAGTGTCTCTCACACCCTCCCCCCATATCAATCCCATCCTCAGCCCCGCGGTCACACCTTGTTTGTGGTGAGCACTCCGTTACACCCTCCCCCTGTGTCTGTCTCTCTCCCTTGTGTCTGTCCCTCCCCCCAGTCTCTCTCTTCCCCCTCCCCCAGTCTCTTTCTCTCCCTCCCCCCAGTGTCTCTCGCACCCTCCCCTCAGTGTCTGTCTCTCTCCCTCCCCATGTCTCTCATTCACCCCCTCCCTTTGTATCTAAAGCCCTCTCCCGCCTTAAACCTTTTTCACTGAGTGCCCCGCACCTCTGGAATGCCCTTCCCCTCAGTACCCGACTAGCACCCTCTCTATCCACCTTTAAGACCCACCTTAAAATACAACTGCTTAAAGAAGCATATGAGTAGCTCCGTGGCTGATTAACACCTCATACATTAACCGTGGCCCCTTGCAGACGCACTTACCAGAACTCCCTCCTACTGTCTCTGTACGTTCTACCTACCAACCAATTCGATTGTAAGCTCCTCGGGGCAGTGACTTCTCTTCCTTAATGTTACTTTTATGTCTGAAGCACTTATTCCCATTATGTGTTATTTATATTATTTATTATGTATATGATTATCACGTATATTACTGCTGTGAAGCGATGTGTACATTAATGGCGCTATATAAATAAATAAAGACATACTAACATACTACATACATGTCTCTCTCATTTCTCCCCCCCTTCTCATGAAGAAACACACACACACACACACACACACACACACACACACACACACACACACACACACACACACACACACACACACACACACACACACACACACACACACACAGACACACACAGACACACACACACACACACACAAACCGTATCATTAACACAGCACACTGCAACCAGGGAGAGGAGCTGTATGTGCCACTCAGCAGCACCTAACGGCTGGAAGAGAACTTGCAGCTCCTTTCTGCTCCCAGCAAAACTGGGACATTGGCAAGATTGTAGGAACATCGGGACAGTAGCTTAAAAACCAGGACGTGTGGTCGCCCTATACATAGGACGTATAATTAGTTGTTTTAAATTATTCCCTCACATGGAATATCTGATTTGTACAATTTAAATGAAAACAGAATGATGAGTATTTTTTTTTATTTATAACTGGTATTAATTAATATCAATTATTAGTGTAATAATACTGACAATAGCCATACTGTGAAAATAATACATTTTGTAACCTATTTAATGAAACATCCATTCTGCGTCACATACATTTTGGTGTTGATACACAGCAAATGAAATCTGCACAATTAACACAATAAAGAGTCTTGGTGGACGATTTTGTGGCGCACATAAATATTCTCTTTTAGTATACATCTGTACACCAAGCGCAGTCCCTTTCTGTGCGCCCAAACAAATGAAAAAAAAAACATATTTTTGATGCAGCGGGCGCAGATGGAGCAATTTGAGCTTAGCACACAGGCGACAGAAGCATAAAAAAAAAGCAGTTTGCAATACTTAATATATAGGTCCGATTGTCTACCAAAGTCCACAGAATGAACGGCTTCCTTTGGGATCTAGTGGAGGCATCACAGCTCAATGATGTCCCTTACCACCGCTTAAAGTCATGCAAGCTGTTTTGGACCCACACGCTTACCCTTTCACAGTGTGACTTTAACTCTGATAAAGCTGGAAAGCTGAATGGAGTTCACAAGGAGTCGCAAACAAACACCTTCTAAAACACCAGACAGTCTCCTGTGCAGCTCATGGGCAAGCCGAAACCTCAGGTGCAGAAACCATGGCAGCAGGACCGGCTTGTACTTTTGTGAGGCCTCTTACCTGGTCTGGTGCGGAATCTCCTCAGGCATTGTGATGTCACGGCGCCATGCAGTGTCACGCTGTCATGGCAAAGCAGAGCCATGCAGCATCACATTGTCATGGTATCATGACACCATGTTGCATCGCAACACCACGTGACATCACGTTGTCGTGGCAAAGCGACACCATTTGATGTCGCAGCACTATGATGATGGATCGCTGTAGAAGGAGATACCTGGAGATGATGCCGGACCAGGTAAGAGATACTTAGAGAGGCCCCGTGCTCTCCCCTGACAATCAGTTTAATTGTTGTGAGGAAGTGCGAGGGGCCTCTGTAAGCGCGGGGCTCAGTGCAGGTGCACCAATGGAACCACCATCAAGACGGCCATGCATGGCAGATGCGGATACCTCACCAGTGTGCAACTGTGGTCAACCAGAGAAGACCAAAGATAACGGCTCAATACCCGAATCGCAAATACAAAGTAGGCATCACAGTGATACACTACACTTCCTCTGACACAATTATCTGGCTTAACCACCTAAATGTAAAATGATTGTGGCTGCTCTACATCTATAGCTGCCATACGAAAGAAGAACTACATTTCCAAAGTGAAATCTAAGGTAGAGATGTGCAAAACTGCCAAAGTTCCCTTCGCCTACAATTCGATCAAACTTTCACCCCTAAACGTTTGGTCGAAACTTACAAAGTCGAAGTAAAATGAGAAAGTTTCCATCGAACTTTCAATTTTGCTAGATGAAAAGTACCCTGAAATATGGGCTTTGCCGGAGCAGAACCTCTCACTCTATCTCTAAACCAATATTTCAGGGTACTTTTTGTCTTGGCAAAATTCTACTTTCTGCCAAATATTTCACTTCAGACTGTGAAATTTTAGCCATTGCACATCTCTACAGTACTTTGCCCATTGCTATGTTTCAAAGCTCTTGAGCTCAGGCACAGGACCACTACTTTAATGGTACTTAACTGCTTCCCCCCTCCCCCTTCTGGGAAATGTTGCCTAGGCTACAGTACGTGTGGTGCTGGTTACCTGCGAGTGTCCAGGAGAGATGAGCGTCCGCGATGTTGTGGGGAACAGGACAGGCTTTAGGTGATCCTCAGGTTCTTTTCATTTGGTGACAGCGCCTCCAGTCATAGCAGGCTATAGCAGAGCTGCAGGCAGTCCCTACCATGACAGCTCTTTTCGCCTATACTTCTGTCCAATAGACTGCGACTGAGCCAGAAGTATATAAAAGGGGTCTTTATTTGATGCAGCCTCTGCAGATGGTATAACAGTGTTGCATATAGTAGAGAATTGGTTTCAGGCCCTTGGATGGTGCTAGCCAGCAGATAATGTTGAGGCCTTGTGCTATGCACAGATCTTGGTTCCCTCAGCCCCTGGATGGGATGGCACACAACTGATTATATCATTTGGAAGGCATCCTCCCTAATGCAAAAGGGGAGGCACAGGGTCTGCACCATGATTGGCTGCAACACAGACCCAGTGTCACCACCTCTCCTGCCACTCAGGGAGGCTGTGTGAGGAGGGGGATAAACCCCACAGGCTAGCCTGTCACTGTCTGTAGCTATCAGAACTTACATGACAGGAGGGCAGAAAGACAGCTGGACCAGCCATGGCTACAGTATATATCAATCTCCAATTTTTAGCCTGTGAAGGTCATTTTGCAAATTAGGGACTGGATAAAGGACGAATTAGGGAGGAGATATGTGATGTATCAAATTCTGCGTCTATTCTCAACACTTTTTTTTAATATTATGTTTGCTTAAAAAAAATCCGCTAAATTTTTCTTGCATTAACGCAAACAAAAAATGGAGCAAACACTTTTTCTACATTGCTGCACTCCCTGTCAATTTCACTGCAAAAATGCTGTTTCCTGCATAGATAAATTAAAATAATTAATCAAAGCCTACTAACTGCAAAACTGGGGCCACAAAAACGGCTTATTGGGAAAAGCATCTCCAATAAAATGTAATAGGATATTTTTTTATTTGATAATCCTGGTGCAGTATTTGTGCCCCCGTTTTTCAAGCAGCAGACTTTGATTAATGACTTCCCCTTGAGCCCATGCAGTGAATTTCATTCATTTTCAGGCAGTTCCACTCATTTTTAGCATCAGTGGTCTCATATATTTCCCTTTAAAATGTCATTTTTCCAATTTCATTTTAGGTGCACAATCACGCTTATTTGGGTGGCTGGATACTGACAGCCACAAGCAACATCCACTGTAATAAACAGAAAAATGTGTCTCTATGTACCTATCTATTATTAGTTGTGTGGGTAAATAAGAATTTTGAACCCTAGGGCGATGTATTTGTCCTTATCAGGCTCATGGCTTCAGCCGCTTTTTCTTAGTTATTGTTTGGACACATGCCGTCTTTAAGAGGTCCCCAAAAAGTTATCGGAGATATATTAAAGTGAACAGCCAGCTGCTCTTGGTAGACTGCTTCAGGCATATGGGGAAGAACAGGTAGCAGCGGTGAACTTTCTTCAAAGCAGTGAAGGTGCCGGGATTGTTACTTAAAGGTGTAATCCCACATAATCAGACAGTTTAATTTCATAGTGCCTCTAAATGGAGGGGGATGGGGGGGCAATCAAGTGTTTTCTTTACCCTTATCCCACCCTGTCCTTATCAGAAAGCCGATAAGGGAAGGTGAGGAGGGGAGACGCTGGACACTACGGACAGCAGAGAGTAACCTGAAGAAATCAAACCCCTCCCAAGTGGGACTTAAAAAAAAAAGGAAATACTTATTGTGACGGTAGGGGAAATGTGGTCAGCATATTAAAGGTTAAGGCCAGCCATTGCCCCGACCCGTCCAAATGGATGCCAGGATTCTGGCATAGTATTTCAGGCTATTGTGCCCAAAATGACGATCTGTATATTTCTCTGTGTTTGTGTATGCACTGTTTGCAGTTTATGTTTCCTCATGCCTACTGTATATAATGTGATGCATTCCAACGACTCCTTAGTGTGCTGGGGCGGGTAATTCACTTAGCCAGCCTGCACACAAAGGAATCTGGGTGTGTTATCCAAAGGGTGGTAACTGAACTGCTTGAGACATTGTTGGGGATGGGTGTGTACTCCGGCCTGAAGAACTGTGGCTCTGAGGGCAGGGAAAAAGTTGTTCTGCCCAGACTCTGAGGCATCTATCTCAACAGGAGCTATCCGGCTGAAACGGGAATCTGAGGTCTGGGTCTTAGTCACAACTGACTCAGGTCCCAGTGGTCAGTTTGAATTTGCCACGCTCCTTAAGCACACCTCTACGAGCTGTCCTAAAGCATGGTCATCCCTGATGGCTCTATTTGGCCTACCACAGGAGAGTCCGTGCTCTGTGATTGTCCGGCATATCTCGCTCTGTGATTGGCCAACGTAGTATCCATTCGCTGATTGATCAGTGGAGGTCTATGTAATGCACTGCCGATCTCAGTTGCACAGTCTATCAAGAGTTTATCCTGTCTTTGGATAGTTGGTATATCTCCAAGGTTTTTTCCTGAGACAACCAGAACGAGGTTCGGTTGTGTAGACGAGCGGGACTTTTGAAAATGCTAGTCTCCGAACGAGGACCTTGCGGAGAGTGGAAGCTGCCCTGGGTAAGCCTACTGAAGCAGCGCCCAGGACCCAGCTAGCTAGAATTCTACCTGTAAACCCTGTTTTGGTGAGTTTGTGCTGTAACTTTGTATTGCGTTATGCCTGTTGACTCCGGTTTAAATAAACCTGCTGTATTTAACTCCTTCATTCTGTCTTGTGTATACGATCCTGATGTAAATTGTCCTGGTCTCCCGTGACACTTATGGTGTCAGATTTGAGTTATCAAACCGGTGTCAGATTTGGGCCCATTTTTCCCAATCACCCAGATAAGACCCCTTAAGCATGTCACTAGAATTAGTTCACTTTGGTCCTGGGAGGGATTGCTTCTTTAAAACATCAGCATTAATTGTACTGTGTACATTAGCAAAAATGCTAAGAACTAGAAAATCTAGTTAAATGAAACCAGCATTAGAATTTGTGAAGGAAAAATAATCCTTTTTATTTCAGTGGGAGTTTATTTGCCCAAAAGAGAGGGGCCTCATAATAATATCAGGTTTATTCCGACCAATGATTCTGTCCCAAATATCTACCCCTTTTATGGGACTGTGGGTCCCAGCTTTATCAAATGGAAAAATCCGATTGCTGTCTATAGGATTCTTGTTCTTTGATAAATCTGGTGCTATTTTTTAGCTCCAGTTGTGAACCCGAGAGACTGTGATAAATGCACCCCTCTATACAGTATAAGTTTTTAACGCATAACAATTGTTTCCTTGCTGCCACATCACACATTAGAAACTTGTGAATAAACTGTTTCATTTTTTAAGCAGGGAAAAGGGAGACCAAAAAGCGCACCAGCACAAACGGAGCAGGAAGAAACCAGGACAAAAAAATGATTAAAAGGGCACTTTAATGTGGCAAAAGACCCATGCCTACCAGGATGTGAGTATTTGCATATTTTTTAGGGGAACCTGCCAATGAGACTGATGGTGAGTGGGTTGCACCACACACCACCTGTCTTCAGGAGGATAGTACCCATTATATGACACAATAGGTACTATATCACTTGTTAGTACCCTGGTACAGTGGTCTGGCTTATTATCATTTTGAGATATACCTGCATTTGAGCGCTTCAGCTATTTTCCATATTTCATTTTTTAAGCAGATTGTTATCCAAGAAGTTTTTTGCTGCTTCGAGTGTGACGTGCTTCTTGACGCTTCCGGAAAGAGATGCGAAATGATGAAGCGAATTTCACACATCGCCTTTTAATACAGATGTAGCCAGGCTAACATTCCAGAGGTAAAAAGCAGTCCGGGTCAATGTCCCTGCCGCGGGCAGCTTCAATAGCTCAATGCTAAAGCTAACATCCTGTTTACCGCTGCTTTGTTCCCCATGCGGATAATCACATTTTGGCTACATCTGTGGTGACTGTCTTACAAAAACAGTGAACTAGGGGCAGTGGCATATATTATAGTATGTTAAATGCGATGATTGATGTTTGAGATGCAACTTGTAGTGTACTTTTGCATGGCCGGTTCTCCCGCTTGTGTGTTGTGTATGTCTGACTGCAGCATGCCAGGGGTTGCAATAACGGCTTCATCTGTACCTTTAAATAAAATGATCTACAAAAAAAATCTAATTTTTTTTTGTAGATCATTGTAGATCATTTTATTATATATATATATATATATATATATATATATATATATATATATATATATATATATATACACACACCATACATATATATACACACACCATACATTTTAAGTTATGGTGGGTGAAAAAGGTGACATATATATATATATATATATATATATATATATATATATATATATATATATATGTATTTTTTCTACAAAAAAAGGTGGGGATACGATGATCCTCCAACAATCTTTTTGTGAGAAGCTATTAAAACAGTAACCATCTGTGCATGTGCGAGAGCAGCTACTGTGTAAATAAGCTACTGTGTTAATAGCTTACACCACGGGTGAACAAACTTTTTACGTTGAGTCCTCCGTTTCATCTGTGATATTAGTAACCCCCCCCCCGTCTGTTGTAATCTAAATAACATGAAAAAAAAAACTTTATCAAATCCGTATACAATATCAAATGTGACTGCAAATATGTAAAAATATTTGCTTATTTAAAAAATAGGATGGCCGGGTAGGCGAGCCCTGTAACAGCGGAAGAGACAGGAAGTCAGCGAAGACTTCCGGGTCGGACCGTTGGGCGGGCTCAACCCCGGCAGTCCTTATCTGCCGCCATTCAACTCCTCTGACGTCCTGCTTTCTCCCACTGCCAGCCTATGCCACCGTTCTGCTCCAACAAATCGGTGCCCCCTCCCTAAAAAAATTGTGCGCCCCACGTTTGCGCACCCCTGGCTTACACAGTGACATATGACAAATATGGAGATACAGCGTACCCCCAGAAAAAAAGCACTGTATATATATAGTGATGTACTATCCTGGAACCAGGGTCACGAATGATGTCTGAATAATTCCAGTTAGCTTAACTCATGCCTTCCTTCTTCCAAAGCACAACAAGTCCTTTTGTCTTTCTTAGTTTTATTGAGGGAAAATCACAGGAAGAAAGGTACTTGCAGGTGTAGTGTGGGTAGAGAGTGCTTCTCTGGCTGAAGTGCAGTGTATCAAGATAAGGCAGTGTAAAACAGAAAGGCCTTGCTGGGGCAAATAGCAGGCAGGTACTCACTCAGAGTCCAGGGTGAAAAGGAAGTGAGGGGCAAGTGTCACACTAGAAGTGAAGTGAGACTATACTGTCAGCAAGGACAGGGGGGTTAGGAATAGCCCACTCTAAACTAGGAGAATAGGAGATTGCAGGCAACCAACACTAACTAGGGCTGTGTAAACAACATGTAACAATAATGTTGTTGCCTTTTCACATGCAGCTAGCTGCTGGGACAGGGAAAATAGCAGGCAGCTAAACTAGGGATATATGAATCCTATGAGCTGCAAAGGGAGACAGAGAAATGTAAAATCCTGTTCCACGACATGTGCCCATGGGTGAAGTGCTTGAATGGAGGTATTTAGGACGCAGCACTTTCCTAGGAGGATGCCCTTATTCCTCTCCTGAAGACTAGTTCATAGGCTGCTGCTTTAAAAGAAGTCCAGGCAGCTCATTACCCCTGCTGTTTTCCTGTACAAAAGTCACACACGGACAGTGTGAGAGGGAGAGAGACTATAGGGATTGCTGCTGCTATATAGGTACAGGGCTCTTGGCTGGAGAAGAGCTTAGCTCTCCAGTTTGTAGGCAGTTGTTAACAAAGTGTTAGTGCTCCAGAGAGGAGTAAGGTATTTTATTTATTCTTGTTTGTTTTTGCCCTGCTGTTTATAATAAACCTGTTAAGCGAACCATAAGTTTCCTGGGAGAAAAAGACCCTGCACAGTGGCCGCGTTGTCACAATATTTCTACATATAGCTATAGCAGTCATTAATGCACCTTAAATCTGAGGGTCACCAGAACTGAACTACGTTAAATTCAGCTTTGGGGACCCTCTGCTTCTTGAGATACTCCAAAGCCATCTCACATTTTAATCTGGTCTGTAACTGTTACATACCCCCATAATATATATTATCTTTAACTGTGCATGCAATGTCTTGTATACAGTATAATGTATACCCTGTTCACTTATGTAACTGTATTTGTAACCATGGGTTATTTGTCATTTTAACTCTGTGCCCAGGACATACTTGAAAACGAGAGGTAACTCTCAATGTATTACTTCCTGGTAAAACATTTGATAAATAAATAAATCATTCTTGCAGTTGACGATCAGTACATGTTTCTTGTATGGGCTACAGTTATGTAACATCATGATTCCGGAGGGGCTGGATAGGGTCATTGTGGGTCTGTTGGTACGGTGCTAGTTTAAGGGTGGTGAATTCCCTCTGTTGGTGGCAGTAGGTTCACTTTAACCTTGCCCGATGCAGCTTTATGGTTCGGTAAAGGACATACTTGAAAACGAGAGGTAACTCTCAATATATTACTTCCTGGTAAAACGTTTTATAAATAAAATAAATAAATACTTTCCTCCATGGGGGGCTGCCGGTAGCAGCTCCAGCTGGGCTGTGTGTGGGTATCATAACGTATCACATTGCATTAACCGGCGAGATATGTACATGTATATTTATTAACATGTAACAGAGGATTGAATAAGTATTTGCTTTACTGTGTTTAGTACAAGATTTTTAGTGGAAGCTCCAACAGGTTCGTACACCTTCCCTTGCACTGCAGGGCATGAAATCTCTCTGTATTGTTAATTTTTTTAATGGCGTCATTAACCCCTTTGCTGTTGCACAGATTAAGACAAAAGAGCGGCGCTGTGAAAAATGAGTTCCTGAGTGAGGTTGACAGAAGTTAATGAGCAGTTATGGAAATTATTATCTCAACGCTGATATGTAATTTCCTTTTCCGTTTACATTTTATTTAAAGGTGCAATCCTGTCTAAAATAAATGGTATTTCTTTGGTACTTATGTAGCCTTGTGTAATTTTGGGGTTACATGCCTCTCTCCTCCTGTGCAATAATCCCTGTTAAAAGGGCAGGTTTGCCAGGAGTAATCATGAGGTTTGCCCTCATCCCCTGTGATGTGTATTGTGTAGTGAAGGCAGTGACATCATTCTCTGTGTCCAATAACAGTGAAAGAGGGGTGGTGCCTACTGGAGCTATATAATATGCATCACTGCCTGAATTTAGTGTGTGTGTGTGTGTGTGTGTGTGTCTCATCCCACCTGAATGAGACTGTCTGACCCAACACAGTGCCAGGGCTCTGGCAAGGATTGTGGCCCTCCCCTAAGGGAGAGGTGGGCAGACTATTCCTTTTACTCTATTAGGGACTTCCTTGAGGTGGGCAACCTTTATGATGTGCGGCTAGAGACCGGCCGCAATGATGGGCAGTCTGCCAGTAAAGATGACAATAAAGAATGTCCAATTTGAAAGAACCTTCTTGCCTGAGAGTGGAGTCATTCAGGGAGAAGCTGCACCCAGAGGTTCTCTTCCAGAGACTCCTCCCTGCTGTCATGGGGACCTGGGAGAGATGGAGGCGCTGTACCAGAAGTGAGTAGATCTCAGCATTACCTCACGAGCCAGTCCTGATGTATTTCCCGATATTACCGCGGAAGACTCAGGAGTTCTGTAAACCAGCAGGTGCACCACACTATAGTACATGTAACATGGGACAGTTTCCTCACGTAAGGGGCCAATATGAGATTGGGGGGGGGGGAACACCGTTACACTTACTTGGAGGAAGGAGACCCCTTTGGGTTATAATTACCAAGTGAGTTTAGCAGGACGCCAGAAATGCCAACCTTCAAGGATTGAAATAGGTGAGACTAAAAAATTTTATTTTAATGGGGGAAAATGATTTTTTTAAATCAGCGAGCCCCCATTCAAGCCTATGAGACGCTGATGCTAAAAATCTTTGAGAACGACTCCAAATTAGTGGGACGCACAGAAAATTAACAAGAATTGATCTCGGAGATTCTCCAAAATGTGTAATTCTACTGTACCTCAATCTGTTCTAGACAGCCAAATGCCCAGAGTGTCCCCCTTGCTTCTTTATACTTCTGACAGGGGACTGTTGTGAATCAGTGTGAATTATACATTCCTCACTCCCCCATCATGAAAAGGCCAGGTCACACAGTCCTCTCTCCACAGCTCCACCAACAAAGCTTTTTGCGCCCAGGACACATTTGAAGAATGGGGCCCTCATTCTTTGTTCGCCAACAGTTACAACAATTATATTTCAATCTACTTTGCCCAGTCATGTCTCTTTATCCCCAACCCCTTATTCCTTTCATTCCCCGTAGTGTCTCTCGCACACATTTCATGTCATTCCATCTTTTATCCTAGTGCTGCTCTCTGTTGTCCCCGCCTGTCATGTATTTCTCTTCTTCCCCATCATGTTACATAGTTACATAGTACATAGTTACATAGTTACATAGTACATAGTTACATAGTTACATAGTAGATGAGGTTGAAAAAAGACATACGTCCATCAAGTTCAACCTACAGTATACTACATTTAGACGACAGATACATCACTTATATTTGTACTTGCAGTAAATTGATCCAGAGGAAGGCAAACAAAAATCCCAGTGAAATATCATCTAATATCTCATAAGGGGAAAAATTAATTCCTTCCTGACTCAAAATAATGGCTCAAATGTAATCAGATGACTCCTTGCTGCTAAAGGTGGTTCTACAAGCTATTGAATAATAAGGTGTACTTAGTTTTTCACACATGGCTTCTCCATTTTGGCTTTATTTTTGTTAAATAAATCATGACACGTGTAATATGTCATGTGTTGTTGTCCATCTGAGGTTGTATTTTACCTCATTTTAAGACCTGCTAAGGAACTGATGATTGTTATTATGTCCTGATATGTAAAACCATAGATTTCAAAGACGGTGTACTTTCTTTTTCACACAACTATATATAATTATATTTGATATATTTTACCATTTTAATATGCAGCAGCTATGTGTTTCATGTCTCTGCAATTTTAGTGCTGTTGTTTCCCATGTAATGTATTTGTTGTCTGCCTATGATCAGCAATCACTTTCACATACCTCAAAGGGTTGAAATTAGACCATTAATGAACTAATTGATCATGGACTATATATGAGGGCCATTAGACCCTCTATTCTGCACCCCCTGATGAAGTTGCCTACACTATTGCGACGAAACGCGTAGGGTTACGCAGTTAGGACTGTGCAAGGAGTCTGGGAGGAGGAAAGATCATTACACTGACAGAGGCCTTTGATCGGAGGAACCAGAGGACGTAGTACGGGTGTGCCAGGGGAAGGCAAAGTGAGCGCACAGATTTGGAGCACCTTGTGTTCGTGTACACGCGTCACCCCCCTCCTTCTCACCACGAGGATCCAGCTGCCTGTCAGGAGAGCTACCAGATCAGTTCCTGCTTCCACCCAGATGAACCTTGATACAATTTCAGTTCTATGCGCAAGTTCTGTCCATCCTTGTGAGTGAAGATAGACGTTCCAATCCAGGAAAATTGCCGGTGCACAGCTTGCTCACAAAAGGAAATTATGGTATGTCATGATCAAAAGGGATTTATTAATTAAAAAACATAGAAAAAAGTACTGACACAAACACGGAGTTGCGGATCTGCGGGACTGTGTGCGCGCCACCCTTCATCAAGCCGTGAGTAAGAAATTTAACCCCAACACCACAGGGTCAATATAATACCGCTTTTCATGTGTATGGACTGTTTCTCCTATTGATGTGCCAAAAGGAACTTTATTACATGACATTTATCTTAACTATACTAATGAGGCGTACTCTGGAGCACCGGATTGTGAGCAGTGTATTGCTCGGTGTGTCTGCATCATTGTGAGTGGCCTGTTTTTATCTTGATTTTTCATTAAATTGTTATACCGAATTATGCTATGGAGGCTGCACTGTCTTCTTTTGTTTTCAGTGAATCGTGGGAGGTGGTTGATTCTGTGGACAGCTGTACAGCATCTCCAGCGTTTATTTTTATATTTTTGGCACTTTTTTGCTGTTGGCAGCATCCTCTTGTTTATGTCATCCATTTCCCTGTTCCCTTTCCTTTGTGTATCATCCGTGTTGTTTTTATGGTTGTTTGTCTGTTTGTTTTTTATGTTGAGCTTCTCATGGGGTAAGCACTTAACCATTGCTACCTCTTCATCAATTGTGACCCTCCCTATATATTGGAGCTGTATATTTTTTCTTTGTTTTTGTGTGTGTGTGTGTATATATATATATATAAAGTTATGGTGGGTGAAAAAGACAACAGAAAACCTCCACCGTTAGCATATATCCAATAAAGAATATTACTTGTGAGCACATTCACATGTCTTAGACAGGTCTGCAACCCTGCCTTTCAAGCATTATCACCTCGCATACAGTGCTCCCACTGCAGCAAGGGATTCTGGGAAATGACATTTCCCAGAATCCCTTGCTGCAGTGGGAGCACTATATGCGAGGTGATAATGCTTGAAAGGCAGGGTTGCAGACCTGTCTAAGACATGTGAATGTGCTCACAAGTGATATTCTTTATTGGATATATATATATATAGTGGTGGATTCTGGGATTCGAGATTGCTGGGAATGTGTGTCTCTACATTTTCATAATTCCCTTCATAGACACCTTACCTGATAATAGTTTTAAGAACCATTTTAACATATAAACATACTCCACCTCCTCTTCTATTTGCTCGATCCTTCCGAAAAAGGTAACTACCCTCTAAATTAACTGCCCAGTAATGTGTTTCATGCCACCATGTTTCAGTAATGCCTATGATATCATATTGCTCTCTTGTAGCTATTAATTGAAGCTCACCCATTTTATCTATCAGGCTTCTTGCATTGGCAAGCATGCATTGAAGGTTTTTTTCAGTCTGTGCTATTATCTTATCTGCCCCTGCCTTTCTACTCCAATTGTATTTAGTCTTTAGAAGCTTTCTAGTATTATCTGCATTTAATGGGTGTCTCCTTGCTTGACAATCTCCCACTTTCCCCCATTCTACCTCCATGACCCTTGCTATTTCCCCATCTATTCTATTTAGTTCATGATTTGTTTCTTGTCCCTCCCCCCTCCATCCTAGTTTAAAATCTCTGCCAACCTTTCTACCTTTATGTCTCTCACTCTTTTCCTTCCCCTAATGTGTTTCTTAATGCATGACTACCCACTATGGTGGCTAGGGGGAATAGGTAGTGTGGTTTGTTGTTTATATTGACCCCTTTGTAGCCCTTTTTGGTCAGATTGTCATGGAAATCCATGACTAGTTCACTTGTCGGCTACTCAAGAGTTAATACTCACTGTAGTATATTTTAATTACTATTCTATCATCTATTTCAGGTTGTTTTAGCTTATCTTGCCTATGTATATAATGGCCAATATATACATAGGAAAGACAGGGCCAACGCGAGCTGGATATGTGTGTATACATGTATATATGTTTGCATTAGAGGGTCTCCGGAGCTGAACCCAATGAATTTTAGCTCCGGGGACTCCCTGCTTACCGAGATAGACACCCCTGTAGGTGCTGCCGGTATCTCCCCAGTTTAAATGTCAAGGATTTGCAGTTCACCATATTACTATCTACAGACAGTCAGCTTGGGTATTAAGGGTTTTTCTCTCAGCTTATTTTAATATTTGTTGTGTGTATTTTTAGATGTTAAATAAATGTAATACTTTTTTGGATATACTAGAGTGCTTTCTTTTGGGCAACTATTTGTTTCTTGTCTACAGTACATACAGGTATACATGTTTGCATCAGAGTGTCTCCGGAGCTGAACCCAATGAATCTCCGGGGACTCCCTGCTTACCGAGATACACACCTCTGTATGTGCCGGTATGTCTCCAGTTTAAATGTACCGGTCACAGCTTCTGATTGGCCCACCAGACAGGGACATTTAAACTGAAGAGAGATACCGGCACCTCTATGGAGGGGTGTCCCTAGAGCTGAAATTAATGGTGTTTAGCTCTGGAGACCCCATGCTTCAAACCTATTTATAAAAAAATAAACGGGGACTTTTTTAAGCCACCATTATGATCTTCCATTTGGGGACCGATCCGCGGAAATCCCTGGCCAAAGGAATGTGCCAGCATGTCCTTTTCTCTACTCTACCCCCAGCATGTCTCCCTCTCCTCTTTCCCCCAGGCATCTGTCCATCTGTCCCTCTCTCTCTCCGTCTTTCTCCCTCTCCGTCTTTCTCCCTCTCCGTCTTTCTCCCTCTCCGTCTTTCTCCCTCTCCGTGTCTCCGTCTCTCTCTCTCCCCGTCTCTCTCTCTCCCCGTCTCTCTCTCTCCCCATCTCTCTCTCTCCCCGTCTCTCTCTCTCTCTCTCCCCGTCTCTCTCTCTCTCCCCGTCTCTCTCTCTCCGTCTCTCTCTCTCTCTCCGTCTCTCTCTCTCTCTGTCTCTCTCTCTCTCCGTCTCTTTCTCTGTCTCTCTCTCTCTGTCTCTCTCTCTCTCTCTCTCTCTGTGTCTTTCTCTTCCCCCCCTCTCTCTCTCTCTCTATGTCTTTCTCTTCCCTCTCCTCCAGCATGCCTTCTCTTCCCTCTCCCCCAGCATGTCTCCCAGTGGTAATGTCAGGTAAAAGTAGACCAGCCACCAACTGGTGTTCCATCTTAAGTATCCCATTTAAAGTGTCAGGCAGAGTTAATTTTGGAGTTTAAAGTGGAGGTGAAGATTTGAAGAAGACCTGCACAACAACTTTGAAACTGTGAGAACTTTCTAAAAGTTGTGACTTTTTGTACTCTTCCTATCCCCCAGTACCTGGGAAGTCTCTCCTCCTGCATCTCACTATGCCCTTCCTATTGCTTTTTCTGGTTACTGTTTCCTCACTCCTTTGTGAATGTCTCTGTTCTCTCAAACTTCCCCACTCCCCACTGCACCATTATTTATACACCTCTCTCCCAACAACTTCTTTACCCCACAATAAAAAACACCCACACAAATACTCTATTCACACCCTCTAGCTACTCCTTCCTGCTGCTGGGTATCTCCTATAAGCCTGAATCCAGACATATTCACCTGATCTCACCCATGCCTCCATGCCATCTCTTCCCCTATAAATGGTGTAAACCCTCTCATTTTTATACTGACTAACCTTAAAACTCGCCTCACAATTCAAGCATCCCAATAGCCTGCACTCATGGCTATTGTCCCACACTCATAGTCACTCCTATCACCCATTGTGGCCAAGCACTGCCATCTACAGCACATACAGTATTCCCTCACCTGCTGTCTCTGTAAGTCTCCCCTCAAACCTCTTAGATTGTAAGCTCTTCGGGCAGGGATTTCCTTTCCTATTGTCTGATTTTGCTGCACTTATTGTATTATTATAATTTCCTGTACTGTATTCTTTGTGAAGCGCTGAGTACACTTTTGGCACTATATAAAGATACACAATACAACTATCACATGCCAATTGCTACATTATCTCAAAGCCATATTTACTAAGCAGTGCTACTTCATAAGACACTTTCCTGCATGGCTTCATAAATATGGCCCTTAACAGCTCATTCAAATGTACAGGATATTAGGTGTCTTCTGGCCAGAACGGTGTCTTATGGAGTAACACTGGTTAGTAAATATGGCCATTTATGGCTCATTCACTTGAATGGCACAGTAAGGTGTCTTACATCATGGAATGTGTCTTACGGAGTAGCTCTTCTTAGTAAATATGGCCCTGTAGCCGTAGACAATAACTATACATGTCCCTACATCCCCTTTTTTGAAAGATGGTAACCCCACTCTGAGGCTGGTCTATCAAAACAGAAAGTTATTTTTAGATATTTTAAAACTCTGAATTCTGTATCAAGCCAGATTTGGCGCTAAATTGATCGAAATAGAGATACCTTCACTCTGACTCTTGTTAATCTATTAACATGCTATCTTACAATTTAACCATGTGTGCATCAGTAAAGTGGAGGAGTTAGGGATTAGTTACAGTACATGTTGAAGATATTATGATGTCCTATTAAATTCTGAATCGCAAAGAGTCCTTTTATTTCTTCTTTCACGGGCCACAGAAACTCCACTAGTTGTAACAGTCCTGGGCTAATAAATAGGATAAAATGTGAGAAACCTGAATCTGAACAGACGTTTTTTGCAGCGATACATTTACAGCCGCGGCCGCTTTTATTTTAACACTTCTCGGATATTTTCCGGTGACTTTTTACGAATGCCACGCGCTTCGCCGCGTTCATGCGATATTCATGCCGTATTCATGTCGCAATCATGCCGGCGTCACCCGCACTTGATCTGTTTAATGAGAATGGTTCGGATTTAATTGGTTGCAATTCTTCGCGTATCCGCCAGATACGGATTATATTCATGAATTGTAATGAATTCTAAAGTACTGTATGCGCATGCGCTTCAGTAATGTCTCGACTTGCAGGTGTTTAAAAAATACCACATGTGGTCTTTTGTGAATTGACCTTGGTACTGAAGAAGTTACAACACTGTATCTATTTAGGCGTTTCATATTAAAAACTTAATGCAAAGTGTCTAGTGTTCTATTCCATTGTCCAGAGATGAGTACACCACTGCAGTCCGTGTTCAAAAAACCCGACATAACGTACGCTTATTTAATATGGTCAGCAATTAGTTCAGCAGATGATAAGATGGTCACAGTTGGTCAAATGTATCAATATTTTATCGAAAATTATGACTTTTACAAATTTTCACTAGATGCTCATGTGTGGAAGAATGCAAGAAGGAAAAAGTTATGTATTGCTCCGGCACCCGGAGTTACAGGAGGGTATTGGTGTGTTGCCCCTGATTTTTCCAGTATCTTTGATCATGGAGAGTTCAAAAGGCGGAAGGTCATGGTAAAACCAACTAAGAATCGTCCGTCCCAGGCAAGCAATGCGCCAGTGCCAGCACCGGCTTCCAATAACGGTCCGACCGTCAGTGAAAACCTGCTGACCGGCAACCCTTGCTATCTGTCCCCGCCTGGATACCTGCAGCCTGAGCAGGATTACACGTACAGATACAAGGAAGCTTGCATGTACCAAAACGATCTCCAGCTTCATCAGCTGTCAACTACAGGTGTAGCAGGCCCGCTGTCACCTGTCAACTACGTGTATAATCAAGACTACGGGACTGGCAGTGGCTCGGTGCCAACCGAATGGCAACGTCTATGATGGGTACAGCTGCGTATGTAATTCTTTTTTTACCATATCAATATCAATGCACAGTAAAGCGATTCTCCTGTAATCAATCGCTTTGCTTATGGTTATTTAGTTCTTTTAGTCACAATTCGCCAAAATGTAGTCCAGCAATATCATTGGCTGAGCAGCTTCTATAGTAGATACTGAACAATTGGTGGACAGCTAGGCGCATGCACATTGGAAGCTTGTTGAAACGAATATGTGTCTCATCACATCTAGGCGCATGCGTGTATGTGAACAAGGACGCCCCCCGAGAAAATTATTGTTGGGACTGACCGAGGGGACTGCGGGAACTTCTTTAGGGGACAGACTAATTTGAACCAACCATTACAGTAATACTTTTATTTTTCTTCCTCAGAAAAGAAACGTTATCATCTTGCTGAGAACGTCAAATGGAGGGATTTCGATGGATATCGCTTTTTGTAACGATGCTTGCACACTGCTGAATCTGAATCAGTGCCATTTTTATTGATTTTCATAAAGTATACAATACTTTTTTACATACTGTACTGTATAATAAACCCCGAAAATAAAAAGTATGCATTTATTCTGTACATGTATTACAGTATGTGTGTTCTAATAATACTACTAATACTAATAATGCGTTTTAATACTGTTTTGATGTAATGCGCATGCCTACAGTATACAGTACAGTACTGTATTTCTATGTGTCAAAAATTCGTCGACTGCAAGTAGCCTGGATATTATGTTCTATCCCATGTCTCCGGCTTCATGAGACCCAAACAAAATACTGAAAAAGAAGATCACTATGTAAACATATAATTATATGCATTGAATCTTAAAAGTGATGTATGTATGTATGTATATATTTTTACCTTGCATACAGATGTAGCAAGACTTAATAGCTTCAGTGCCACATAGGATTAACCCTGCGGGAGGTCCCATTGAGAAGCATGGACCCCCCTGCAGCCCAATCGCAGCAAACGCTGTCCCCAGCCCCGCAGACTTTAGCTTCTTTGTCCGTGATGCTTGGGACAGTAAGCCATGCTACATCTGTATATAGCTGCAAGGCTCACAATACCCAGTCGCTTGTCATTATGTGGCTGAGTAAAAAGCTCTGCAGTAGCACATAGAACACTTGGCCTACACTGTAGATTATGATGAATGGGAGTGTAATCGGGGATACTGTGTCAAAGTGAATCCTGCATGAGTTTTGGAAGCCCCAAATATTGCTTGCAGAAGTCCATGCAAGCGGAATAAGCCGAGCAAAATGTCAAGCAAAGGTGTTAGGAAAGGGAAATATATATATATAATCTGGAAAAGGACTACATGACCTTTTTAGCTGTATATTTATTTCCCTCCGGTTCCCTTAGGTCTATGAAAACAGACATGCTGCAATATAAATCACTGATGAGTATAATTAGAAATTCACAGACTACATAAAAGAGATTAACCCCTTTTAAACATACAACTTGATTGGGGGGGGGGGGGACAAGTACTATTTTTCATACAGCTCTACAGAGCACACTGACATTTTCAGGCTCAAGTCTCTATCCTGTGCAGTTGACAGTCTAATTTCTGGTGCCAGAGGCATAGGGAGATAAAGGGCAATATTTAACATCACTCATTGCCCCAGTGTCAACAAAGCGTAACATGCTGTGTTTCACCCACATTCGCGACATCTGCCGTTGACTTTGATCGGCATCGGCTTCTATGTACGGAGTCCATTACTCTGCTGAGCCCAATCAGGAGCAAGGGGGCATCTGGATTGGACTAATCGGGAGAGGGTGTGGGGCAAGTGCCGAAGAACAGCCCAAGGGGCAGGTGAAATTGGAACTGACCAATGGGAGACGGGTTGACGGCACTAGGATCCATACCTGCTCCCCGTATTCAGTTCTAGGCCTCCCACAGGGTTTGACACCTCACTGCCGGGGAGACCACAATGCTCCGGCCTGGGAGTGTGTACTCTCCCAGCAGTGGGCTCCTCCTTCCCTAGCCTTCCACTGCCCCTTAACATAGCACCTGGCCCCTCACAAAGGATATCCCTCTGACTCATTGTATGCCTGGTACTCAGTCATTGTTACTAGCCCAGACATACAATGTACCACACGGAGAATTTAAATAAAGTGCAATCAAACAGTCAATTACACAGCACAGATAGATAACCCTCAGTTACATACTGTATTACTTGGGTTGGAGGCCCTTCTCCAAACCGGGGATGGCACATTAACCCTTGCAGTGGGACGCCATCTTCACTGGTAGGGGCAGAAAGTGGGCCTAACCTTTATTTGTGCATGCCATGCAACCCCTGGTGTCACAAAGTTCAATTTATTTTTCTTCGAGGGGTTTGATTGGTGGTGGGGTGTTGCCTTTACCTTTATCCCTTGTCCTCACACAGGAGACGATAAATGTAAGAGGATGAGAAGAGAGGTAGGAGACGTTTCCCTGTGCCAATTTTTGATGGACGCACAGTGAAATCAGACAAAATAGAGCAGCAGAGGAGATAAAACCCCTCCCAACTCTCTGCTCACCATGTTTACAAAGAGATAGAAAAATGGTGTTTATAGAGCAAACTGATATAGGTGAAATAACAGTGAATAAAGAGTAATGGATGATACCAGCACTGTTAGTGCATATTGCAGATTTCTCCATTGAACCAAGACATTTGAATCAAACCTCCATAGATTAATACATGTAGGAAGAAACACAGATGCCAAATAGTGGTACAATAACGTTTTACTCCAGGCAACGATCAACACAGAGGGGATAAAGTAAAACTCGCAATCTCCCCCAAGGTAACGTGCAGGGAGTGACTTGGGGCGCACTCCAATCCTCCTGCGGTCTTGTTAGGTGCTCGTCCTTCCCGAAACAAATGCTGCTTTAAAGGGGCAACCCAAGCCGGCGTTTTCTTTAACAACGTTTAAAAAAAAAAAAAAAAACATATAATTGAATTGAAGCAGGGGATTTCTGGAACTGAACCCCATAAATTTCAGCTCAGAGGACCCCCTGCTTCCGGAGGTTTTTACCTCCATAGGGGGTGCCGGTATCCACTTTGCTCGGCTAGCAGAAATCACATATAGCAGTTTTTCAGAGCTCACGCGACTGCGGGCCAATAGGAAGCCGTGATGTCATCAGTGCGGCTTCCTATTGGCCCATGTGATGCGGGAGCTTTAAAAATCAGAGAGATTCCTACTACGGACGCAAGTATCCCCAGAGCTGAAAGTAACGGGGTTCAGCTCTGGAGACCCCCTGCTTCAATCCCCTGTTGAAAAAAACAAACATCTCAAATAAAAACCAGTGGCTTGGATTGCTCCTTTAAAACTCAGTTAACCAACAAACTATCATCGCTACGTAACCATTCGTTATTTCTTTCTCTTTTTGACAAATTGTAGCTTATTATGTCTTGCTATTTCAGTACAAAAGAATTGCCTTTGGAAATAGCTTCTAAGCAGCCGTTAGCCTGTAGTAGCAATGCTAAAGCAGCGGTTGAGCCTTTTCAGTTTAAATTATACTTATTAAAATAAAAAAATAGTAAAATGCAGAATACACATTAATGTTCTGAACAATGCTAATCAGCAGACGGCAAGCACAATAATAAGGTGGTTGAAGCAAGTCCCTCCAAAAAAAAAAAGATAGCATTTAAAATAAATATTCATCATGACTCATATTTGTATTTATTTCATGTAATATAAAATAAAATGAACAGTAAACGAAACCATGAATTTCTAAGAGAGGAGGTGGCATTTATTCTATGCTATAGCCACAAACCCTTAAAAGCCGATAGTTCTGAAGTGTTACTGCATAGAAACAAAGAAAAGAATGACAGTAGACCATATAAAAAGACTAGTGCTAGGAATATCTATAGGCTGTGAAGCTGCTTCCCTCAGTTGGAGCAGATTTTAGTCCCATTTCTTTGAATAGAGCTAATCTCTTTTTAAGCACTGGAATTGGTTTCGCAGTAGGTGGCATAGAAGAAGGGTCTGTTCTTTAATCCTATGAGTGCTGCCGGAGAGGCCGTGTCACCAGAGTGCACAGTCCCTCGGGCACATTACAATCATGTGACCACTCGCCAAGTCAATCACGTGATCGTGAAATCGCGGCTGAGACCAGATTGCATTCAGCGCCCCACAGGAACGGAGAATGCGATCTCCCGTAAAAAAAATTGCAGAAAGCTCATGACGTGGTGACTATGTCATGGGTCACTCAAAGGATTAAAGCATCGATCTGCGCTGTTTGTATTTTGTAAACATATATAGTATAGAAAATCAGCACACCTATTTCAATTAGCAAAAGGGGATTTTATTAAACCATATTAGGATCCCAATATGGTGTAACAAAATCACCTTTTGCTTATAGAAATGAGTGTACTGACTTTCTATACCTTCTATTCATCCTTTTGAGCCAAGCATCTCAACACTTCGAACTACAGTACAGGAGTACTGATCGATCCCCTACAGAACCTATATATGCTGTGATAGTTACAGACTGTCTATGTTAGAGAGAGCATGCAGTATGCATGCACTCAAACATGCAGGAGGTTAAACTCCTTGCTGGGCAAGCAGCTAGGGTGTGTCAGTTAACTGCTGATTGCAAGGGCTTTACAAAACAGTCAGCAGCCTGACCAGGCCCACCAACAGGGTGGGTCTGCCGGGGTTGGCGTCCCGGGTCCTGTGACTCAGGTGGTCCGGCCGCCCGTTTTATTAGAAAAAAAGAAGAAAAAGCGGCGATTCCCGTGCGCATGCGCAGAGCCGAGGTCCCAGCGCGCATGTGCAGGGAAAGCAGGGTGCCCGGCCTGCTGCCTGTGGGCCCGCTCCTCGCTCCACCCCAGCTCCCAACATGGGATCGACGGGAAGCGCCGTGGCGAGCCTGTGACCGCCAACCCAGCTTCCCCCGCACGCCCACCAACCCAGCTTCCCCTACGCGCCCGCCTCCAACTCCGGAATTAACCCGCCAGTCTCCCTCCCCTCCAGCCGCCTACCTCCCGCGTGCCCTCCCCCCCGAGCCTACCTCCCACCCTGGGCAGCAGCTGCGGGGATATCGGAGGCGGGGGGGGGGAAGCATCTGGCAGGCAAGGAAGCAGCACCCACCCGGTCAAGATCAGTCACCCACTCACCCCCCGTCAACTCACCCACCCACCCACTCACCCACCCCCCCAGTCACTCACTCACCCAGTAACACACTCACCCACCCAGTCGACCCATAATTTCTGTTGGCAGCCCTGAGCCTGACAGAACTGAGCCTTACCCCAACCAGCTAGGATGCCGGTTGGAACAGTTCCCAGGCCTGCTGGATGCTAGGCCTATCTGGATCAAGCCCACAGCCTGAGAGGGCCAGAGAGAGAGAGAGACTTCAGGTGTTGTCTTTCACAGAGGTAAAAGTGCTAAGGATTGACAAAGAATTTAGCTCTCCAATCTGTAGTTAAGAAACTGACAAGTATGTTAGTTAGTGCTCCAGAGGGAGCTATGTATTTTGTTTTCATTCCTGTTCTGTTTTGTGACCTTTTGTTAATAACCTGAACTTTGTGTCTTGTCTTTATGTGAGAGAAAGACCCTGCAAAGTGGCTGAGATGTCACAATATATATAGATCACAAGATGGCCGTGCACACACAGGGAGGGGGTAAGGAGTCTTTCCAGGAGGCAAGTATTGTGCACGGCAAAGGAGATAAGGGATAGTCAGAATAAGATCACAAGTGATCTATATTACTAGCACAACACTAAGTTAGTGCCAAACATTTATTACATCCAAAAATGTACACAAGCCCAACATTTTAGTTCCCAAGGGGACTTTATGAAGAAGACCGAAACATCGGGCTTGTGTGCATTTTGGATGTAGTAAAAAAAACATTTTTTACCCTAATAACTAGGGTTGATATATATATATCTGTACATACACACTTATTTTATTTTATATCCTGATTTGAAACTAGGGATCCCATGAAGGTGAACTGTGGCACTCCAAGCTCTGCTGGGCCCCAGGATCCTGTGATATTTAATTTAGAAATTCCCTTACAAGAATGGGAGAAACAAGATGGACACTGGGGCCATCCAACATAAAGTCAGGACATCATCATGAGATGCAGCTTCCGATTGGGCAATGTGGTTTTTCCACTACTGTCAAAAGTAAACAATGTCAGTAAATATATCGGCAGTTGGGGGGGGGGGGTCCATGGAACTTTGAGTGCCGCAGTTCAGCTCTGGGGGACCCCCTGGTATATAAAAAGTAAAATACAAATGTTAAAAATATATATTTTGGAGGGGGAGGGGGGTGTTGGAGGGATTGCTGCTTTAATGAACAAACTGGTCATAGATAAAATTGTAGGGTACAGAGATTTCCAAACCTCACTGTTCTCTTCCCACATGAGAAACAGGCCCATGATGTTTTCCAAAGCTCTGTTCACTATAATCTCATCTATGAAGAAGTCTTTTGGTGGTCCACGGAAAAGCTCATCACCCACAATAAATGTGAACTGCAAAGACACAATAGTTACAATATTCCATAACACAGGCCACACTAATGCTTTGTTCACCAGTGAAAGATGGCACACGCACACACACATCCTGTAGCTTTAATCACCTTATCAACTTCATTCAATTACGTTTCATTTCCTTTTTAGACTGGAACAATGTTATTTCATATACACGTCTGCGGAAAGAAATTCTGTTCCGCTCCAACGAGGAGGAGAAGCAATACAGAGAAAGTGAAAATAAACTCAGGTTTCTATTGCATCCTCCATGAATAATTAGTTTTGTTCGTCAGCTATCTATAATATTGATATTTCCCCCCTCACCCCCATGAATAGATTTTGAACACTGCGGAATATTCATGAACTAAATGGAAATCAATTGAAGAGTATGTTCTTTAACTCCTTTTCAGACTGGTGTTACTTACATTGCTTTTCCCCCCTAGCATGTCGTTACCAAATACAGTACATGTACTTAATCATATAAACCAAAACAAGGACTCCAGCACACACTGATTAATAGAGAAAATGAAAGAGTCACGGAATAAGCCAAAAATGTAATAGCGGTAATAATAGAACAATAGGTATCACACAAATATGGAAATGCTACACGACTATAAATGCAGAATATATGGATCTTAAAAAGCACAAGAGTAGGGGGGAGAGACACAGGGAAGGGGTGTGGGGGAAAAAACACTAAAGGAAAAACTGCAAACAAATAAACAAAGAATAAGACAATGGGGGAGGTTAAGAGGGGCTTACTTAATCATATATCATCTGACACATGAATTGGGGCTTATTTGTAGGGAAGGGCGAAATAGTCCAAATCTGTTCCATAGAATTCGGCGGATTGTTTTGACCAAGTACGTCCCACCCACCACAATCCGTCTACGAAGTGGGTGCTAAAAATTCTGAACGGATTGATCCGAATCCATATTAAATTTGAAATCTGCACGCAGATTGTTAAAAATCTGCTCTCTGTCTCTCGCTCTCCCCCCTCGGATTGAATCGGAGTGCGGATTAATAACAATCTGACCGCGGATTACTAATCCACCATGTGGAATGTCAGTGATAGAAAAAAAATCAGAAAAGGGCGGATCGCACTTTTTGAGAATGATCAACCGAAATCTGTGTATTAAACGGACCGGCCAATCCGAAGCGGATCCAAATCCACAGACAATAAACATCCATCTCTACTTATGTGGTCATATGTAATGGTTTGCTGTTTAAGCAGTGGTTTTTTATCTTATGACTACAGATACAAATAGATAATATTTTAGTATTTTAGAGCACTAATATTAGCAGCACTGTACATGCTATTTTGCAGGCACCATCACTCCCTGCCCTAAAGAGCTTACAATTAAATTATGTTGATATTGCACAGGGTGGAAAAGTGACATGTCCGAGGTCATAAGGAGTGACTCGAAAAGGTTCAGCCACTTTAATGACAGCTTCGTAACTACAGCTCAACCCCCTTATAACGCTGTGTATGAGGTCCAAAGAATCACATCGCGTTATATGCGGATCACGTTAGAAATAATGTACAATTGTATGCATTGTACAATAAAGTATTTAAGACACCAATAATCGTGTTGTAAAGTATTCATAAATACGAAAATTGGGAGCCACGTGGGCATCGCGTTATAAGCGGATTCGCGCTGTAACGGGTCGCGTTATAACGGGGTTGGGCTGTACTAAACTACTCCTTCAGCCTGAGAAAGGGAAATATTCTGTGGGTGTGTAATTCAGATGTTCAAAAGCAGAATAAATTGGCCACTTGTAAATATCCCCATTATTCTATTTTTAAAATACACATAATTTGCTAATGCAACCCACTGTCTTTCTTATATAGCACTGACAATGTACAGGGAATTTTGCAGGCACCATATCACTTGCTCCAAAGAGTTTGCAAACTACTGTTGATGCCTAAGGTAGATAAAGAGAGTTGTCCAATGTCACGAGAAGAGCTGACACAGATTCAAAAGGCAGTAACAAAGGAGGAAGTAGGTGATATGATACCTTCTATTGGACCAGAAAGTAGTTGATATGTTATGTAGCCATGTGTAAAATTGGTGTACATATCTCTTTCTCATGCTGGCAGTAAACCTGGTAAGTATGCAGGATTGCCAGTAGTCAGCATGGAGGTTTGCCCTCAACCCCTGGTGATGTGTAAGATAGTAGCCAAGGAAGTGACAGCCTGTCTGTGTCCCCTGTTAGTGACACAGAGAAGAGGTGGGTCTTTCTGGAAGCTGATATATTGCACAGCACTTCCTAAAGTTAGTTCAGTTGAGTTGGTGTTTTGACTCTGTTCAGGAGAGTCATGTGGAGGTCTGCAACAGTGTTGCAGAGGCTGATGCAAGAGCTGTGAGTCTGTGCAGCTCTGAGCAGAGAGACAGAGACAAGCTGGTGAATCTCCCTAAGGGGAGAGGTGGAGAGCAACTCTATTAGAGGAGAAGGAACCTTCCTAATGGAGTGCAGCAGAGAGATGAGCGGCTAAGCTGCTAGCTATGAGGGGCAGCTGGCCCATACCACCATGCCAATAAAGATGTCCTTGATAAAAGATACCCTCATGTATGAGTCTGGAATTACTCTGCAGAGGAAGGCACCACAGAGGAGTTTCTCATCAGAACCATCCCCATCCGGACGCAGGGATCCTGATGAGGTGGAGGCGCTGCACTGGATATAGGTAGCACTCGCACACACTACTTCAGCTGCCTGTCTGGTTTGACAATCCCCAAACACCATCATGCGGGAGACTCAGGAGTCCTGTTGCCAACAGGTGCACCACCAGACACGACCATGTAACGGGGACTGGTTAGACCACAGGGGCCAATGTGAGATTGGGTGGGTCAGGCCATACAGAATACCCGTTACATTACAAGCTTTCGAACCTCTAAGGGTCCTTCATCTGGTATGACAGAAATACAGAAACAAAATTATTATATACAATGTTTGTTAGAGGGATATCTGGTTGTAATGGATGTTGAGAGGAAGTGGGAAATAAGATAAGGTAGAAACAAGTAACTGTCAGAGTCTTCCTAGACATCTTGCTCCCAGCCACAGTTCCCTTGTCGTTCCCTTGTCTGTCCACCGGGTGTGCTGCTGTTTCTGTCTGCTCTGGGATTCCTCTGTTTGTCTGTCTCCTCGTGTTGCCCCTGTCCTCTGTCCTTATAGTTTCCTGTTCCTCCCTTGCCTTTGTTTTGTGTCCAGACTCCTTCTGCCATGCCCTGATTTGCTTCTGTTTAGTCCTGTACATATTAAAGGCCCTTGCTAGTGTTCTGGCTTGTCCCCGTTTGTTTCCTGCTTGTGAGTCCCTTGTCTCAGTTCCTGCTCCCTAGTCTCCGTTCCTGCTCCCCTGCCCTGTTTCTGCCTTCCTGCTGCTGACTCCTGCCTGGACCCCAACGAGCCTTGCATGCTGCCTGCCACCGGCCTCTGCCTGGACCCTGACAACCCTGCTTGCCGTCTGCCATGAACCCTGCCTGTGACCTCGACGATCCTGCTTGCTGCCTGCCACCGACCTCAGCCCATCACCCCAACAATCCTTGCCTTCTCTGCTGTTCCTGCCATCAAGGTCCTACCTGCTCCTGGAGTCCCTGTGACAGTAACCTAGTGTGAAAATTAACAGTAGAGACATGTATGCCCCCCTCAATAGGGTTACCAATTTGCTGCAAGGGGTTAATAGTAGAGCAGTATATGTTAGGCCTCACAGGGTGGGTTCTTGAAGGGAGGTTCCTGGTAGACAAAAGGCGAGGAGCATCGGGGAGAAGAGATCAGGTCCCCCTGTTTGTTATGTTACAGATAGAGACAGTGCCCATTTGGCAAGGATCCCAATGAGATGGCCAGTGTAAAACATAGGTCCCAGAGAGGTGAGACAGACACGCCACAGAGGGCCACAAGCTGAGGGCTCTCGGGATCAGTGCTACAGGCGGATACACATATGTAGTCTCCTGTAAGGAAGTGGCAGCTCCCAATCATGAATGGGGTGTAGTTGTTACCTGCACAGAACCGGCCAGGATCCCAGTATGGGCCCAAAATAGACCGGGTATAACAGACATTATTCTTAAGGAGGATGTCCTCACCGGGGAGGGAAGTTAACAGCGGGCACGACAGCGCAACAAATTGGCAAAGGCTGGACTGTGCTGAAAAAAACTTTATTATAACATGGATAAAAAAGAGTGAGGGGAAAGCACCCCCCGCAACTTAAGTGGATTTATGCCCTGCAGCACTGGTTGATTGAGGGGACCGTGTACCTCAATGTTGTCTCTATTATTCTGTGTGTGAGTGTTAAGAGTGGGCACGTAGCGAAGTACCGTTTCATGAATAACAAACAGTGATGTAAAGCAACGTCCAACTATGTCAACTATGATGCGTATGTGTGTGAAGTGTCCCTGTGCTTGGAAACCTGAATAAAGATTGGAGTTATACTACACAAGTTCCATGCTCCCATCATTTTCACCCTTGCTAACTCATCGCTCAGCCACCTGAATCCTACACTATGGTGAGTAACCAAATATTGCACACCAATGTCATCTCCTTAGGAACCGGGCAGAGAGGGTACAGATATAAAAGGCTTTAATCTATGTAAATGCAAAAGCAACTTAGACAGTTAGGGGACATACGTGGGGGAGTGGGACAGGACAGTCTGTGTATATAGTCTATCTATCTATATATAAACCTACCATAACCATTTTAATGTCTGGTTATCTACTGTATATAAAGACTGTTACCAGGGAATAGTGCATATAAGCATGCATACACACATACTGTATGCACTGGCGAATATATACATATAATGCACGTATACACTATATATTTCTAGATCACTTTCCGTCTTATCTTTTGTTTCTGTAATGTTTGCGTCTTGTATGTTTTGCCCCACACCCTCACTGTTTTTTTCTTTTTTATTGTGTGCATACACATAACACAAACAGTGTGCATACACAGGTTATATACATGTGTGAAAGGTATACAGACAAGAAAAAGTATAGGTGCGCAAAAAGATCCATATAAAACAATACAAATGATGTCCCAAAGTGCTGCCACGGTGTTTCACACAAAGACCAAAATAAAATATGAGCAATAGACAGTTAGACATAGGGCGCAACAGTGTAGACAAACAGTGGGTGGTAGTCACTGTGAATACACTGTGTACACGTACGTACATATACATACATGTACGCATACATACGCATCTTCATAAATGTATTAAATACATACATGTACACACTGAAAACATACAATATATACACACCCATAAATGTAATATACATACACATACTGTACATACACATATATGCACATGCACACATAATATATATACACATATAAACACGCACAAATAAGCACATATAAAATACTACAAAAGTATGCACATATAAATCACGTAAACAGAACAATCAATGTATATGCACCAGGCAGTGAGTGTTCTTACCACCAAGCTATTCCTTTAGCACGAACACCTTTATATGCATTCATACAGTATGATTGTACTATAACTTTGAAATAGGGCCCATATTTACTAAACGCTGCTATGACATACATCACCATCCAACCCATTCACTTGAATGGGCCATAAGGTGCCTTACACTATTGGAAGGTGCCTTGTGGCATAGCGCCACTTAGTAGATATGGACGTAGGCATGTCTGTCTTAATGGAAAACGCATTGAATTGATTGTCATAGCAGAGTTGTGCTCTAGAGTACTAAAGCGAAATCAAAGCTAGAACCATTTGTTGGCACTGCTACGGAACATTTCTCATGGTCCCCTTTAGTTCTGAAGAGGTTAAACATAACAGCTATCTAACGCATGTTATCAATTATGCCAGCGCTCGGCTTTTCAATTTTCTACTGGGTGGCATAAAGTGGTTTCATCTCCCTGTAGGAGGTTATTATACAAAATCCTATCCTAGAAATTACTGTTTATTTAGCAATTTAGTACATAGTAATTTCGTTCAATTTCCCTAAGGAAGCTGCAGTCTTTTCACTGTATTTGCAGGTTATGGATTTCCCAAAGGAATCAATGCAAACTGATATTGGTAGATTCCACTCTAGACTCTCATTGCCTGTCATATATATATATATATATATATATATATATATATATATATATTATATATGTAGCCATGCATAATAATGGCCTGCAGACATCTTCCCTGTTGGCAGTAAACCCTGGTAAGTACAGGAATGCCAGCAGTAGTTATGGAGGTTTTCCCTCACACCCTGGTGAGGTGCCCTATGAATGGATGGGAGTGGCTGCATGCTCTGAGTACCTGGTTAGTGACATCAGAGATGTGCCTGCCCCCTGAGGTATATAAGGCACAACAATGTCAAGTTAGTTTATTGTTGCTAAAGTGTTTGGCTCCTGTGAAAGGGATTGCAGGATAGCTTTGTGCCCACTAGTGCTGTAACTAGTGGCACGGGTTTCCAAATCAAGCCTGTCAAGGCCACACTGTGTCCAGGGACCTGGCACAGGGGTGATCTCCCTACGGGGAGAGGGGATCCCACTCCAATTGGGAGGGCAGTACCAGGCAAAGGGACAGCACGGAGGAATGTGCGGCTGAGGCTGACAGCTGCATGGGGCAGTCTACTTCATCGAGTACATCAATAAAGATGCCCTTGTTAAAGAAACCCCCACTGTGTGAGTGTGAGATTACTCTGCAGTGGCAGTCACCACCGAGAAGGAGTTCCTCACCAGGACCATCTCCCTGCGGAAGCACAGATCCTGATGAGGTGGAGGCGCTGCACATGATATAGGTAGGACTCGCACCCACTACCTCAGCTACCTGTTCCTGATGACATCCCCTAAAACCATTGTGCGGGAGACTCAGGAGTCCTATTACCTGCAGGTGCATCACCATACACTATCATGTAATGGGGACCGGTTAGACCACACGGGCTAATGTGAGATTGGGTGGGTCAGACAGGAGGGAATACCCGTTACACGTATATATACATATACATGTAGAGGTATCAGTACCGTGTTAGCCGAGCTTCAATAATCAAAAAATAAATACTGGTAGATGATACCGTTCTGTGGCTAACGAAATGCTTTTATTTGTGCGAGCTTTCGAGATACACTGATCTCTTCTTCCGGCGATGTTACAATGAATGAAGCAAGCAAAAGGTATACTTAAAAACAGTGTCTATTGGAATTGTAGAGGTATCAGTACCAATAGACACTGTTTATAGTATAGCTTTTGCTTGCTTCATTCATTGTAACATCGCCGGAAGAAGAGATCAGTGTATCTCGAAAGCTCGCACAAATAAAAGCATTTAGTTAGCCACAGAACGGTATCATCTATTTATTTTTTGATATATATATATATATATATATATATATATATATCGTATATATATATCAGTTTTTGTAATAAAGGTGAAGAAAATCATGTGTGAAATCTGAAAAACCTATCAGAATCTCACATTACAAAACCAAAGCCCTTAGGATTTTGACAATCAAATTGAACACCCAAACTTATCTAGAACCAGAACTCCAGGCCAAGTGTCCATCTCTACAGTGGAATTAAAAAAAAATGAAGGTGCTTCTTTAATTCATTTATGATTTTAGTTATATAATTTTAGTTTCCTAATTGTTTTTATGATTGTATAGTTATTTTTTAATTTTTAAATGGTTTATTATGCTATTTTAAGCATTTTGAAGCAGGGGGTCTCCGGACCTGAACCCCATTCATTTCAGCTCCGGGGACAACCTGCATCTTGAGGTACTTACCTCTATAGGGGGTGCCGGTAGTCACTCCAGGGATCACCTTTTGGCTTCTTTTCAAACCTCCCTGGCCATGAGGGCCAATAGGAAGCCAGGACGTTACCCGATGCGGCTTCCAATTGGCTCATGTGAGGAAGAAGCTGATAACTGCAGAAATAATGGCACCCCATTTGGAGGTAAGTGTCTCTGGAAGCAGGGGGGAGGTGAAATTAATGGGGTTCAGCTCCAGAGACCCCCTCCTTCAAACCTCTATTAAAAGATAAAGAATAAAAATTGCAATAAAATAAATTAATCGTCTTGGATTGCTCCTTTAACTAACATGACGTTATTTCCCCTCTCCTCCTCTTTCTCACCTTCAGTTAAAGACCTGCAGTGATTCCGGGTCTGGATCGAAGTAATACTACTGTAACTCATACTTGATGTCACATTGTTGGAAGATAATGGAACGTTATTCTACAATAAATGCAGGTTAAGGGAACTTTGTTACTGGGTTATGCCAGTTTTTAATTGCACTAAATCACAAAAAAGCATTATGCTTCATTCATTTAACCCTTTGGTCCCTTTCTCATATTTCACCAACCTTAGTCCACAGGACAATAAGAAATAATATGCCTCTAGGGAAGGTACCTGCTATATTGGAGTTTACCTTGGTGGGGTTAGGTGGCTTGAATCATGTTTTGATCAGAAGAAGCAACTAAATAACTCCTTTGCTATTAGACTTGGGTTCTAAATGTAGAAATCGCACTGCTACATTGCAAGCCAATTTGTATATATGTTATGCTACAATAAGCTGACGTCACACCTGTGCTAATGAGATGTAGAACGGATGGTGTTTTTGCATATGATTAACTTTGGGATTTTAGGTAGCGTTGGGTTATAACAAAACGTTGTGCATCCAGCCCGGAGGGGGATAGGGGGGGGGGGGGCAACTCCAGTCCTGAACGACTACCTACAGGCCAGTTTTTAAGGATATCCCTGCTTCAGCATAGGTTGTTCAATCACTGGCTCCTTCAACGACTGAGCCACTGATTGAGCCACCTGTGCTGAAGCAGGGATATGCCTAATAGCTTGCCTGTTAGTGGCTCTTGAGGACTGGAGCTGCCCCCCCCCCTGCACTGCATTATGGGGTCTGGCACTCCCGGAGCCTCATGATCTGTTGATGACCTTTGAGTGCTCATTTTCTAGGGGAGATCGCGTTCTACTCTCCTATGGAGGGCAGAACGCGACCGGTAATGCGGGGAGATGGAGGAGGACTCGTCTTTTTCTGGGTTTTAGGGATATCACGATCATGTGATCCTGAGGGGCCATGACACTCTAGTGCTGTGCCCCCCCCCGCCCCCCCTGGCTACAAAAGGGTTAAGAAACCGCTTTTACTTTTAATATTATCAAAGTAAACGAAACAGAACAAATTACTTTCAATTCAATTTTTCTTTGCGGATAATTCTGACACTGGGGCGGTGGCACCAGCTTTGCTATATAAGGCCTGGGACATGGTCAGCGCATAATGCTGAGGCGCGCTGCTGCTCGGCACTGAGCCTCTGCAGCTGCAATGAGAGCGGCTTTAGCAGGGGCTCGCGCACGCGTCAGCACGCTTGGGGAAGCGTGTTTCTGACGGCGTTTTGACATTTCCCCGCTTGTCGGAGCGAGGGCCGGTTATGTGAGCGGTTCGCCCAATGAGGACGATCCAGCTCCGTGATGTCACTGACCCGCCCCCGTCCTGCCCCCGGCCCTCCCCCTGATGGCGCGCTGCGTAAGGCCAGGGAAAGCACCGCTTTCCCTGAGCCTCAGCGCGCCTCAGCACTGGTTAACGGCACTATGTCCCAGGCCTAAGATTGATAAATCCACCTATTTAACTCTACTCAGAAATGCCTTGCAGATTGTATTGTATTGTATTGTATTGTATGTCTTTATTTATATAGCGCCATTAGTGTACATAGCGCTTCACAGTAGTAATACATGTGGTAATCAAATAAATAACAGATAATATAAATAACAGATCATGGGAATAAGTGCTTTAGACATAAAAGTAACATTTCGGAAGAGGAGTCCCTGCCCTGAGGAGCTTACATTCTAATTGGTAGGTAGGGAGAACGTACAGAGACAGTAGGAGGGAGTTCTGGTAAGTGCGTCTGCAGGGGGCCAATCTTTATGTATCCTGTGTTCAGAATATCCACAGTGCTACTCATATGCTTCTTTAAGCAAGTGTGTCTTAAGGTGGGTCTTAAAGGTGGATAGAGAGGGTGCTAGTCGGGTACTGAGGGGAAGGGCATTCCAGAGGTGTGGGGCAGTCAGTGAAAAAGGTTTAAGGCGGGAGAGGGCTTTAGATACAAAGGGGGTAGAAAGTAGACATCCTTGAGCAGAACGCAAGAGTCGGGATGGTGCATAGCGAGAAATTAGGGCTGAGATGTAAGGAGGAGCAGAAGATTGTAAAGCTTTAAAAGTGAGGAGAAGAATGGAGTGTGAGATGTGGGATTTGATCGGAAGCCAGGAGAGGGATTTCATGAGGGGAGATGCTGAGACAGATCTAGGAAAGAGTAGAGTGATTCTGGCAGCAGCATTTAGGATAGATTGTAGGGGAGACAGGTGAGAGGCAGGAAGGCCAGACAGCAGGAGGTTACAGTAATCAAGACGGGAGAGAATGAGGGCCTGAGTCAGAGTTTTAGCAGTCGAACAACAGAGGAAAGGGCGTATCTTAGTTATATTGCGGAGGAAAAAGCGACAAGTTTTAGAAATGTTTTGAATGTGAGGGGCGAATGTGAGAGAGGAGTCGAGTGTGACCCCTAGGCAGCGTGCTTGGGCTACTGGGTGAATGATTGTAGTTCCAACAGTAATGTGGAAGGAGGTAGTAGGGCCAGGTTTGGGAGGAAGTATGAGGAGCTCTGTTTTAGCCATGTTGAGTTTAAGGCGTCGGAGGGCCATCCAGGATGATATAGCAGAGAGACATTCAGAAACTTTGGTTTGTACAGCAGGTGTAAGGTCAGGTGTTGAAAAGTATATTTGTGTGTCGTCGGCATAGAGGTGATAATTAAACCCAAAAGATGTTATTAGGTCACCTAGAGAGAGTGTGTACAGAGAAAAGAGAAGAGGTCCCAGGACAGAGCCCTGGGGTACCCCCACAGAGAGATCAATAGAGGAGGAGGAGGTGTTAGCAGAAGAGACACTGAAAGTACGATGGGAGAGGTAGGATGAGATCCAGGATAGAGCTTTGTTCCGAATACCTAGAGTATGGAGAATGTGGAGGAGAAGAGGGTGGTCCACGGTGTCAAATGCTGCAGAGAAGTCGAGTAATATGAGCAGAGTGTAATGACCTCTGTCTTTGGCAGCATGGAGGTCGTCAGTTATTTTGGTGAGGGCTGTTTCGGTGGAGTGAGCAGTGCGGAAGCCAGATTGTAGAGGGTCTAGGAGAGAATAGGTGTTGAGAAAATGGAGCAAGCGAGAGAATACAAGACGTTCAAGTAGTTTAGAGGCAAAAGGCAGGAGGGAGACAGGTCGATAGTTAGAAAGACAGGTAGGGTCAAGCTTGCTGTTTTTGAGTAATGGTATGACTGTTGCATGTTTGAAGGAGGATGGAAAGGTTCCAGAGCAGAGGGAGGAGTTAAAAATGTGTGTAAGCGTAGGGATTATAGTAGGAGCTAGAGGTTTTAGGAGATGGGAGGGAATGGGGTCAAGAGGGCAAGTGGTAGAGGGCGAAGAGGAGATCAACAGCGACACATCCTCCTCTGAGACAGTGGAAAAAGACTCAAGGAAGGCAGGAGGAGAGTTAGGAAGAGGTGTAGGATGGGAAGAAGAAACAGAGGGGATGTTCTGACGCATGGATTCCACCTTTTCCTTAAAATAGTCAGCAAAGTCCTGAGCGGAGATGGAGGAAGGAGAGTCAGCTGAGGGTGGTTTGAGTAGAGTATCAAAGACAGAGAACAGTCGGCGTGGGTTAGACTTGTGCATGTTGATTAGTGCAGAAAAGTAGGCTTGTTTAGCTTGCGAGAGGGCAGAGTTGAAACAGGATAGCATAAATTTGTAGTGAAGGAAGTCTGCGAGAGTGTGAGACTTCCTCCAGAGGCGTTCAGAGGAACGAGTGGAGGAACGCAGCATGCGCGTGTGGGAATTTAGCCAGGGTCTAGGGTTAGAAGGGCGAGGGCGGCAGAGAGAAAGCGGGGCATGTAGATCAAGAGACGAGGACAAGACAGAGTTGTACTTTCTGACCAGGTTGTCAGGGTCTGTAGCAGAGCTGAGAGAGGAGAGGGAGGAGCGTAAAGTGGACTCAAAGTCAGGTAAGTGAATAGAGCGCAGGTTTCTGCAGAACCGGGGTGTAGATGGAGGTGGAGAAGGGGAGAAGCGAGATAAAGAGAATGAGATGAGATGATGGTCAGAGAGAGGAAAAGGGGAAATGGAGAAATCGGAGAAAGAGAATTTCTTAGTGAAAACCAGGTCTAAGTAGTGGCCATCCTTGTGGGTGCTGGCTGCAGTCCACTGTTGAAGGCCAAAAGAAGAGGTTAGAGAAAGAAAGCGGGAAGCCCAAGGGAGAGAGGGGTCATCAATGTGGCAATTGAAGTCCCCATGGAGAAGAACAGGGGAGTCTGAGGAGAGGAAGAAAGAGAGCCAGGATTCAAAGTGAGAGAGAAAGGCAGAAGGGGGATGAGTAGAGGTAGGTGGGCGATAGATGACCGCCACATGAACAGGGAGAGGAGAGAAGATCTGGACAGTGTGAGCCTCAAAGGAGGGAAAAGCAAGAGAGGGGGGAATAGGAAGGGTTCGGTAACGGCAGACAGAGGAGAGCAGGAGCCCCACGCCTCCACCCCTGCCATCAGGGCGCGGAGTGTGGGAGAAGGAAAGGCCACCATAGGAGAGGGCAGCTTCCAGAGCAGAGTCAGACTGAGTGAGCCAGGTCTCAGTTATAGCAAATAGGAGCAGAGAGTGAGAGAGAAAGAAGTCATGTACAGAGAGGAACTTGTTAGAGAGGGAGCGAGCATTCCAAAGGGCACAGGAGAAAGGGAGAGAGGAGGGAGGGTGGCAGGGGATGGGTATGAGGTTGGAGGGGTTGACACCAATAGGAGTAGAAGTTGCATGTGGGAGGCGAGGACGAGAGCAAGTTGAAATAAGACAGGGACCAGGATTGGGAGAGATATCCCCAGAAGCAAGGAGGAGAAGCATGGATAGAAAGAGGATGTGTGAGGAGGATTTGTAGGGGTGTTTTTTAGTGCAGGGGATATAGCTGTGTGGTGTCAGAGGACGCAGGTAAGAAAGGAGTTCATGTGAACTGAGAAGTGGTGAAGAAAGGAGAGATGGAGATATATGAATAGAGTTAGAGACATACTGAGGCTGGTAAAAAGAAGTGCATAATTTGAGAAGAAGTGAAGTCACAGCAAATATAAATGGTAAAGGCAGCATCACAGCAGTAATGATGCAGTCTGGTATTGATGATATCCTCCTTTCCAGCGTAGTTCAAATGCAGGAATCAGGGCCAGATGGGGTGTCCACTTCTTCCTCCCTTCTTTTGACCTTCCTTTTAAACTTCAGTTGTTCAATAGTCATGCCACTTATAATGGGCTACTTTGATATGGGCTGCAGGCAGACTAGCTGTTCTGACTGGGTTTATATAGGCCTAAAAAGTCACCTGACAATGTTGTTCTGTCTGCTTAATTAGCACATCTGAGGCACATTCAAACAAATGGTTTTCTACACAGGGTGTTCCCTGCCTAGGTGGCAACACTTAATTTGATTAGGGGTAGACAGAAAACAGCATTCAAATATGGATTTTACCTAGCATTGGATCACTTGCATATACTATATAATACACACAGCAGAGGATTTAGAGATGGATTTTACCTAGCATTGGATCCTGCCCAGTTTCCAATGGCTTTAGATCAGGGGTGGCAAACTCTAGTCCTTAAGGGCCACCAACAGGTCAGGTTTTCAGAATATCCCTGCTTCAGCACAGGCGGCTCAATCAGTGGCTCTGCCGAACAGGAAGCCACTGATTGAGCCACCTGTGCTGAAGCAGGGATAAACCTGCCCTGTTGGTATCTCTGGAGGACTGGAGTTGGCTACCTCTGATCTACCCTATTTCATTCCTGAATCAGCTACTTGTGTTCACTGTGATTCTGGGAAAATCGCTTTGGGCCACAAGTTTCAGGAATGAGACACTGCGGTGTTGCTTCAAAAGTGTCTCATTTTGACTCTGCATCGCTGCCAATGGATACATCTCGCAGCAGTGGTGATAGCATGATTTTGAGGGCAGGTAGTGCAATAAAATATGAGATGCATCATTCAAAATATGACTCTTGGGGCAGTCCCAAAGACCAGGTATATAAAAAAAATAAAAAACAACTCATCAGTGTAATCAGTTTTAATATAACGATTCAATCTCCCTTAAAGTAACTCGTTTACTTATTTGTGTCCTGTTAACATTTAATGAACATCCCTTTTCGGCAGGCCGGCTGAAGCCAAGCATGTCATCTACTGATGTTTCTCGGTTGGACTCATGATGGGCCAAATTACAAAGACAACAATTCACCCCTAGTTACAATAACTGGCGAACAGCCTGATAACACCAAAAGAGGCCAGATAAAGTTTGTAAAAACCTCCCAAAGCATGTTTACCATTGAAATGTTAAAAGTTGAAAAACATTTTTTTTAAATACTTATATTTGTCAGATTTTTTAAAAAAAAAGTGTCAACCAGCTCCATTTAATTAGTTAAAAAGGCCGCTGTCCTTATAGCACTTTCATTCTAGGAGGGGCTGCCCATTTAAACGGCAATAACTTCCGCTCCAAAGACCTGCTCCACATGGAAGAAACAAGAGTGACAAGTTTCATACATTTGACGCCAGCACAAACTGACACAAATAAAACGTTTTTGAATGCGCATTATGGGACAAATTGCATGATCTTGATACATAGCTCTCTTTGGGGCTTACTCATGAAACTGCAATAAGGGCATTTGCATCTCGTCGTATTCCTTAAGCACTTATCACATGTCCAAACTGGGCGAAAATTGAGTTTTCCTTACATGACTTGCATCTGTGTGATGTGCAAATGCTGCGTGCAAATGCTGCGTGCAAATGCTGCGTGCAAATGCTGCGTGCAAATGAGGCGAACTTGCAAAATTACATATCACACAGAAAGTCACGGCCAGAAATCTCACCTACCTCCGGTAGACGGAATCGGCCTTTTACCGGGGAGGGGAGGACGAGGGATAGATTAATAGTTAACCTGTACAGTGCCGGGGTTCGGTGATATCCGCACTAGCGATGGGCAAAATGTTTGCAGGAATTCAAATCTGCAAGTTCCTTTCAGCCGTCGATTTCCGCAGACCGTTCTAAAAAAGGCTGGAGTTTTTTTTCTCTATTTTTACAAATCATAAATCCTTTGGAGGTTCCCGAATTCCTTAAATATTGGATTTGCTGGGGGAGGTAGAGGCAGAGAGAGACCCTGCCCTCTTCCTCCTCCAGCAAATTCCATATTTCAGGAATTTCGGAATCCGCCAAAGGATTTAAGATCAAATCCAATTGTGGTACGGATTTGATGACGGGTGCTGACGTATCCGCCCGTATTTTCGTTGCCTAATCCGCCTTCGGAATTTCCGTGTGCGGATCGAATTTCAGTAAAAACAGTGCGGAAAATTGACGGATCGGATTTTTTTTTTTTTTATAACTTGTATTTTTTATTTTTGTGAAAATACAGCATATATACATCTTATTTCCAGTACTGTGACATGCATTATTCATACCTCTTATGTATGATAGCTGAACACAAACATTGTCATCAAAACAAAGTTATAAGCAACAACATAAACTTAAATAATAAATAATCATAAAGTAAAATTAGGTGGGGGGGGAAGAGGGAGAGGGTTGGGAGGGGGAGAGGGTGGGGAGGGGGAGAGGAAGGTTGGGAGGCCGCGGCTCTGATCAACGCTTCAGGGACCGATGTCTGGATTGATTTGTTGCTGCTGGGTGGGCTACTCCATTACCGGAGAATGCATCTAACTACTATTAAAGCAAAACGGTGGCTCTCTCCACCCCAGGGATGTCTGTCTGGGCCAGCCAAGGCGTCCAGACTTTTAGGAAATTTTCGCCAGTGTCATTGACTAAACTTGTCAATTTTTCCATCTGGCATACGTACCAAATTCTATTCCGGATTTTGGGGATAACAGGAATTTCACTTTGTTTCCATAATGCTGCAATCTCGCACCGCACGGCTGTAGCAAAATGTGCTATTAGTTTAAGAGTTGCTTTTGAGAAGCCCTGTCATGCTCTTCCCAAAAGGAAGAGACCGGGATCAAATGGGATGTCGAGGCCTAAAAGCCTCTGAAGCCAATTAATGATTTTTTTCCACATTGGAATCAGACGGGGGCAGGACCACAGCATATGTAGCAGATCAGCGGGTTCTCCACACTGTCTAGGACAGAGTGGAGAACTACCGTTTACAAATTTGGATAGTCTAAGCGGGGTGAGGTACCACCTCATTAGGACCTTATATGCGTTCTCCTTTAATGTTGTGCAAATCGAGCTCTTAGCAGCTGCTGTTGCAATTTGGGTCCACTCGTCTACATCTAGGGTCTCTCCTAAGTCCGTTTCCCATTTTAGCATGTAACCTAGCTTGTGGGTGACTTTAATTCCAGAACCGATCACTTCTCTATACATCTGCGATGTGAGTCCCTTTGTGTTGGTCTCTTTCAGACAGAGCTTTTCGAATGTTGTCAGAGGTGGGTATGGGGTTGAATTATTGTAGAAGGCTCTGATCTGGAGGTATCTAAAAAATTCTGAATGTGGGATATTTTTCTCTTCTCTAATTTGTGCAAATGATATGAGTTTGTTGTCTACCACCAGATCTTGTAATCTCATAATATTATGCTGTTTCCAGATTTGAAAGTTAGCGCTAGGCATACCTGGAGCAAAGTGTGGGTTCCCCCATAGGGGTGTCATTAGGGTTTTTCTGGACGTAAGTCCGCATCTAAATTTGGTAACATCCCAGATTGCTAATGAATTGGTCATTGAGGATAGCGGCTGTTGTATAGCGGATTTTCTTGCTATTTTTGGGGTCCATAATAGGTTGCTTAGTTCCAATGGGGAACAAGCTTTGCTTTCCAATGCTACCCATCGCTTCAAATCAGGGTGTGCTTGCCATTGGGAGAGTTGGCATAATTGGGCCGCTCGATAGTATGAAATCAAGCAAGGTACTGCTAATCCCCCTTCTGTTGGGTGTTTCAGTAGGGTCTGTTTAGTAATTCTAGATTTTTTGCCCCCCCATATAAATGTAAAGATGGTGGATTGTAGATCTCTAATTTCCTTCAAATTTAACGGCACTGGGAGGGTTTGGAATAAGTATAAGATGCGTGGGAGAATGTTCATTTTTATGCTATATATTTTTCCTATCCAGGAGATATTGAATTTCGCCCACTTTCTTATATCCTCATTCAGTGTTTTAATTAATTTGGGATAATTTGCTTTATAAATTGATTTATATTCACTTGTGATAAATACCCCTAGGTATTTGATCGCCTTAAGCTGCCAGCGAAAGTTGAAGTTTAAAGAGATTAGTTTTTCTTCTGGTTTTGGAATGTTGACGTTTAAGGCCTCTGACTTTGACTGGTTTATTTTAAATCCTGAGATTTTGTTAAACTTATCTAATAGGCTGAAGAGGTTAGGGAGAGAGGTGAGTGGCTTTGACAAGACCATTAGCACATCATCAGCATAGAGGGCTATTTTGTGGGTTTGATTATCTAATTTGAGACCGGAGATATCCGGATTCTCTCTCACATGTGCCGCTAAAGGCTCCATACACATGGCAAAGAGTAAGGGCGAGAGGGGGCAACCCTGTCTCGTGCCACTCTTGATCTTAAATATGTCCGAGTGGTAGCCTTGATGCATAACTTTAGCTGTCGGACCAGTGTATAGCGCCATGATAGCTGATATTAATTTATTCTTGAAACCAAATGCTCCAAGTGTAGCTTTTAGGTATGCCCAGTCGATCCTATCAAAGGCCTTTTCTGCATCTAGACTTAACACCATCATTTTTACTTTTTGTGATTTGGCTATTTCTAACAGATCAATGATTCATCGGATATTATCTCCCGCTTGTCTATCCTTAATGAAGCCGACTTGATCTGGGTGTATTAGTCTAGGTAGGATCTGACTTAATCTATTGGCAATTAATTTAGCATAGATTTTGATATCCGTATTGATAAGCGAGATAGGTCTGTAGCTTTTACAATCTAATGGGTCTTTGCCAGATTTATGAATTACAGAGATTGACGCTTGGAGCATGTTTTCGGGGAAGGGTTGTTCTGCTAATACCGCGTTAAACATTTTGAGCAGGTATGGGGCCAAAATTTTACTGAATTTCTTATAATAGAGGCCTGAGAAGCCATCTGGCCCCGGAGCCTTCGAGGTCTTAAGGTTGTCTATAACTAGATCTAGCTCTTCCATGGTAAAATCAAGACTCAGTCGCCCTCTCTCCTCTTCCGTCAGCTTTGGCAGCTTTGAACTCGAGAGAAATGACTCACGGGATCGTTCAGTATTCTGGTTATGAACTATTTTATCCCCATTATATAATTTCTCGTAGAATGACTTGAATTCGTCTACAATTACAGATGGATTGCCAGAGATAGAGCCTGAGGATCTTTTAATGGCTTGAATACTATAATTAGGGGGTCTGTGTCTCAGCTTGTTGGCGAGCATAGTATCTGGCTTGTTTGCTTTATCGAAAAATTTCCTCTTTGGCCAATTCAGGGATATATCAGCCTGGGATGTTAATAGAAGATTTAATTCTATTTTGGCATCTCTTATTGGTTTGAGTAGGTTGGGGTTATTGGATTGTTTATGTTTGTCCTCTAGGGTTTTCAATTTAGATTGTAGTAAATTTATTTTGTATTCACGTTCTCTTTTCTTTCTAGACGCAATACTAATTAGTATGCCCCTGAGCGTGGCTTTATGAGCCCCCCAAAGGGATAGATAGGAGTCCACTGAACCGTGGTTTAGTTGGAAAAATTGATCTATTTCGTTGGCTACTAATTGGGCGGTGGCAGGGTTTTTTAAGAGGGCTTCATTAAGTTTCCAGTTTGCTCTAGGTCGGTCCAGAATTAGCTGGGTGCACCTTAGCTCTATAGGCGCATGATCTGACCATGAAATATCATGGATCCCTGTATGGGAGATCTGCGGAACCAGTCTGCTAGAGATAAAGAAGTAATCGATTCTGCTATATGAAGAGTGGGGGTGAGAGAAAAAGGTATAATCTCTATCAGTGGGGTGTTGCTCCCTCCAGATGTCTAGGAGATTATTCTCTTTCAGACCCTGACGTAGAGTGTATGGCACATGCTTGGATTGCCGGGGTTGAGGGTTTGATCTGTCCATGGTAGGATCGAGGACTGTGTTGAAGTCCCCCGCTATTATTAAAGGGCCCTGTGCAACCTTGTTTAATTTATTGAAAACGCTTGTGAAGAAATTGGGGTCCACATCGCCAGGGGCGTAGATAGATGCAATAGATAGTGTTTGACTATTTATAGAACCTATGAGGATTATATATCTTCTGTTCTTATCTTTAATGATCTTTTCTGCTTTAAAAGGACACTTGTTATGGAATATAATTGCTACTCCCTTTGTTTTCTTTGAGGAGGATGAGAAATAAAATTGTCTGAATCTTTTATCTAGATATTTTGGGGCGCTCTTTATGCTAAAATGTGTTTCTTGTAGTAGTATGATATCAGCTTTTTTCCACTGGTAGTCAGCAAAAGCTACACGTCGTTTATTCGGGCTATTTAGGCCTTTCACATTGTGGGATATGATTATTAACCCCATTACGGCATACCTAGTCGGAATGCTCTAACCTTAGTGTTTGGTGTGTGGTGATTGTAAGTGATCTTTACCTTGTCTGCATCTGTCCATAACATCGGTGTCCCTCTGAGGGGTCCTTCAGCGTGTTGCGCGGCGAGCGGCCAGATGGGGAAGGGGGGGGTAGAAAGGAAAAACAAGGGATGAGACATACAAAAACTTAACAACGGAGATCCTTGTGGGGTCTGAGACTCCAATGGATCTCTTGCCTTTGGAGGAAGGCTGGATTCCCGTACACTACAATCTGGTGTACGATGGACCAGGTCAAATCGGTCTTCTCCCCTCCAAAGGACTTGGGTGAGTGTCCTGTGGTTACACAGGACATTCTGAATCGGCAAGATGGCAAGGGCCAGGGGTGGGTGGCTCCCTCCCTCGGCTTTTCAGACACGATGATATATGATATATAAACACACACATAACTATTTAATAACCTTAACCTTAACTGCGAAGTTAATAAAAAGAACAGCAACCTGTATTCCACAAATCCATAATTCCCGAGAATATATGGAGAACAGTCTGAGGCGTGTCCAGGTTCGGGTTGTCTTTACCTGTACTGGACCTTATTTACCATGGGTGCCCTGTTTGAGTATCTTAAGGGCCTGTGGAGCTTCCATCTAGATACACGAATATCCCGCCTAGAGCTGCTTCTATAATTATTCTATAATTATTGCTATAAATGCTTCTGTAATTATTTTTAACCTAAATTTCCCCCCTTTTGGGGAATTGGGGATATATATATATATATATATATATATATATATATATATATATATATATATATATATATATAGTGGGTCTAATCATTTTTTTTTTGTGAATCTAATCTCTAATTGATCTTTAATTGTTACACAGTGACAGTGCCATGTGTAGGGATGTGTAGCCCACTCCTTTGACTGTTGTGGTGTAATGGCAATAATGCCCAGACTGTAACAACCACCCTCCATCCCCCTGTGTCATATGTAGCCAGAGAGCTGCTATCAAGGTGGTTTCTAGGGGTATGTGCTCTGAGGACTTTCACGTTGGCGGATCTGTTGATTCTGATGTAGTCTTCTCGTTCCCCCGGACACATCATTGACAGGAGATATAATATTATATCAATATAGCCCCTTAGTAAGTTCTGTGTCTCATAACTGCAGGGAGATCTCACTCCTATATCGGGGATCCAGGCCCCCCCCCCCCCGCCGGGCCGCCGCGCTCCACCACAGCCCGCCATGCAATACCCACCCCCCCCCCCCCCACCACCAGCCCACATGCGTCTTGTCTCCAACACCCAGGCCCGGGGGCAGGGGGGGAGGGGGGCAACGACGGGAGGAGGGCGAAGGGGAGGGCCACCCGGTCTGTGCAGCAGCCACTCACGACCTGGTGTTGTGAAGGATAAAATATGGAGATCATATCTCTATGCTTTATAGAAACCACTCGTCTCCATCTTATATCTGTTTGCTGTGCTTTTTTACTAATACTGTTTTCTATCCGAGGTGACTGTGGAATTCCGCTGGCACAGACTCTCGCCCACGCAATAAGGAAGTAGCAAAGTGACCTAAAGCCGACTGATTACAGAGAAAACGAAACCTAACTTCAGAAAGCAAGGACACGCGGCATTCCTGTGAAACTTGCATCAGCCGACAAGACCCCCGCCCCCATCGTGCCTTTTTTCTACTAACTAATGTAATAATTGGATAAGCTTTGCCGCATAGTAGGTGTGGCATTGAATGATTGGCTAGTGTTAGCCTACTTTGATATAAATAGATTGTAATACAAAAACTCGGCAGTCTTGTCTTGACTACTTGTCTGAGGAAACTAATACGTGACTCTGTGTCATTATTGGGATCCAGGGTGCGCACCCAGACTCTAAGTTACATAATTTGGAGCCCACATCTGAGCAGTAGAGACCCTCGATTGAAGGGACCTTAACAGTGTGATGTCGCGGGGCCCCGCAGGGAGGGAAGTGGAAACCGCTCCAAACCTTTCAGCTTTTCCTTGATGAAAACTCCAAGATGGCTGCCGTTCCCGGGTAAATAATTGAATTTTTGTGAACAAACGGACAGTCCAGTGGATTGCCCTTTTAAGGCTTAATTGCTTGCAGCTGGGCATCAATTAAGGGATTTTTCCCGCGATTTGCTCCATTGACGTGTCACTTTGTTCCAGCCAGGCTCGGGAGAGGACGTTGCTGCTTCGATCAGGTCAGTGCTGTTATTTTGAAGGCCCAATTTTTGCAGGAAGCGATCTCGGTCCTCCATCTTGCGCAGGGTATGAGCAGCGCCATTCTTCAGCACGAGGAGACCGAAGGGAAAAACCCAACGGTACTTTATCCCCTTATCCCTGAGCAATCTGGTAACGGGCATGAGGTATTTTCTTTTAAGCAGGGTGGTAGGGGACAGGTCCTGAAAAATCAGGAGTTTGACCCCCTCGAATTCTAAATTGCCTGTGGCTCTGGCAAGTTGACACACTGCTTCTTTTATTTTAAAATAATGGAGCCGGACAATAATGTCTCTAGGGGGGTCGTTTGGTTGAGGTTTGGACCTCAGAGCCCGATGACACCTGTCGAGGTGGAGGTCTGATTCCGATTTGTCCGGGAAGAGGCTAGCCAGCCATCTTGTGACAAAGTCGTCAGGGTCAGTGTATTCCTCTGGGACCCCCCGTACCCGGATATTATTCCGGCGGTCCCGGTTTTCGGTATCTTCTTGCTTGCTAGCGAGGTCATTGATTTGGGCTTGCAGGCTTGCTGAGGTTTTCTCATTCTTGCATACAGCTTTTACTGTAGTGTCTAGTCGTGTCTCCAGCTCATCAGTTCTAGCCCCGATGTTATTGATATCTCGTCTTATGTCAGAAAGTTCTTTGTGCATGTAAGTTTTGAGTTCATTGCAGAACTCCCGCATCACTTTTCTGGTCATTGACTCGTTTGATTGAGACTCCATGGGGTCTGCCTGTTCACGCTCCTCATCTGAATCAGAGACTGCATGTGGTGATGGGGTTCCCGCTCTGTTCGTCCGTGCTGGGTCCGCTTTATTAAAATAGGTGGTGAGGATGGCCGTAGCCCGTCCTGATTTCGGTCTTGTTTGCATCCCGACCTTTTCCGCTCCCTGATTATATATTTGTTTTGTGTGGATTTTCGGTTTAATCGGTATATAATTAGCTTAATATCGCCGACGGGGAAGGAGCTCTTACTTTAAGCAGCCATTCCCTTAGCCCTCGCGCATGCGCCTCGACGGATCGGATTTTGACCTTTCCGCCCATCTCTAATCAACACTTCTGATCGATTCTGGAGCGATCACATGACACGGCTGGCGCCCAGATGTCAGGGAGCCCAATCTGTCCCTACAAAACGAGCAAGTGCACACGACGTACCAGGTGCGTCACGAGGGCACTGTACTTCTATCATGTAAAATTGCTTGCTTTCTGGTGATTTTGCATTTGTGATATAAAAGTTTAATGAAAAAGTCTCTGTTACCTTTGTCTCTTACATACACTTAAAAGAAATTAGACAAGTGTATATGTCATGGGAAAACATTTTACAAACAATGAGAAACAAAGAATGCAATGTAAACAGATTTTTAAGGTTTATTGACCAACACCCAGCAGTTCTGGTGGAAATCTCTGTATACCTTTTACAAGTTTAACATATGGCCTTGTGTGCTGTAAACTCGGGCAATCTGTTTACTAGGCTGAACTGAATTTGTGGAGCAGTGATTGGAATAGCCAGCTAATCTGTCACTATGCAAACTCAGGTTTCTTTGCCTTTAATGACCTATCACTAACTTGTGCCTGGGGATTTTAAGATGCTTGCCAGCAGTCTGTCGGCATTGGATAATTTATTTATTTTATTGCTTTGCTTGTTTTTTTTTGTTTTTTTTTGGGGGGGGGGGGGGGTTGTGTGTTTTCAAAACAAAACTAAATTGAGAATGATTTGGTCAGTGGAAATAAGGCTGTAATTTAAATGAATCTCAAGATGAGCCTCATGGAAATATTTTAATCAAAACTTATTTTAATGTGCTCTGGAAAAAAATGTGACGTGGTGTTCTGTAGGATAGCTTCTTATACAGGTGGTTAACTACTTTTCTAAATTTCGCAGTCAAAAAAACCTAATGGAACTGATGCGTTTAAGGGGTTAAATCTGCCTGATTCATTTTTCTTTATAAAAATCACAGATCTACTATACAAGTTTTTATTCGTTTGCAAACACGGTGAGCTGAGTCTTGGGAGGGCTTTCATTTCCTCTGGCTGCTCCATTTTGTCTGATGTCACTGCGTGTTCAACAAGAACTCAAACAGGTAAAGCCCCCTCCTCTTTTCTTCTTATCTTTATTGGCCCTTTGACCACTAAATGTTCAGTAAACACTTGATTGACAAGCACTCCCTCACCCAAAGGCCCAGACGAAAAGAAAATCTTCCTTCATTTTAAAGACAACAGAAAAGCCAAAGGTTGTGGAGTTGTTTACGATATCTTTTTATAACTTAAGTGGGATTGTACTTTCCACCGATACTTTGTACCATGCAATCTTCTACCATAAGGAACCTTCTGCTGTTGGAAGGCACCTTACAGCCCACTGACTTGAATGAGCAGTAAGGTGTCTTCCAGCGCCGGAATGTGTTTTGTGGCAGAACACAGGGCTCAGTAAATATGAACATTTACTTTATCCCTACTCGCCTCTTTTCTCTGCTCAAGACTCAAGTCTCCATTCTATCTTTTTTTGTCTCTACTGTTCAATGGAATACATTTCCCAAAATGTTTGCCATGCTGTCTCTTTCCCTGTATTCAAGATGCAACTGTAAGTCCATCGGTCCAAGGAATATATTAAATGGAACAAAAGAGAAAACAAGAACCAATAACTCGATTCTAAAACATATATCCTTTTTCTTCTATGCATTTGACTTCAGTGATTATATTCTTTAGACTTCTCATGCACTTACACTAATCTTTGCCATCTTTGCAGGTGCTGCTTATCAAAGTCTTCCAGCTACAAACTAATGTAGTACTGAAAAATCAATGGGATTTATTTGTTTGATAAAAACTGATGCTGTTTTTTGGACTAACTTATTTTTCGCATCTGGTTTTCAACAGAGATACTTTGATAAATGACCCCATCTATTTGAATTATTTAGCAAAGTCTCCTGAATTCCAAACTTCTAAATTATTATAGTCGAACAGCAACCTTAAACATGGATTTGTTCTGAGCTGTTTTTATGGGAGCCCTCCTGAGTATAGAGTTTAATGAGCGGAGGAGGCAGTGATATACCTTCTCCTGCATGGGATTTGCAGAGTACTGTACCGACACACTTTATTCGAGCAAATACCCGGTATGTACCTGGCAGATACCTGGAATGCGCCGCTCCTCACCTCTGACAAGCCCCGTTGCATTTGCCTTCCCAGCCTGGGTTCATGCCTGGCTGACGGGCGGCTGATCTGTTAAATGATAATGATTAGGATTTAATAGGCTGGAATGCTTCGCGTGTCTACCAGATGGCATAAATTCATGAATTGTAATGCAGTATATATATATGTACTGTGCAGTATTGCAGCCAGCGGGAATAAAATGCTTCAATCCCTGCCGGAAAATAACTCAATGCACTCGGGCAGAAAACAGTCACAAACCTCAATACACCCGGGTATACCCGAATTCGTGGGACTAGCCGAGCTCGAATAAAGTGTGTCGCCAGTGTAAGTTGGATTGCTGCAGTAATGAGAACTTTATCATGACAAAATAGACACCCAGAAGATCTTGTTTTAATTGTTCCACCTCCTATAGAAGACAACCAGGATTGACGCAGCACTCACACTGTCTGCAATTGACCAGCCAAAGACTCAGCAGAAAAACGATTAACATTTCAATGTTTTATTCTTTCTATTAAAAGACAGTAGGCAAGCCAGCTAACAGGCAATAGAGAAAGCCAAACACATTTCGCACTGCTAACCAGCGCTTCCTCAGAGGTTGAATCTCTACTTACAGGAAGTCAGAATTCCATATGCACAAATTTAAAATTATAATCGTAGATGTGCAAACACAGAAGAAGAAAAAAGAAACAATTTAGAAAAGACTTACATGTATGGTCGATTTGGCACAACATCCATGTACTGTACTGTAGATCTTGATGTTAATAGGCACAGTTTGGACGGAGTTTGGAAAGAAAGGATCAGATAACTAAATTAAATTAGAAACATCCCAGTCTGCATTCAATAATAATCTAGTTTGTAAAGTAAAGATCCAATAGACTTCTATATTATTCAATTAAAATAAATCCTCTCCCCCGATTACTGGTTTAACCATTTCTGTACCCTGGAAGGAAAACAAATGACAAATTGCCATTGTATGATGTTTTGATACAGGAAAGTGTGGGCAAAATGTTATTTCAGAATCATTGTTGCTTTAGAGTCCAGTAGACAGCCTGCCTACAGTCTTTTAATGGAAAGAACAAAGCATTGACATTTGTAATCATCTTTCTGCAGAGTCTTTGGCTGGACGTTTGTAGATAGCGTGAGTGCTACGTCATTTCTGGTTGTCATCTACACAAGTTTGACACTGGAAGGTCGAGATGCCAGCACCGAAGACCATGTGGTCAAGTTTATTTTCACCTCTGATGAAGAAAATGAAACAATTGAAACAATGCTGCAGGACTGCCATGAGCATTAGAGGTATCCTTGATTCTTCTAATTATACCACCTGCCCTAGTCGGTCATTGTCACTATAAGTAGAGCATGTTAGCTGCTTCCAAAATGCATAGAGCCCTAACAAGCTGAAAGAAATAGAAGAAATATATAGTTGGGGTGAGAATCTACAGGAAAGGTAGAATGCCACTATGTTTATGCTCTGATAGGCAAACCGCATTAGTTGGTTATCAACTCAGTACAGGGTCTACAGATCAGGATAATTACATTTTTTGGAAAGAGATTTTTAGCTTGAAATCTAGTATGTATTAAAATTGTGATATGGCGACCAAATACTTTCTATTTAAAGGGCTTATTTATTATTTCATAACTTGTGACTGGCCCACTGAGTACCCGGTGGAATCCCTGATGGGCCCTCAAGGTCAAGACTGGCCAAGTATGATCAAAATCTTAGGTAGACTCAGGAAACTGGCCCAATCTTCCATGGCAGTCTGTGTGTGAGTGTGGCTGTAGAAAGAGTCAGCTTGCTCTGTGTATGTGTGTGTATATCTGCATCAGTCTGCCCTGTGTGTATCTGTCTCTATCAGTATATGTATGTGTGAATCTGTGTCAGTCTGCTGTGAGTGTATTTGTGTATGTAATGTATGTGTGTGTCTGAGTCAGTTAAATCAGGGCTCATAACATGACAGTACCTAAAACAGTAACAAATAATATTTTCTACATGTTATCCTCAGAGCTAATTATATGCAAAACAAAGGCTGTCCTATATCTCCTTAGCACAAACTTAACGTCATGCTATTGTAGCATAACATTGTGTGATCTGAGGCAGTCTGGATGTATCCGAGTCAGCCTGCTCTGTGTATCAGTGTACGTGTGTTTATGAGTCAGTCTACTCTATCTCTATCAGTGTATGTGTGTGTATCTGAGTCAGTCTGCTCTGTGTGTATCAGTGTACGTGTGTTTATGAGTCAGTCTGCTCTATCTCTATCAGTGTATGTGTGTATCTGAGTCAGTCTGCTCTGTATGTATCAGTGTGTGTGTGTGTGTGTGTATCTGAGTCAGTCTGCTCTGTATGTATCAGTGTGTGTGTGTATCTGAGTCAGTCTGCTCTGTGTGTATCAGTGTGTTTGTGTATCTGAGTCGGTCTGCTCTGTGTGTATCAGTGTATATATATGACTGTATGTATATATTCAGAACGTATATGCAACTGAGTACTGTACATATGTGCATCTGCATGTAGGAGTATACGAATGTATGTACTATACGTATGCACTAGTAAATGCATGTCTGAGCCTGTGTATGTATGTACTGTACTATACGTATGCACTAGTAAATGCATGTCTGAGCCTGTGTATGTATGTACTATACGTATGCACTAGTAAATGCAGGTCTGAGCCTGTGTATGTATGTACTATACGTATGCACTAGTAAATGCATGTCTGAGCCTGTGTATGTATGTACTATACGTATGCACTAGTAAATGCAGGTCTGAGCCTGTGTATGTATGTACTATACGTATGCACTAGTAAATGCATGTCTGAGCCTGTGTATGTATGTACTATACGTATGCACTAGTAAATGCAGGTCTGAGTCTGTGTATGTATGTACTATACGTATGCACTAGTAAATGCATGTCTGAGCCTGTGTATGTATGTACTATACTTATGCACTAGTAAATGCATGTCTGAGCCTGTGTATGTATGTACTATACTTATGCACTAGTAAATGCATGTCTGAGCCTGTGTATGTACGTACTATACAGTACGTATGCACTAGTAAATGCATGTCTGAGCCTGTGTATGTATGCCTGAGTACAAACCCATTATAGATTTTATGTCTTATAAGGTCTTACAGTAGGTTACCACAATCTGTTGCCCCCTTTGGGCCTTGTAAATACTCGAGTCCAAATCTGCCTCACACTAAAGAATTGGACTTGGTCAGCATGGCTTTTCTTTTGATTGCCATGGGTCTTGCATGCCTTAAACATTAGATGAAAAGCATCCTAGTTTCATTACGTTATTTATGTTCTGCTCTCACGTTTGCATTTATTGCTGATCATTAATTTAGCCAACATGGCCGTGATACCAACTTCAAAGCAGCAGTACTAGATAATTAGTAAATAATTTAGGAGGCAGTTGGAACAAACAAACATCAACATATCCTTTGTTCCGGCTGAATTCTAGTCCATTTCCAAGGTGAAATAAGATTTTACAATAACATTCTGTATAGTTGTCTTCTTCCTAACTCTCCTTTCAAACAACTTAAAGGGTCAGTGTCCCCTACTAATTGTTTTGTTAGACCCCCACCTCACCCTTTCTTATTTTACTTGTATGGGACGCAGAGGATCCTAGGAACTTAAAATGGTCCTCTCCTCCCCCCGCGATGCAGCTCCCAGGATCCTCTCCATCCATTTTTTTTTTAAAGGGTGAGGGGGGGCTAGAGTGGAACCCCCTAATGTAATGAGCTTTTAGTCACAGAAACGTTTATATAATATACATAAGATAAGATAAATCAACAAAATAGAAACATACAAGCTGGTATCTGTGTACGTCTATGGTGCCATTACATTAATAAATTACATTGCCTTATGAAAAAAGGTTTAATGTTCCACATACTGTTTCAAGTTAAAACTAAAAGTAGAGAGTTCCTGACTCCTGTGGTTTCCAGGGAGGCCGCAGCACAAGAATGCCACAGCTCCTCCAGTAAATCATGATCACATGATCGCGGTGTCCCCAAAACCCAGAAAAAGATGAGTTCTCCTCCATGTCCTGCATTACCGATCACGTTCTGCTCTCCATACTAAAGTAGAACATCATCTCCCCCAGAAAATGAGCACTCGAAAGGTCATGACTTAGACACTAGGTCATTGGGCCCCTGGTGTGCCAGACTTCATGTTGTAGTGCAGGAGTGGCCAACTCCTGTCCCTACGAGACACCAACAGGCCAGGTATTAGGGATATCCCTGCTTCAGCACAGGTGGCTCAACCAGTGGCTCAGTCTTCAACTGCTGAAGAGAGTGTTGAAGCAGCGATAGCCTTAAAACATGACCTGTTGGTGGCCCTAGAGGACTGGACTTGGCCACCCCTGACATATTGGCGATGCCATGACCTTTGAGTGCTAATTTTCTAGGGGAGATCGCGTTCTACTCACCCAAAGGGTTAAACACGATCCTTAAATCGTCACCTTACACTTAGTGAAGATTGTTGGCTGAAAGAAAAACCAATGGAGAGACGCAAACCGGGATACATAAGATGCATCTAGCTTTAATTTTTCTTAGCTCCACCGTTGATGGTCTCCAATGATGCACAGTTACGCAAAGCACTACCATATGCAAAGAAAGAGAAGTGTGGCCGGAGGGTGGGAGGCTCAGGAGAGAAGTGAAAAAGGACTTCTTCACAGAAAGGGCGGTGGATTTCGCGGAATAGCCTCCCTAAAGAGTTGGTAAAGACATATGTAGCAAGGGAACTCAAAAATGCTTGGGACAGACATAAGGGTTTTATAAATAAAAACGTAAGCCAAGGGTCAAACACTGGATCTTTGGGGTTTTACAGCACAGAGGAAAATTGGCGGAAAAGGTGGGCCAAGTGGTTTTTATCTGCCATCAAATTCAACGTTTCGATGTTAGAGTCATACGTATTAAGGCTAAAGTGGTGCAATTATATGGCATAAACATTGCCCCTGATATGTCAGAGAAAAAATCCTATTGATTTTTTTCTTTGATATATATATATTGTAGAGTGTTGTGCCTCCCAATGGCAGCACTTTTGCCTTTATAGATAAGTCCTGCTGACATTAAGAGATGTAGGGTGAAATTCTTCTGTGGTTTGACTGTAATGGCAAAATTGCTTTAATACATAAGACCCCCTCTCCTTTTGTTTGACCCCCAATTTCTTCATTTCTGTTTTTATAAAGGCATTAGCCAGCCATACAATAGGGCAGGTATTAAGGCCTTCTTACTCTAAATACTTCCTGATATATCTCTAGATCACTCCTTTTCTCGTGTTTTAATGCAAATATATTATTTATATATATATATATATATATATATATATATACATATATACATATATACATATATACACACACACATACACACATTTCTCCATCTGAACAAGATTGCAGCTCTCTCCACACTTGCTAAAAAATACAGCCTGCCAGTGGCTGAAACAGAATTATGGCTCAAACGCTGCGATATTTAATTAAAGAGAAAAAAAAACAGAACCCTATATCAACTAGGGATAAGCAAGTTTTAAGAGCTGCCTACCGCCTTATAAATTTAGTTCCTCAAAATAGTATTAATTGCATTATAAACACTTACAATATATAATAAATTGACATGGATCTAAACAAAATAAAATGCTTGATATAGTAAGTAAATGATGAATCCTTACGGTTTGTTAGATGTCATCTTGGATTTGGGATGTCACTTGTGACATTGAAATGATTAGTGAGTCTGCAGTGTATTGAGATTACACCCAAGTTGCTTCAGGTTTTTGTTATGTGGTACAAGCACAAATCTGCCATCTTTTTTTCCAATTGTTGTTGAATAATTCAGCTTTATTTCATTTCCATATACAGGCCAAACAGATCTCATTCATTAGAAGAAATTCTCACTCACCTAAAAGCAGCAATCCTGCTTTCCTTTTTATTTATTTTTAATAGGATTGAAGCAGGGGGGTCTTCGGAGCGCAACAGCGTTAATTTTCGCTCTGGGGACCCCGTGATTCCCAAGATACATACCTCCGCAGGGGGTGCTGGTAGCAGCTCTGGCTGGGCTGTGTGTGGCGAACATAATGGCGGCTTACATATCCTGCTTCACGCAGGCCAATAGGAAGCCGTGATGTCATCCATTGCAGCTTCCTATTGGTCCATGTGACCAGAACCATTACATTTCTGGAGCTGCTCCCGGCAGCCACTACAGAGGTAAGTACTTGGGAAGCAGGGGGTCCCGGAGCTGAAATAACGCGGCTCAGCCCCGGAGACCCCCTACTTCCCAGCTATTTAAAAAACAAAAAGTTCTGCTGCTTTGAGTGAGTCTCATGCACTAGAAGTTCGAATAACAACTCAATGGAAGTTGCACTATATGGGTGTGACCCTTACTCATTAGAATGCAGTGTCCCTTATTTATGCTGAGCCTCTCTCATTAGAAGGGATTGTCACTCATTCAGATTGTGTCTGATTGAATGGAAAGCAGTTTCACTCGTTAGAAAGCAGTCTTACTCAAGGAGTGAGTTTCACTTATTGGAGAACAGTCTCACCCATTTGAAATGGGCCAAACTCACTGGAAGGTGGTCTCACTCGCTTGTTCTAAGTCTCACTACTTGGAAGTCAGTCTCTTTGATAGAGCCTCACTTGTTTATGGTAATCCTCACTGTAATCCACAGTATTGCATTCAACACTATTCCACGACAATGTATTATTTTATGCACAAGAACATTCATATCACATTTATTTGGTTTTCTAAACCTTGACAATTATGGCACATACTGAAAACCAGCCATAGTAACACATGCCCACTCCAGACTGAAAATGCCCTGTGGCCATTAAGGAACTCCTTATCATTAGGCCTCTTTTGCAGCCCAAAACAGCTCAGCATTGCGGTGTTCAAATAAACTGGGATTGCAGTGACAAATACTGAAATGCATTTGTGTGCAGCAAAAATGAATTAACTTATATGACAGTTACCCAGAAACAAGTCAAATGCCTCCCATAAATGCCGTCTATTGGGTAGCATCAGATGAATGTCCTTTTTGATAGCACTATGGGACGGTTACCCTAAATCTGTAATGCCTGGGCTGGAGGTGTGAATGAGGCGCAAACGTTTCCAATATAGAGCGGACTAAACAATTCCCCCTTCTGTTATAGGAGAGACCTGCAAACACTTTTCTTTTTAGGATAACCAGCTGGTTTTAATCAATAATTAAATGGTGAACTCCTTAACAATTTCTTGCTGTCACTCAATAAAACCGATATCTAGAAATGCGCTTAACATTTCCAGAAAATCACAATGCATACTCTTGTTTTGCCTGGAGAGGAGCAGAAGCCTCTTGAATCAAATGTTGGCAGAAAAGGTTTAACATGCAGCAGGCACTGTAATCGGTACACCCGGCAGACAGTAGATAAACTTGCCCATAATAGAAGAGCAGTATATCTGAGATACTGCACTAAAGAAAGTTTTGAATGCTTATGACAATAACTATACTTCATCTTATTGCAGATAATACTATTTTCTGTCACTGTAGCTGGGACACAATAACACACACGTTTCTGCTTCCTTGCATCTGTTAATTGGGGCACAGAGGGACTTTCTATGTGAGTCAAAATTGGAAACAATTTTAGTTATTAGATCTAATGAGAAGTGGGAGAGAGAAACGGTTAATAGATTTTCCTAAAGATGCTAATGACGGTTTCAAAGCCAATGTTAACACTTTCTTTGCCAGAATGGCCTGCAACATGGCAGAACAATTATTTGAAAGCAGCAACATCTATTATATACACAGCAACGATATTAAATATTAATTGAAATCATTTGTAGGATCACACACCATTCAGACAGAATTTGTTTTTTATGTTTAACATTTTGATTATTTTCCTTCGTGGCAACTACAATGTTATGTATGATTTGCCTTTCCGAAGCAGAGGAACACAAAAATACATCACTTAAATGTAGATATTGAACATAAAAATGCTGGATCCCTAATATACTTCGTACACCGTATGCAAATGTTTTGAAATTGGATAAGCACTTTGAGACTGGGTCCTGGAAATGTGAAATGCATTTTAATAGAAGACAGCTAAGAGCCAGAGGCATAATACATTACAGTACAGAGAATTTTACATACAACACTCACAACATCAAAGCACCTGAACTGCATATACCACGGACTGTGACAACTCAAGTCCAATTGATGCTTTTAAAGCCATTTGTGATTTTGCGTATTTTTCTAGTTATTGAAACCTCGCTTTACATTATAAACTCAAAGATCAGCTAGACTCATTCACTTGCCCAATTAACCAAATGGTGTGATTTCTGAACAAGGCAAATACTGCATAGCATGCAGGTACATTTAGATGAGAGCCACAGAAGAAAAACTTTATGCAGTAATCGTATGCTGATTTCTCCCCTTTCCCACCTCCCACCTCCCCAAATCATTATTGCGTCTGAATGATTGATTACAGAAAATAAATTGCTCTTCAGATAATTGCAAGAAAAAAAAAGTGAAGAGAGCAGCAGGGTGCTGCTGAATTTTGATTTCCATTATTTACTTCCTCTATAATTCAGTATCCGTAACCTGAAAATGTTATCACACACCTTCGTTTGATTAACAAGCACATTTCCTATTGTAAATAGTGCCTAAATTGTACGTGTATCATCAGCATCTTCCAATAGAAATGAAATAAAAGGTAGACATGACATACCTGTGGTCTTGCTTTATAATCGATATCCATCAATTATTCCTCTTACATTTCCATATTTTTGGAAGGGTGCATCGTTGCTTGTCTTTGCCTCTAACTCCAGAAACTCAGCTCATTCACCTAGCCCAGTGTGCCATCTCCCCATCCATAATCTATCCCCCCAAAAAAGCAGGTGACCAAAATGGGTTCTTCACACCTGCTTTTGCTTTCCAACAGCCCCCTTGGCTGCTCCCTAATCCAAAGTGGTCTCAGGATAATGTCCCTAGGTAAAACAGACAGGTACCCTGTTGTACCTTAGATGTGTTCTGAGTGTGTGAGCATGGGAGTCCCAGAGATGCTAATTCAGAAAATGTTGTCTGGTCCGCCTGCACTGTAATTTGAAAGAGATGCAGCCTGTGGTACCACAGAGAAATGCATTAGGCTGGCTTTGACTTCATTGGCAGCCTTAGCTTAAGAAGAATCCTAGGGGACTGAAGAGAAGGCAAGATGGGATAACGGTGGTGTGAAAGAGACACAGTGACCCCCGGTGGCCTATTTTTGGTACAGCATGGGCATATGGGTAAGTAATTGCTAGTAGGCAAAGCAAAGGTGTATAAACCGTGATACATCATTTCACAAACACGCATATATTTTGGGTGATGTCATTTTTAACAACCCTTTTATGCTTTTGGCAGTAAGTCTTCTCTTTAACGCGTATATTTTAGTGAGGGGGAGGGTGGCATAAAATGAGGTTTTCTAATAGGAAGATGATGGTTTCGCTGTTAAACCCCTGATTTAACCGTCCTGCTGCCAGCATTTCTTTGCAAGCAGCAAAAGAGAGTCACTTGCTGGACTATTGCTGCGAGATATATATATATTCCATATATTCATTGTGAAATGAGTAGGAAGCAGGTTGTGTTAATGGGAGAGTGGGATACTGTAAATGCCTTCACATTTAAATCTGAATTATTGATTGTATCTTCTAGATAAATACATTTTTTTGTTGTTTACGGCTCCGGCACCTTTTCCCCTACAACTTTTTGAAAGTTTTCCTATACGTTAGGGGGGTTTGTGTTTATCTTGTCCCTCGGCAGAGAAACAACAGATTAAAGTATTCTTTTTTAAATTTATTTATTTTAATATGCTGCATTAAATGTGAAACATTTCCTCATATGTTTTTTTTTGCACGGAGTTTATAAAATTATGTTTTTTTTATTAGTAAGTCTGGCTCCTGTTTCTTAACCCCTTCACTGTCACAGAGGACTGATTTACATGATGCATAATACCACAAATACTTTAGCTGATGTAATTTCTAACACAATCCTTTTATGGTTTTTTTTTTATGGGTTGTTTTACCCTTTGACATCAAATGGGTTAAAGGACTAATCCCTCCTAAATGTGTCAATTAATTATTATTACTTCCTTTCCTGCCGGATGGGCTAACACTGGTCCCTTCATTTGAATAGGAATTAGGTCATGCTTAGCACCTTTTAGTGAATATGGGCCAATACTGTATGTCTCTGAATCCTCTGGCAGAGAAGGGCTTAACAATACCTACTGTATGCGCAGTAGGGGGGGGGGGGGATGTAGGATTTGATTTGAGGATTTGAGTCCGCATTAAATAAACAAATGTGGTAGAGAACGGATGTACTGTATCCCACTCCCAAACAGTATTATATTTTAATTCCTAATAACTTTATAACCACTTATATGGAGTTTCTTGCTGAAAAGGTGCTAGAACTGAAATAAAAAGGCTGCTTTTTATGTTAAAAAGCATCATCCACCAATTTGAACCTGTTACATACCTGTTTAGTACACTGTACAGCCTTAAAGAGGTAAGCCATCCATGGACCACAGTATACTTATGGCAGTGAAATGTTTAAGGGGTCATAGCTGGGTGATTGATGCATTTTTACAAAAATTTGACACCTACAGTATAAGAATATTTAAATCATTTTTAAAAAAAAGTTAGTTTGCAAAGACGGTGAGCTGAGACTTGGGACGGGTTAGATTTCTTCAGGCTGGTCCCTTTTGTTTGATGTGTGTTCAACAAGAGTTTGTACAAGCAAAGCCCCCTTCTCTTTATTGTCTCTCTGATAAGGATAGGATGGGCTAAGAGTAAAGAAAACAATTGATTGCTAAACACTCCACCATTCAGAGGCCCCAAACCAGGGGTGGCCAAATCCAGTCCACCTGTGCTGAAGCAGGGATATCCTGATAACCTGGCCTGTTGGTGGCCATTGAGGACTGGAGTTGGCCACTCCTGCCCTAAACACTGTATACAATATGTGAATAATTTCAAGAGAAACAAAAGCTGCCAAATCTTTGCTTTTAATTTGGTTAGTTTAAGAGAGCCAATTAGATTGTTAAAAGGTTGTTTCTTGTTAAGCTACATCGGCCAGCACCTTTAACAAACGCATGACAGAATGGTGATATTATAGAGATGACGGCTTGAGAATCAGAAAGCGCAGCATAAACTGTTGAAAAGCACATTTATCGCAGGCAAAAGCCCGAACCTAGATAAGGATCGTCTTACAGTCATACTCCCACAATCCCACAACGCTGCAGAATGAGAATGACAAGCATTTTACCTAGGATGACAAATGCAGCCCGTGAAACGGCAGATGTGTTTATCACGGAAAAGCAACATTGTAATACAGAGAACAAGGTCTTCTCTGTTGTTCCAGGGCAGGGTTATAGAACAGTAGTATCACAGTAGCAGGGAGATAGGGGAAGAGTAGGTGAGAAGTATGAAGAAGTATCCTGTGTAAAGATAAGCGAATTCTGTCATGGGCAAAGGTGAAACAGGGGACTTTTGTTGCTGAAAAATACTGTAACGGATGATTTTGAGCAATAACATTCCCCTAAATTCCAGTATGACATATTCAAATCATAAGTATTTTATTATCACCAAACATTATTTTTCTAAAGTACCAATGATGTAAACAGTGCAAAAGAGTCATGCAGTTTTGAAGCAGCAGTGTTCCGTTTGTTTTTTGTAACTAACTCTACCCTCATTTATGTAGCCCTGGTTCCCCTACAACTAAACGGGCTACCGGTACTGCCGTTACCTGTTGGCTCACAGAAGGCCTGAGCCTCCGCCACTGGGAGGCTGGGGTGACTGTGTGTCCGTCTGGGTGATGCGCCTCCACCTGAAAGGGATCCTTGCGCAGCAGGAAAAGCCCCTCCCAGGAACAATACCAGTAATACACACACACTCTCTCAGGTATATATATATAGATCAACCTTTAATGTACACCCTAATAACGGTACCCTGTACCACGCAGTATAATAGGCCCCAACCTGATACCACCAGTGAGTGTCCCCAAAATACATTGGGTGCCAGGCACCAATGCCCTGATGTCCTTTTCCCAATGTCCAGGCCCACCCAAAGTGTAGGAGATAGCGCTATCCCTTGGAATCTTGGTGCCCTTAGTTGAGGTGCCTGCCAGGTTCTCCAGTACCTGGTGCGGCCGACTTAGCAGCAGGGATCCGCTTGATCCAGCGACGTCGTTGTCCGCCAAGGTGTCCGCTTCTGCGTTGGGTGAATTCCGGCGTGTATAATATCACCATACAGGGTCTCTTACAACGGAGGTGGTCTGGTCGCAGACCACAGGCCGCAGTCACCGTGCGGCATCTTCACAGTATCCCTGACACTAGAAAGTAAATGGGGAAGCGTCCCTATCTAAGGTTGCCTTCCCTGCAGCAACCACAAGCTACTGTGAGTCGGGGCCTAGCTGGGGCCCAAGGGGGGATATAATAGGCCTAGTTTCAATGCCACTGGCTCTGAGACACTACCTGCTTGATCCAGCTCCCTCTTCTGACTGAGTGGGTCCTTCCGTTCGCGCCAAACGCCTATCTCTGATGGCCAAGATTCCCTTAGCCCTATTGGCTGCCTGGCAACATGTGGTCTGCAGCCCAGACTCTCATGGGAGCTGTAGTTTCCCTGCGGAGCTGTGGTGTAATGGCCGCCGCTTGCGCTAATGCGCAAGCATTATACAAATACAAAGATGGCCGCCGCAACTTGGGAACTCACTGTGCATGCGTGATGTCTTCTGCGCATGCACCCACAACCAAGATGGCCACCGCCCGCAGTGCCAAACCTCCCCGGAGCTCTGGCAGCTCCCTGCACAGCTGCAACCTCACAGCCGTCCCCCCTCACGCAGCCCGGAGGGAAGAGGGGGACTTGGCTACATCTATTTACCAGGAGCCAGGGAATCTCCGGTGCTAAATGAGTGATTATCAGCTCTCTGGACCCCTTTAAATCTTTAATAGGATGTGGCAATGCCATCTGGCGCTTCCTTTATTGGTAAATATCTTGGGAACTGGGGGAGTAGGACCTGGCGATAGAAATAACATGGTACATCTCTTGGGACTGACTCCAACTCTCTGCAACCACTCCTTCGCAGCCAAGTCACTGCTGCCAATCAGCCACCAGCCATTTCACTGCAAAGGTAACCCCCTAACCTTACCCCTCACCCTAAAAGCCCCCAAAGTGAAGTCCTTACCCTATCCCGATAACCCTAAAAACCTTAACCCCTTACACTAAAACCACTAACGTTAAACCCTTCCCTAAAAGCCGTAGCGTTAACCCCTTACCCTAAAAAGCTATACTTACCCCTTATCCTAAATCCTATAAATCGGAGCCCTTACCCTAAAATCCCTAACCTTAACTCATTTTCCTATTACCCTAACCGTATGCCTTAAACTATAAAGCTTAACCACTTGCCCTAAAACCGGCCAGAGGCGAGTTGGTTTTGGCAAGTTGGCCCATTCCACCCTGATTCCCATCCTGGTGGGGGTGGGGAGGGATACAGCTGCTTTATTGGCCGGGAATTGCACGTTCAGGGATGCAAACATTAACCCTTTTATTGTCGCAGTGTGTTGCTACCCTCTTTGGCAGTATTTAACCCCTGTGCTAGAGTAATGGAGCCTTGCAAGTTAATTCCTGTATATTAGTAAGAGGGAGAATGACGGGCATCAGGGAGGCAAAGATTTCATCTGCCATACGCTAAATTTAGTTTTAACTCCTTTGCTGCCAGTCTATGTAGCGGGATACAGAAACGTGTTTTTTGAGGAGCAGTGCTGCGTTATATATAAGAACAGTTTCAGATGGAGAATTTTCGACTGACGCCACTTCAGATGTGAATGGGTTTTTGGGGAAAAATAAATAGGAAAAAGGATGGCGCAAAATGTGATAGATGGCATTATAATCTGTCCCATGCAACTACTCCCCAACTCCTCCTACTAACACCCCCGCAAAATTCCAAGAGAGATAACAACTATATCAAGTTGAAAAGCCTAATGACTGGACTGGTGTCAGACCCAACACTACTACAACCCATAGCTTTTCTAGGCTACAGATCTAGGAGTGCGAGTTAAAGCATCTGATGGGTAGTATTACTATCGCATCCTACTTTTGAGCTGCCCTCCTTCTCCATTGGAATGCCTGTATCAAATGACACCGCGGACATCACCAACCCCGGTGCCGGGTTGCCATTGTAATCCAACGTCATGATCTCATTTGACGTTGCGATATCATGTTCCCATGGCAACGAGACGTCGTGTGATGACATTTGACGCTGGGATTCGAATGGAGAAGGAGGGAGGGAGCAAGGAGGCGGCCACTACATGTAAGTATATTCACATCAGGCCCGATAGGCCCAAGAGTGCGGCAAATGTTTATGGTGGCGAACATTTTTGCCACCCCAAAATTTTGGGTGGGAAATCTGCCACTGCAGATTAGATGAGACAGAAGTTCCACACCCTAGTACACACTCTGTTTAAATACAGCTGACTGCTGGTTTGGCGCCAAACATAATGACATCACATTCTGTAATCCTCCAATGCGCTATCACATCACCCGCACATGCGCAATAGTACCTAGGGGGAGGAGAAAATCCTCGCCTTTGTGATCAAAAGACCCCGCAGCATTTGGAGACAGATACTCACCCAATGTTAACAGGCGTCACAATCATTCTCTGCAGAAGACCTCCCTCCCACACGTCACAATGCGCATGCGCAAGGGATATGAGACGCAACTAAGAGCCTCCCCTGCTGGTCAGTGCACGCACACCCTTGAACAGAACCCATACAAAATGCAGTGGTCTGAAAGGAGGAAAGAATTAGCGCATGCACCCCTCACACAGTAAGAGCCCAAGTTGCTATAATAAAAAGAAGAAACCAACCAGTAACCGAATAATACATATTAAAACTCATTATTGATAACACAAGATTTAAAAAAAAGGAATATATATTTAAAAAAGAAACATATATAGCCCATGTACTCTACTTGAATGTGAAAAACACACTACTCTTGATGATACAAAAATCAATCATCCTAATGATACTCATTATGTAATATAATTATGAAACATAATATTAATGTTAAACCAGAAAAAGAATATGCATACATACATTAATGCCATTAAGACCAGTCTTTAGGACAAAAAGGGAAACATATGGTCAATCATTGATTCTCACTATATGTATAGACCATAATCATAACCGAGAAAGAAAAAAAGAGAAATAATAAAAAGAAATTAAAAGAAAAAGAAAGAGAAATATAAACAGAGAAAAGAAAGAGAAAGAGGAAAGAGAAGATGAGAGATAATGTATCCTCCAGGGCATACTGAGATACATATATATACATTTCTTTTAACTCTCAAGGACTAAAATAATCCACTCCTCATTGATATAATTATGACACATCAAAGATCATGTATCAAGACTCACAAATAGCCCTCTTAGAACATACACCCTATTCCCACCTGGAGATTGGAAAATGAAAAGTTGTACTCAAAAACATGTACTCTTTCTTGCAATGTGAATTCTGGCGTCCCCGCTCACGTGGCGCGCGTGAGCTCGTGCACGGGTACATACGCTCTCCCAAGCTCGGCACGTGGGGAGACAAAAAATATTGAGATTGTAGAGCGCTTAGCTGAGGTAAGTGCACACAGAACACAGCTACACACACAGCCACACACACACACAGCCACACACACACAGCCACACACACACAGCCACACACTCACACACACATTACACACACAAATAGCCCCGATCCATGCCCCCCGCTTGCAAAATTAGGCAGGACACCCTGCGCTCATGCTTTGTGAGTTAGTGACGCCACCAACTCTCAAGCATGAGCGCATTCAGTGCCAGCGGGGGCGCAGCCTTATCCATTAAAAGGTTAGAAGTACCCACTCAAGTCACCAGCTCACTTTGTTATATTACTTTATCTCAGCATCTGCTTTATGTTCTGCGCTTCACCTTGTTATTAATTGTGTGTGTCAGAAAACAAGTGTTTTATTTAATCTCTATTAGAATATGAAGAGAGAGTAAAAGGCAATCCTTCAAAGGAGGTTTACTCATAATACGCTTAAGTGGCTAAAATAGCCATTAGAGATGTATAGTGACCTAGACAATGTAAATTTGAATACATATACAATGAAAAGGAATGAAAAAGGATCTCTATAGAGCTGCAAAATAGAGGATACATTCACGTTATACAATGTATCCGTGATGTATTAACCTAACTGAGTTAAAACGTTATACATTTATTAAGAGACAGAATTAAGTGAATAATAAAAGAAAACATCATTAGAAAAAGCCCAAGATCTGAGGGTGGTCAAACTACAATGTGTTCTGGCCCTAGTAGTGAGAACAAGTACATAGTAGTCATTTAAGCAAAATAATAAGCAATGTACAAAGCCTGTGTATTTATATTTGCAGAACAAAAAACTCTGAATTTAGAGCTTGTTTGATAATGCAGATTGAAAATTCAAAATGCATTAATATACAGGTTGGCTTCTTCAGAGGGGCAGTCACCCTGAAAGGGACCCTATCCGCTTAAATAGATAGGTACATAGAAGGGATTTAATGTCCCCTGTACAATCTATATTAACAAAATTGCACAGATCTAGTATAATAAGATGTAAATGTATAACATGCAGAAAGTACCAAGAATATTCTTTTACAAATAATAATAGTGCTTGCTTGTCAAAACACAGTTATAACTGTGTAATCCCTAGAGCAGCAGAGGTAGCATCCATTTTCGTCTAACCCAGTAGAGTGCGGTTGCCCATGTGCTGTTCAACTTTTATTTAATGTCACCTGGCCTCAGTAACTCATAGCCCTCAGTACATATTATTACTTTGTGCTTGAAGTGCTTTCAAGGTTACAAATACAATCAACAAAATAGATATCCCTTGGAGGAATACTGTTGGTGAACAGTGTGCACTGCAACCCATCAGATGGATTAGCTCACACTGCTAGATCTGTTGTTCTGAATAACAGAGTTTGTGAGGGTTGAACTTCTGATCTTGTTGGGTTTGACACTGTACCCCATTCCTAAAATGATTATAGTCTGCGCTGGTGCGCGTCCGCTCATCGCATTGCGGGCACCTCTTGCCTGAGCGATAACTGAATTTGGCTGCAGGATATTGGGGAGGCGTGACGGAGGTCGTGGCGGATGCGTCACGAAACTGGTTCACCCTCATTAGCTGAACCACTCACGTGACACCGACGTCACACAACCGCGCTTGAAAAGACAATTTTTTTGTTTTTTCAAAACGCTGTCCCGTCATCGCGCTCCATCGTGTGCGCACTAGGGGTGGCCACATAGGGATGAGCATTTGTGTTTGTCGCGCGTGCGCCAGCACCATCGCGCTGAGTATAATCTCAGCCAAAGACTTGTCAACCCAATAACACTTTGTGTGCTCTTGGAAACAAGTGGAATAGTTTTCTGCAGTTTGTAGAGTTTTCTTTATTGTAAAATAAAGTATTTCAATTCAGCATGTGTCTGGCACCCTGGCAGATGACAGTGAATATTTTTGTCCCTGTTCTGTTAAACCATAGTCATTTGTGTGCATATCAATCATGTAGCACTAAAATTAGTGCATACTGTGTACCTATAGTAGCTCCCTCCCCCTGGCTTCCTTTAAAAGCAGACCACTTCCAGGTACACGGTTAAATGTTCCTTGTGGAGATACCTGTGAGATATGTTAATAGCTAGATTAGCTACATGTGTCAGCAGTGAGCACCTCAAAAGTAGGATGTGACAGTGATACTCCCCATCAGCTGGTTTAGCGCACACTTCTAGCTCTGTGGGTTCTACTCCTGTTGGGTCTAACATTATCCCAGTTATTGGGTTGGTAACTTAGTCTTAAGATCCCTACATAGTTGGTATGGAAATCCTTTTAGTAAGTGTGGGATGGAGCTCATTTAAATATACTTTGCATATCATTAGCATATCTCCCAGCCGGGTGCCTCAGGTGTGCTCCTGTCTCAGCACAGGCATATCCCTCATTTATTTGGAGGGACATTTGAGGGGATATATATATATATATATATATATATATATATATATATATATATATATATATATATATATATACAACTGAAGACACTTTTAAGTTTGTCTCTGTGTCTCTGTCTCTCCCTGTCTCTGTGTTTGGATTGTAAAAATCTGTCCGGAAATGGTCTGGTCTCTGAAGAAAAAAATTATCCAAAATTGCCGATTGGCCTTTTTGAGAGTAATCTGCAGAAATCCGTGGGCCAAAGGAACCGGCTGATCCGAGGCGGAACCAAAACCGCCAACAAAATTGCCCATCTGAGGAGTTTAAGAAATAGCATAGGTTTCCTAAATTTGACTCCAATCACTCTAGGTCAGCAGATTTATGCCACAGACATACTGCTGCGACACACTTTATTCGAGCAAATACCCAGTATGTACCTGGCAGATACCTAGAATGCGCCGCTCCTCACCTCTGACAAGCCCCGTTGCATTTGCCTTCCCAGCCTGGGTTCATGCCTGGCTGATGGGCGGCTGATCTGTTAAATGATAATGATTAGGATTTAATAGGCTGCAATGCTTCGCGTGTCTACCAGATGGCATAAATTCATGAATTGTAATGCAGTATATATATATATACTGTGCAGTATTGCAGCCAGCGGGAATAAAATGCTTCAATCCCTGCCTGGAAAATAACTCAATGCACTCGGGCAGAAAACAGTCACAAACCTCAATACACCCGGGTATACCCGAATTCGTGGGACTAGCCGAGCTCAAATAAAGTGTGTCGCCAGTGTATTGGATGTTTTCATCATACAAGGAATAAATAGAATTTGACACAAACAATTACAACATGTAACATCATGGTAACTTTCTATAGAAACTCTCCAAATAACAAATGGACCAAAGGAGGGTTAGTTTCCAAAGTCTTCTAGTTGCAAAACTGGGGCAACGCTAGTGCAAGATACCTGCACCAAATCTCTGGAAGAGGAAAAGCCCATTCATTGCATTAGGACAATTTTCCTTTGAAATCGCTTGTCCTGTTTTCACCACCAGTTTAACTGCAGTTTTGTTGCCAAATATGTTTCTAAACTGGCCAAAATAATCTAATGGCAGTTACTGTACATGCTCAAGGAGTTAAATCTAGGAGATTGACCCATTTATTTGAACAAAAATCACCCTATAAATGTTTGTTTGGGTGCGGGGTTGAACATGGGCCCTGGCGCACAAAAGGATGCTAAGCTTTAGCACACCTTTGCTCCCATTCAAATGAATGAGAGTTAAGGTGTGCTAAATCATAGCCCTCTTTTGTTGATCTGGGCCAGGGGAGCTGAGATTTGGGAGAGGTTTGATTATATTCTGGCTTCTCCCTTCTGTGTGCAAACGCTATGTGATAAACAGGAGTTTATCCTCCCTCTTTATCTCTATTGGCTTTCACAGGGGGTATAAAGGAAATTTTGGCGCGAAACCAGGGCATTGTCACGCTATGTATCAAAGCATTTGGCTCCAATTTTCACCCGTCAATAAGAGGAGTTGGGGAGTTACATAGTGCACAGATTCTAATGAGATGTATCACATTCTGTGTCTCTCTGTGCCATTCTTTTCTCTTTAATTGCTCCAAAAATCCTACACCTCTGAACTGGTGTCAGTCTAACTTTCTGCATCAGCTATAAGAAACTTACACATGCCACAGCTCTGCTGCTAAAACAAATCAGTGCGTCAAAACAAACGTTTCTCTGTTGATACATAGGGGCATATGTATCAAGGCAGCAGTGGTGAAATTCCGGGGCAAATAATATGTAGGTAATGATCCAACGAAGGATCAAAGAAATCCAAATATAGTACTCAATACAGTACATACTGTATGTAATCATAAAAATTGGACTACAGTAGTCCTTCCTATTGGAATTGGTATCAGGCAGTCTATTGACTAGTGTAAACAGCAGTTAAACCAAAACTAATAAAACTTTTATACATCTCAATATTACACAACGAAATTACTGTAGGTATATACACAGAAGATAAAGTCGAATAAAATCCTCTTGTGGTGTAGTGAATCAAAATCATGGGGATGTATGCATTATAGATAGCATATAAACAAATGTAAATCCCATTGATACAGGGTGACGCCTTATTTGAACCGATCTATGTAAGGTAAATTGCTGTATTACGTCTTTATCAAACCACAATGTATGGAGGAAAGTATCCCCATCATAATCCGCCCATATAGTATATGCTCAATAACTCTGCAATACTAGTATATACATAGAGACACACTGATGATAACTATTGATCTCAAAATGATAAACCCATTATAAGTACTAAATGGGATTTAAGCATGCACATTGAGTACAAATGGTATATTCAAGTCCTTATATTAGTGTGTAATAATATCATGGAGAGCCGCAAGGGGATACACCATAGACGAACAAGTTGTCAGTATGAGTAGTATCTGTAATCACAGCAAGCATCGCCGCATCACTGGCAATTACCAGCGTGGCACGCTATAAGATAGCATTACATAACATATAGCCCAGTCATCGGTCAGGGTCATGGCGGTGCATCGCATAAATGGTAATAACCACTATACAAGCCGGTATACAAGTCATGACTGGGGCTCCGGAAGGTGTCGCCCCACCACCGTGACCAGCCTGATGCTCTAAGCCCGGTCAGGGTCATGGCAGATTATCACATAAATCAATGGTAAGAACCGATTTACAAGCCGGTATACAAGTCGTGACTGGAGCTGTGGAAGGCATCGCCACACCACCGCGTCCCCAGCGTGACGCTCTAAGCTGACGTACGTTTCGTGCGTGGACCGCACTTCTTCAGGGAGGAGTTTAATGTGCTGATTACTTGGTGAAGTTAAATACGCAAATGAAAAGAAGGTGTGGCACCCTGTTAGCCAATAATCACAGGGTGTCAGCGTTACAAGCCAACCAATGACGATCAGCGGCCGTGTATGTTATGGAATGACGACTGTTACCATTTAGGAAATTTAAACATACAGAAATACTGGTCTGAATGAATCTGAGCATAGGTGTATGATTACTATTATTTACATACATTCAAATATATACAACAATAAAATATATAGATTTTGCACCTACATTCTATTTTCCGTGACTATACACATACATTTAGGATTAATTTGGGTGAGTGGTTCTATTTTTCTTTATATGGCAAATAATATGTATCAAAGGCCAACGTCTCATTGAAATTAATAGGATTTTTTTTCTTTGATCCATATGGTGCAATTGTTTTGCCCCAGAATTGCTTCCCTTTTGCTTTGATACATAAGGCCCTTTGACCCCTAAGTATATACTGTACTTGCCATTTTTCTTCATTTCCATAGAAATGAAAACAATTGCTTCAAGTCTGATTACATTTGTTTAAGAAGACAATCACTCTATTAAGATGTTTTGGGAAACGTTGCTTTTTGCAGACCTGCAGGGATTACATCTTTAAAATGGGTGGGGAAATAATGATCAAAAAGGAATCCCATTGCAAGCAATATTATTTTTTCTTCTTCTATTGATAAATCTGGTACAGGTTGGGAGGTTTTTGCAGCTGGAAGATAATGACAAACAGACCCCCAACAGACACTTGTTCAGAATGAAGTCAGTTTAATGCCCAGAACAGCATTTTCATGCTTGATAAACAGAGCCCCAAGTTCCTTCATATGCAAGGGGAGCTTTAAAAGGGAACTCAGACTGTTTCTCCTGCGGCTTACCAATATATTCCAGACTGCCCAATTACTGAAGGCAGTAGCACTGCCAGCCATTAATGTCTGCTTCTTTACTGATTAATTATTGGAGGGGCACATAGCTATTTGCTGAGCGTTACAGTATTACACTAATTATAAATTAATATATTGGCCATTACATGCTAAGGAAATGTAGACAGCTAATGTATTCGAGCAAGACGTCTGTTTTAGAACAGCTGTACCTTATTTTTATGCCATTTGTTTTAATTTTTTGCTTAGCTGTCCCACTGCCAGCTCTCTGCTCAGCAAGACTCTGTAGAGATACAAGATTTTAACCCTTCTCTGCAAGAGGGGCCAAGAATGCATTGGTAAAATATGCAAGGGGCCTACTGTATATGTACTAAGATTTAATGTTACTATATATTGTGCGTCAAGTTTTCAGTGCTAAAAAGTAACACAAACTGTAAAAATAAAAAGACTTTGCACACATGACGCACAACTTGTTGTTGCTAATTGATGCATGGCGTAATGTTGAATACGTGATGGGTACAATTTACATGAAAACAGAATGATGTGTATGTTTTTATTTAGAACTATTATTAGTATATAATAATATATTATAGTATATAACAATTATAATGTAATATTGTTTATTTTTTAATGCAGATTGAATGGATTTTGTGCCGCACAGAAATATTTTGAAATACATACCATTTACATGTATGTGCACACCAAGCGCAATCCATTTCTGTGTAAAACAAAATAATCATTTTTGACACAGCTCTCGCAGATGAATTGTGAACTCAGCAAACGTACGCACACCAGCGCCCAGAGGCACAATCGAAATTGAGTTTGACGGGCTAATTTTGCAGCACAAAAAGCTTGTTTGAGACGCTTAATACAGTACTGTATAAACAGTAAGTCCCAGGTAGTAATAAATAGTAGTTATAAATAAGTATAGTTAGTAGCACCTACGTGTTGCGTATTATTGGGGGTCTCCAGGACAAGAAACATACCATATATTAAAATGGGGTACTTCAGTATAAGGTGATACCTTTTTTATTTGAACTGACAATTGATATTATAAGACAAGCGTTCTATAAGCTTGTCTTATAATATCAATTGTTAGCCAAAAAAAAAAAAAATGATCACCTAATACTGAAGCCTTCATTTACTCTGCCCTACCGCAAATTAATTAACATGGCTATTCCTATTTAATTCATATTAAAAAGGAGACGTGAAATTATGGATTTGAGAAAATGTCCAATAATGTTAATACAAGGAATTAGGCTTGGTGCTTTATCATATAACAAAGGACTGCCTGTTCCTTTGCAATGTATGTATCAGGAACATACATTATGCTAGCAGTCAAAACTATACTAGAGGACAAACTACAGTATTTATTTAGGACATATCAAAAGCCAATGTTTCAGTCCTGCATTTGGGAGTCATTTCATTTAGAAGCAAAATGGGAAAAATAATATTATTATATTAAGTGTCTGAGTGCATTCACTATATTACATACTGCGGCATGAGTTATTAAAAGGCTCAATGGACAACAAAAGGCACTTAAAAACTGAAAATAAAAATAATGTGCCATATAATAATAGTATAGTGATGGATATAAGATTAAATTTTTTAAACGTGTATAATATCAATTGTGGTACGTGATAATGAGCTTCAACAGAACATAAAGTGTCACCTAAAGGGGGACTATGGGGAGGATGCATCAATGTAAAGAAAGAGCAAATAGAAGTTTGTTTTAACTCATTGCTCCATTCTCTGCTCGCTTTTGCATCAAATGTATGAAAACGTTTCTTACTTCTGATTCAAATTGTTGGCAAGAAGAGTTTGCGCAAGGAGATACAAGATGAAAATGCCGCAATTTGCGTAAATTTTGCTCCAAATTTGCTATGATCAATAACCCCCTATATTTCTGTATTGGGCAGCCCAAGTGATTAGATTTCCAGCGACCCTTTTCTTACAGGCTGATAATCAGCCCATTCGGGCTCTGATGAAAAAATAAAAACAGGAAATATAAATAGGGAAAAGGAAATAAAGAAGAAAACAAATAAAAATTAGTGTAGTCTGAAATTATGATTTTAAAGCTGCAATCCTGCCTACTCATTTCTTTTTCTCTTTATTTTATATATTTTTTAAGAAATTGAACGGCGTTTCCTTCTGAGGTGATCCGTGCTATTTACTAGCGCCAGGGATTCCTGGTCCCTAAGATACTTAGAGATTTATTTTCTGTGGTTAAAGCTCCCATTCCGAAAATCATAAAAGCCACCAGATCCTGCGAGTCGCCGGGGCATTAGGGATTGTGGCTTCCTACTGGATGACTGCAGGCAGGGCGGCCAAAAGGAATCTTTTGAGCACAGTCTCCCCCTCTCCTCATCCCCCCCTCCTCCCCCCCACCACCACCACCCCACTCTCTCTCATCTCTCGTTTTCCCACAATGTGTTTTTCTCTCTCACCCTTCAGGTCATTCCATATTTTCCCTGCTGTGTCTCTATTCTCCTCTCCTGTATTTCTATTCTTTCTCTGTCTTTCTGTAATCTCCCCTTCAGCATCTCTCTCCTCTCACCCCCGCTGCATATCTTTAACTCTACTCCCCCCCCCTCCAGCATGTCTCTTCCTACTCCCCATAGCATCTTTTATTGTTTACCTTTTTCAAATGTCTTTTTCCACTTTCCTCCCCCTAATGTGTTTCTCGATTTTGTTTCACCCTTATCCGTTTCTTTCCTCCAATGTATTTCTTTCTCCCCTTGACTCTCTTATTTTTCCCTTCCTGTGATTCTCTTTAACTTTTATGTTTATTTTTCTCTCCTCTCCTAACCAGTATGTCTCTTTCCTCCCCTCCCCCAAGCATATCTTTCTCTATTCTCCCCCTGCCTATCTTTTTCCTCCCACCCCTAGCATGTCTCTCTCTCTCCTCTCCCTGTGACGGCGCTCATCTCGAATGAGATAGCGGACCCACAGGACTGAGACACGAACGCAGAATAACTGACCAGAGCCCAGGGACAGAGTCCTGTAAGAGTATCTGTAGTCGGTGAGCAGGCAGAAGTCAGGGCTGCCGGCAGTGGTGCAGAGTCCAGGCGACGGACAAAAGGTCAGGGCAGGTAGAATGCAGCGAGGTCGGGGTCACGATCCGGGGATCGAAGAGGAAAGGCAGAGGCGTCGGGCCCTCAAGTAATTGGGGGATTGGCTACAGGCGTTCACAGTTTTGGCGAGTGTGTTAGGGGAAAATAAATACGCAGATACCATATGGAGCTCGTGTAAGTTGTATGGTGGGGCAGGTTAATGGAAAAACGACAGGGATTTTCGCCGGAAGATGGCGGTACATAAGCAGTTGCAGTGGGACGTGAAGGAAATGGATGTATGGCTATCCTTAAAGATACCACAGAAACCATCGTCCTCTCAGTCGGGATCGGTGGTTACCAGCACTCAGGCAGTTGGACAGTTTTAGGAAGGGTGTATGCTGGCTGTTTAATGAGGACCTGTGTAAGTGGGGCGTTAGCTGCTGATTCAGGCACAAGTGCAATTCCTGTGGGGGTGGGGGAGAGAGGCATGCGGCAAGCAAGTGCTTTAAAAGAGGGAAGGCAGGATTGTGGCACAAAGCAGCGAGAGGTTGCAGTGAGTGTCGTAGGGATGGCTTGATCGCTACCCCAATAGTCGAGATGCTTAAATCAGGTTTTTTTAGAAAGGATTTTGGGTTCCATTCCAAAAGGTGGAGGTGCCTCCTTGCAGGAGAAATGTTAAATCATTGGAAGAGCATGTGGGGATAGCACGGACCAAAGTATCAAAGTAAGTAGTGTAGAATTGGGTAGGATGGCAGGCCCCTCCGGGGTTCTGCCTTGTGCAGAGCAATGCGTGCCTCCTCTGGGTGTAGTTCCCAAGAAGTAGACAGTAGTATTTTGTCTTATCCACCACCTCTTCTTCTCAGAGGGGTTGTCAGTCAATGATGGGATAAGTAAGGAACTATGATCTATGTAGTGTGCAGTATGTATCTTTTGATAAGGCTCAGGGAGATAATTAGGTCATGTGGTGTGGGTGCGCAGCTGGCAAAGGCAGATAAAGAATAAACATTCCTCCGACTATTCCCGGTACATCCGAAGTGTTGGGCTGTGTCCTGGATGGGTGTAGGTATCTCACTGTGTATTTTTGTCATATTGGATGTAGCATTGAGCTTTTCTATCTTTTGTAGTGTACATTTTGGCCACGCTCAGTGGCACTCCTTTTGACACTTATATACATACATATATTATGTTGTGGGTTTTGGGGTTTCTTAAGCTTGCTGGAATTGTGTGTGTTTATTAACTTGTGTCCTGGATGGCAAAAAAAATTGTAGACATATGCCTCCTGATTGGGTGCTTGCTGTCTTGTTTAGCACACTTAGCACTTTCTCCGATTGGCCAGTGCGGGATGAATATAGACAGGGAGGAGTTTTGCATTATGTTGCCGACTTCTTTGTGTGTAGGGCAGAAACTAATGCATGTCAGTTCCTGGTGTGGGTGTTTCAGGAGCTCATGGGGAGGTTCGGAATCCCTTTGGCTAAGGATGTCAGAGGGGCACACAACATGCCTCAGTTTTCTGGCAATTGAAGTGGATACGGTGAAGATGGTGTATAGGCTCAGTATAAGTTGTTGCAGAATTTAAGGGAAGGAGGAAGGCTCCACTGAAACTTTTTCATTCATCACTAGGTCACCTTAACTTTGCAACTTGGGTGCTTCCAATGGGAAGGGTTGAAGCTTACTTTGAGGGTCGTTTGTGTGCAGAGAAATGGCCTATGGAGTGGAAGAGTCTGACCTGTTGGGTAACTTCACATCTTTAGAATTCTCTTCACTACTGGTAGCGGTGGAATTGTGGGGGGGGGGATCCTTGGCTAATATGGCAATAAAATTTAGGCCGGATAGCACAGTATATCTACATCTTCCCCGCCAATGGTTAGGTTGCCAAGGGTCTTTGTGCTGCAGTGCCTGGAGAATGGTGTGGCCGATGCCTTGTCTTGTTTTCAGTTTTCTATAATTCAGGAGGCTATGACAGCTTGGGGAACCTTGCCCAAGGGGACTTGACATTAACCGGTGGCAGAGTAATGTCTTTGGTATGGAATTCAGTGACTCTGGGTACGTGGGCAAGTTATGGCAGGGCCTGGGAGGATTGTAACAGGTTTTGTGATAGGGGGAGGGTGAAGTAAGTTGCTCCCCTTCTAAGGAAGGTTTTATCAATTTTATGTTGGTTTATAGAGAAGAGGGTATGTCGGGTGCCAGAATAGAGCACTCTTTAGCGGGTCTGTCCTTTTCTGTAAGTTACAGTACATGGATTTACCAATGTGACAAAGGAGTTTATGGTTCGCAAGATGGTGGTGGGGTAGAAGAGGCAGACAGGTAGGTGAGATGGTCTTGATCCAATTACTCTGGCTATGTTGGAGGGCAGGACAAGGGTGGTCTTGCTTTTAAAGCATGTTTATGTTGTTTGGCATTTTCATTGGCTTTCTTTGGAGACATTGTCACGGTAGACCAGGTCTTTTAGCACATTTATATTTAAGGGATCAGTCAATAGGCAAAACAAGGCAGTGAAATATAATGAGGTTTATTTGGAGAAGACCTCGGAAATACACAGAACTACAAAATACAAAAATATACACACTTACTGGGGTCTGGGGAATGAGATCTACCTTTCCTAGGTGCAGGGTTACATGGGCTTACCCCGAACAGAACCTTGTTCCGTACATCCTGGACCGAAATCCAGCAGAAAATCCTGACCGAGACCTAGTCCTGAATCCCCTGGAACCGATTCCGGCAGAAAATCCTGACAGCAACCGCTAGTTCGATTTTAAGAACTTGGTTGCAAAAGATGGGAGTTTCTGCAAGGCAAACTTTTCAGGCTTTAAAACGAAGCCGGTCACTCTGTTATTTCAAACAGAGCAACTTTGAAAAGCCCGCCATACCTTTATCGACTCCCGATTGGTTGCGCTACTCTCTCTCCTGGTCAGCACCTTATATACACTACGCTGGGGTATCCCCAGAATGGAGGGGGAAGGAGCAGCCAGAGAAGGGCAATCCCTCCCCGCTAGCCAATAGAAACAGGGGCGCGACCCTCGGCTGACGTCAGGGGAGTAGGCGTGCCACAGAGGCTCGAAAGCCGGGTGAGTAGGAAATATGATTTTAGCCAAGAGGATCAGACTATATGGCTGCATCCTCTCTGGCTAACTCATTGCCTCCTGCCGGCCCAGCTCCACCAGGTTTGCCACAGACAAAAGGGTGTCCCTTTGTAGTCTGGACCTGGCCATTCGTCTTTTCTCACTCACTAAATGGTTTCACACCTCTGGACATCCACCCCCCTTTGAACTACGGATCCTATGTAGACTTGCTAGCGCCATAACTGGTCGCCTGGACCAGCTACATAGAGCCTTATTATAAATGTATAAAACATTTAAACACATATTTTAATACTTGGGGGACCCACACCACGACTGTGCTGGATATAGGACTTGGATATCGGGGCTTGAAAAGCAGGAGTCTATGGGACAAGGGCAGTCCCGTGTAATTCTACTCACGTACCAGCAAATCATGTCTGCACGTCGCGTAGAATTAAGATACTACCGGTAGCTCTGGTTCTCGAACTCCTGGAAACAAAAGAATTGCATTCTTACCCAAATATCCCAAATATCCCACCTAAAACTCACACAGCAAGTTTCACAAATCTGGGGTACAGGGAACATGAAATAGGAAAAAACAGGGTCATTTTATTTTCCAACATGTATCATCCTTGGTCCCTGAAGGCACCAGGGACCCTATGGGTTCAAGGATAACCAGAGGGCTTAACCTTTATTAGATAGCCTGGTTACCCCCTCCCGTCACAGACATGAAGGTAAGTGAACTGGTGGCAGCCTCAAAAAAGGGGCAGGGAGTTTGAGAGGAGATGACGTCCTGGTTGAATCGGGTCAAGTTCATTTACTGATCAGGATTTCTAAGACAGATCAACGAGGTAAGGGTAAGTGGGTGTTGGGTGACCTGAAGGGGATTACAATTTGCCCTGTTAAGAAGCCGAGGAGTTTTTAGAGTTGAGGCCTAAAGTTAGGGGACCTTTCTTAGTGCATCAGCAGGGTTCTTATTTATCCAGGTTTCAATTTACAAGAGTGTTGAATCGGTGTTCGGGTCAACCAAATTTAGGGGGAGTGAGAATCCGCTCTCACTCATTTAGGATTGGTGCTGCATCTGAGGCATGGCAGTTAAATTTAGGTGAAGGTATTATAAAGAAAGGTGGGAGTCTATGCAATAGAAGGGCTATTTTATGCCATCCTTATCTTAAGGGCAAGTTTTGTATGTTTACTGTTTTTGTTTGTTTTTCAGGTGTTTGGGTTATTGAGGCATGAATATGTGGCAATTCGTATGTATCATTGAGCGGAAAGCGAAAAAAGTTCATGGGACTCAGTTGAGATTGTGTCGGGATCGGGTGACGGTTTCATGGTGAGGTAAGAGGTGCTTGTGGGTGTCTCAGTTACTCCCTCTGATGGCAAAGAAAGGGCTAGTGGGGGTGCTGAGGGTGTTGGTGTTGCATGTTGGGGTAATGACTTATCTGTGGTGCAGTATACAGAGTTGATGAGGTCAATTAGAAGGGATATCTCCAAATTGTTGTGGCATTTGGATAATCCATTCCTTGTTTGGTCAGAGATGTCCCCTAGATTAGTGTGGCAGGGTGCTATCAATGGCAGGGCCATCGAGAGGCCGAGGAGGAAAGTAAATAAGGCAATGTCGGCCTTTGTGCAGGGGCTGGGCAGATTATTGATTCAGCCAGGTCTGGAGGACAGTTTGGCAGGTTTGTTTAGGGAAGATGAGGTGCATCACTCGGATATTGGAGTGATATTTTCATACCGAGTTTGCAGGGCGGTTTGGAGAGGGTGGTATAGGTTTTAGAGCGGCAGCAAGGTCAGTTTAAAGCAGCTAAATGCCCTTGCTCATGGCAGAATGATGTTGCTTGTTGTGGGGACCTTGTTGGTTTGGCTCTTTTAGTGGAGGCCGGTGTGGTAATTGGGGGAAGCGGTGCCATACGAGGCTAATGCGGCTGGTATGGGAGTGACCTCCCAAGTAATGTGTATTTTACAGTGTCATCAGGCTCGTGCCAGCGGTGGCGATTTGGAGTTCAAGCCAGGGTAAATTGTGGGCTTTTTGTGTTTGGTGTTCAGAGCAACCTGACGGGTCCCCGGGGAAGTAAAATGTTAAGTTGTGTATTGGTTGTTATGTTGTTATAAATAAATGCTGTGACAATTGAGTTCCATTAATTCTGGTGTCAATGTGTTTGATCAAGGTTGGGAAGAGGTGACAAAATCCGAGACTGGGTAAGTCAAATGCAACACAGTATAGATGTGTATTCTAAGGTAGAGATGTATTGAACTCACAAATATGGAATTTCTTTACAGTATCAAGAGGCTGAGCATCCAAATACTCTGCGGAGTGGAACCGTATGGGTACCAGCCATCAGCATCTTTTCTGTGCTTCACACAGTCACTTCCCACGTTTCCTTCGGTAGCTGTGCCTACTCTGCTACACGTGGTCTGTATCACCTGGGACGTCCTATTTACCACTTTTATTCTAACGTTTCCAGATGTCTGAATGTATGATTAATGTATTTTATATTTAAAATATTATTTTTTTAATAAACATTACAACTCTGGCCTATTAAAAATAGAGACTGTGTTGTTTGCATTAATAAATTGTAAGTGCAATAATAAGAAATATGTCAATATATTTACAAAATACAAATGAAAAATGTAGTTTGAAAACTAATTACAAATGTGTTATCTATAGCATTGAAGGACTTAAAGAAGCATTATAGATAGCAATTTGGGGCCTATTATGTTATTATAAAATTATTGAAAATAGATTTTCTAACACACTTCAGCTTCTAGCTCAACCAGCTGACTATATTAATTCAGTATCTCAATAGCAATCTCAAGAGTCCTTGTCCTTCTTGTACGGAGATGTCAGACTCTCATCAACATAAAACATTTACCATTAAAATGTCACTAAGAAACAAAGCAGAATGTGAGATATGAGGCAGTGATGTGACATTTCACATTTTACGGACTTCTGTACGGATATATCTGGGTGCCCAACCACTGCAATATTATTATGTTGGCTGGAAATACCAGCAGGCGCTTGAGTTCCTAGCCACATTTCGACTCTTTAGGAAAATCAATGCATAGGAAACAATTTAATGCATTTATTTTTTCGCATACGTCCCTGGAAAGGCCAGTGTTTTATTTTTTCTGATTATGTTTTGCTGAAAGCAAACAATAAGAAAGGTCTGCTTAACCACTTACCTGCTGGAGGACAAGGGACACAACGGAACAATTCTGACGGTTTGAGAGAATGCAGTTATGTTGGTAAATAGGCGATGCTTTATATATTACCATGGGATATAAAGATTTCTGCATGGCTACATTTCAATGCCCTTTCTAAAATCGTTGGGTCTTAACAGGCACACCCCTCTCCTTTCCTTCGGTGCGGATTTGGCCGGTACCTTTCTTGCCGACAGTGTACCGGCCCCCAAGCAGTGTACCTGCTTGTAGTGGTTTCCTCCTGCCTGCACAAGAGTGTAGTGTAGCGAGCCTCGTGTGTAGTAACATGAAACCGTGGTGGTGACATGAGAAGGCTGTCAATGGAGGGTTATACATCAGTGGTGGAGGGAGCATATATGCGGGGTGGAGCAGTATATATATGTGGGGTGGGATCATGGGGGGCTGTATGTGAGGAGTGTGGTGGTGTGTATGAGGAGTGTGGTGGTGTATATGAGGAGTGTGGGGTTCCAAATGAGGGGTGTGGTGGTGTATAAGAGGAGTGTGGTGGTGTATATATTAGGGGTGGTGTGTATGTTAGGAGTATGGTGGTGTTTATATTAGGGGAGGGGTGTATATGAGGAGTATGGGTGTGTATATTAGGGGGGTGGGGGTGTATATGATGGGTATTCAGTGTATATGATGGACGTTGGTGTGTATATGAGAGTTATGGGGTGTTTATATAAGTAATGTGGGGTGTATGTATTAGGGGTGTGAGGTGTATATATGAGGGGGAGCAGCAGCCATACTAAGGGAGGAGAACTTTGGCCTCCGCCTTAGCCATAAGAAGTCAGTCTAAGGGTTAAAAGAGGGGTTACATGTATATGAGAGGTGGGGGGGCCATATATTAGGAGTGTGGTACCCGCCTATCACCGAGTTCTATATCAGTGGTAGGGGGAATTTATATATAAGGAGTGGAGGGAGTATACTTTAGGGGCATGGTGGTATATACATACTTGAAAATGAGAGGTATCTCTCAATGTATTACTTCCTGGTAAAACATTTTTATAAATAAATAAATAAAATATACAATGGGTGTGAGGTGTATATAGTAGAGTTGTATATGAGGGGTTTAAATGTTAGAGGTTAAGGGTGTGGCGTGTATATGAAGGTTGTGGAGTGTATATGAAGGGTATGGGTGTGTAAATGAGGGGGGTGGGGGTTTATATGAGGTGTGTGGTGTATATAAAAGGTGTGGGGAATACGCGAGTGGTTTGCTGGTATGTGTGGGGTGTGAATATATTAGGGGTATATGTATGGGGGATACATGAGGGGCATGGGGAATATATGAGTGTGTGGGGTACATGTATTAACATTGTGGGGGTGTATATTAGGAGTATGGGGTGTATATGTTCAGGTCGGGGGGGTAAATGAAGGGCATGGGGTATATATTAGGGGTATACAGTATATGAGGGGTGTGGTGGTGTATATGAGGGGTGTGGGGCAGAGCCATCTTAAGAAATGTTGGGCTAAGAGTAAATTTTATTGAACATTCAAAACTTTTATTGAAATTCTGCAAATATTACTACAAACACAAACAGTTTATTTATCTACATGTGTCTCTCTGCTTTTCTTATTTGCAAAGTCACAAACAACATCATCAAATTCGATATTGTGAAGTACTGTATGTCTGGTTCGATTGTCACCACGGAACGAGCTTTTAATCGTGGCTGAAGCAGCAGCTGCGGCGCTCGTTCTTAAGTTCAACTTCGAAAAAGATCTTTCGTCTTCCCAGTTTGTGGCCGTTATTGATAGGAAAATAAAGCAATTTGAACGTTAGGAAATCGACTCCATTTTGTCACGCTGTAATAATTTTAATTTCGCAAACTATTTTTTTTAATACATTTTCGAGAAATCAATTAAACGACCTATTCCATAAAAAATTGTAGAAACATTATTTTTTAATAACAAATATTAATAACAAAATAAGGCTATATAACATTAAATGCAACATACTGTTGTAATTAGACAAACAAATAAAATCTAAAAATATATATCATTAATTAACGATTGCTGCAGTTAGAACGACGAATTTAAAATGACATTTTAGGCACTAATATTTGTGGAGCCTCTGAAAGGTCTGTGGCCCTGGACTACAGCCCAGTTAGCCTATGCCTTCAGATGGCACTTGTGTGGGGGTGTATACCAAGAGTGTGGGGGTGTATGAAGGTTATATATACTGTATATATATATACCCCTCATCCCCTATACCCTTCATATATACACTCCTACACCATAATATATATATAGGGGTGTACTGTATATATGAGGAGTGTGGTAGTATATAAGAGGCTATGGGGCTGTGTATGATGATGGTGGGGGTGTATATATTATGGGTGTATATGAGGGGTACTGTATATATGACGGGTGTGGTGGTGTATATGAGGAGATGAGGGGGTGTGTGATGGTGGTGGTGTAATATACGCATGTCTACCTATTTTCAGATGGGAAATTTTGGAGAGTAATCGCCCTAATCTAATAATCTCAAAAGTGAGATCCAAGTTTCTTTCACTAGAAGCAGGAGCTAATAAAATGAATAGATTTTCACTCACTCACGACATGGTGCGGTGTCTGCTTAATGCACAGACCCCCTCATTTCCATTCAAGATCAGGGACCAGGGCTCAGTTCAGTCCCTATTGTGTCTTATACACGGCAGCTGCTTTGAATTAAAAGAAATTAAATGCCTAATTGTTTTCCAAGGCATTGTAGTCCCAAAGAGATCAAACTAAGGCAGATGATATGCTAAATATAAAAGTCATTTGCAGTGATTTAGATGATACCTCCTACTGTTTACCACTTTATTCCGCTTAACAGATGTTTGTGTAATGCCCCATTTTAATCCAAATCCAGTGACACCTTGCAGTCACCCCCACTGATGTTGAATGAATGCATGATTTCTAATGGCTAAGATACCTTTTAACTAATTAACATGTAAGATCTTCAGAGAAACATAGAGGGCCTTATGCAGAGAGCATCGTTATTTCGAAATTCGCCATTTTTTGTACAATTTCGCGCAGAAACCGGCAGAAAATGGTGAGTTCCGAAAAACGCGCCATTTTGTTTTTTCAATTGCTAAAACTCGCCTCGCGGCTGGCGAGAACCTCCATCTCGCCATTTTTAAAACTCTCCGAATGCAGAGAGGTGCGAACGGCATAAAGCGGCTGTTCGCGCCAAAAAAATGCCGCGATTCTCGCATTTTTGCCGCGCCAGGAAAAGATGGCAAGATGGCGCTCGCCGCCTATAGTAAAGGGGAAAAAAAGGCGCGAATTTGTTTTTACACGTTTCTGAAGCGCGCATCTCGCCAATTTAAACTCGCCACACGCATCCATGTTAAACATAGCAGAATTCGCACTTTTCTGCATATGGAGAATAAAACTCTCCAAAAAAGCTACTTTTTATGAAATTCGCCAATTTTAAAATTCTATGCTCTCTGCATAAGGCCCAGAATTTGATGTCAGATAACAACCATTTCCTCCCTTAGATTTCCAACTTTTTTTTCTATTGTAGAACTTCTGACTTTATTTAATTATTGGTTTTCTTTCCTATTTAGGATAGCCTTATACCTATCCCAAGCTTTTGTGAATTACATTATTGTACTTGTGTTTACTCCCACTGTTGGGAAGTAGTTATTCCATAAATCCACCAGCCTGTCCATGAAGAAGTACATCCTCACATTTCCCCTGACGCTCTCATCCTCCAGCTTCAGAACACAGAGATGTAGCAGACTTCATGGTTGCACAATAACACGTTACCATGAGTCTTATCAAGCGATTTGTGTTTCGTTACAACATTTAGGAGACAGAGGCCCGTTAATTCAGGGTTTATGATAGGCCATTATATATGTCTTAGCTAAAGGTGGTGTTACTCCCATCCAGACCCTGAAATATGGGTTTTGCTTGAAAGGGAGAGGCCCTGCAAAACTCATAGTTCTGGGTCTGGATGGGAGTAAGGCCACCGTTAGGTATGACTTAACTAATGTGTTCATCAATGATCTTCCTACAGGTTGTAAGGGAGCTTCAATATACATGTATGCAGATGACACAATCTTATATGCACACAGCCATAGTCTCTCCGACCTTGAACACGTAATTCAATCTGACTTTTCGAGACTTGAAAATTGGATTTCCCAAAACAAACTGTTTTTAAACACTGACAAGACTGTAACAATGGTATTTGGGACCAAGGCCAAATTTTTAAAGCTCCAGATAGGAACCAACGCTAACACCACCCTAACTCCTGTTACTAGTTTTAAAAACTTGGGCATATGGTTTGATTTCCATTTAAGATTCGGGATGCACATTGATACCCTGACATCCAAAACCTATGCCAAACTAGGGGTACTTTACAAGAACAAATGCTGCCTAAGTCTGCTGGTCAGAAAGCGTATCGCACAGCAGATGCAGAAGCCTATTATCAACTATGGGGACATCGTTTACGGCTCGGCACCCCAAACCCATTCAAAGAACTAGATTGGTCATCACTTGAGTCTAGTGGCAAAGTTCATCTTTCCTGTCTTGCCTTCAAATACTTTCTGGGTAAGCTGCAGAAGCACTTACCAAAAAGCCCTCCTACTGTTTCTGTACGTTCCTCCTACATACCAATTAGATTGTAAGCTCCTCGGAGCAGGGACTCCTCTTCCTAAATATTACGTTTGTCTGAAGCACTTATTCCCATAACCTGTTATTTATATTATATTATTTGTTATTTATATGATTACCACGTGTATTACTGCTGTGACGCGCTATGTACATTAAATAGAACATAAATGTTCCCAGCACACCGATGTACATTAATGGCGCTATACAAATAAAGACATACAATACAATACAATACAAGCTACCCATCTATCTGAACAAGCTCCTCACCCCTACCACATGCAGCACTTATCATCTGAGATCTGACTCCAAAAGACTGTTCATGGTCCTTAGGTTCAACAAAGTATCCGGCCGCTCCTCCTTCTCTTACCGTGCCCCCCAAAACTGGAACAATCTACCGGAGACTCTCACAGCCGCCACCAGTCTAAGTTATTACAAAACTAAAGCTGTGTAACATTTTAAGCTGGTCTGTAACTGTTACATACGCCTATAATACCGTATATATATATTATCTCTAACTGTGCATAGAAACAGAAAAAATAGGGGAGCAAGGGGTTAACACTTTCCAGCTAAAAACATACAGTTGATGAAAGAACTACAACAGGACTGGTCACCCCTGTAAAGGGACAAATGGAACTGATGTCATGTGAGTGTCATGTGAGTGTCATGTGAGTGTCATGTGTATGTTCTGTTATGCGGATGTTTTAAACTAATAAATGTTTTGTTAGAAAACCCCTAAATTGAAACCGTGCCTCACTTCCCTTTAACCGCTGAACCGGGGAGAACGAAAAAGCTGCCTGATCCCAGGCACTAAAGAGGGGAGTCCCGATTGTATCTTTCACTTAAGAACATATGCTGGTGCCTTAACTTCGGTCGACATCCTGGAAGGGTTAAGCTGAACCCCACAGACCATTATACCACACATTTACTTACACTGGGCCGTGTAAGTATTCTGTTATTTGACTATTACATTACAACCCCTACCCTTTCTTCTGGAACAGATTAGTGGATACATTACAGATTCCAATACGAATTCATACTTACACAAGGCCGTGTAAGTTTATTATTGATATCATTAATACATCAGTTCCATTTGTCCCTTTACAGGGGTGACCAGTCCTGTTGTAGTTCTTTCATCAACTGTATGTTTTTAGCTGGAAAGTGTTAACCCCTTGCTCCCCTATTTTTTTCTGTTTCCATGTTTCTATAAGGGATTTGGAAGATCCCTCTATTGGGTTGAAGCAAAAGGGATAGAAGGCCGCCTCTTGGTATTTTGGAGATCACATTTGCTGGCTTTGTTATTTATTTTATTTTATTTAAAATTTGTTTTTCCCCTCTGAATCGTGACCTGGGGTAAGCGCCTGTTTTTTTGCTTTTTACTCTAACTGTGCATGCAATGTCTTGTATATAATGTATACCCTGTTCACTTATGTAACTGTATTTGTAACAATGTATTGTTTGTCATCTTAACTCTATGCCCAGGACATACTTGAAAACGAGAGTATATCGCAATGTATTACTTCCTGGTAAAACATTTGATAAATAAATAAATAATGTCAGGTTAAATCCTGTTATGGGGGACGCCTCTTTTGCATGTAATTATCACTCACATCCATTACAGTTAATACAATGCCCTTTCTGTACGAAAAACAGGACTTAACCTAACTATATTGAGCTTTGAAAATGGGCGTTAAGGCATAATAGGACGTTAACTTAGGTTAGAGTCTCGTTAAGACACTTAACGGACCTCTGTGGATCTGGGCCTTAGTGTGTTACTGCTCGATACTGGGTACAATAATCTCCTCTATATCTGTAGATGTACCTGTAGAGCTCACGTGCCTCTTTTTTTTAAACTTTTTTTGAGATGGACAATGATAATTGTAAAGTCTTGAAAATGTATGTACAACTACATCTGTGTAGAAGTCTCATACTATCCCAGACTTGTTTAGGAACATGTTAATGTATATTTTGGTTGGGGTCCTATGTTTATATGTTTAAGAATATACGCTCCATTTTTGTCAGCTCAGATACAATGTGTATAGCTGTAGGGGAAAAGTTTGGGAACTCTGTTTTAACACAGAGACCAGAAGTCACTTCTAATACAGTTGCTCCCTGCTGAGATCAAGCCCCATATATCCTGTTTGACCGGAATCCTAAAATATTCAAACTGTCCTGTCAGCAACGTAAGATAGCCAAGGCAACTGGGGGTTAGCTGAGAGAAAATGGCATTGTTAAGGATAACTATAGCAACGACAGCTGGGCTTGGGGGTAACTGAAAGGAATATGGCATTGTTAAGGACAACTGGCTTCTGTTAAGTGTACATGGCAACTTGGCAACCTGAATGAATTACATATATGTGACAACGCCCCGAAAGGGCTATAAGAACTGATGTTATGCCCATTAAAGCAGACCAGTGAGTGAGAACGATACCTTGTGTGTCCGAATTATTCACGTGTCGACAGACATCTGTCCAGCTATCCTGTCCAGCACATTGAACCTGAAATGGACCTCCCGGGAGGCAACCTTGAGTCCACGGGGTAGACCTGCTCCCGTACGGCGGAAAGCAGACCATATTTTCAGAACAATGGCAGTGTTTTGTTTAATTATGCTAAATCAAAATGATGCACATCGTAAAAAAAAAAAATAGTATACTGTACATCAATGTTTATCAACCAGGGTGCCTCGGAACACAGGTGTGCCACGACCATCTGCCAAGGGTGCCACGACCCTGGAGGAAAAACTCAGCTGGCTGCTCAGTGGGCACATCCCATGCTGCCAGGAGACGTCGAGGCTGTGATCCGCCTCTCCCCCCTCAGCCAGGCACGGGAAAGAAAGGAGCCTATCCATCTAGAAACAGCACTGACATGTTTTAGGTGTGTGGGAATGTTGAAAGGAAGCGTGAAGGAGTGAGGATTTTGCAAGGTGAGGCGAGGGTGATGGCTTTGTGTTAGGAGGCACTGTGTGGTGTAAGAGAAGGGGGCGGGGTGAACATGGTGTTTATGGTGATGAAAGAGAATGAGGGCTGTGTGACGATTTGTGTGTGTTGAGTAAAAGGGCGAGTATAATGTGTGAGGGTGAATGTAGAGTGTGTAAGGAGGTTGGGTGAGTGTGCTAGGTGTGAGTGTGTGCTTGTGTAAAGTAGGGTATGTGTGTTGCGTGTAAATGAGGAGAGGATGAGTCTGAAGAGTAGAGGTGCCCTTGAGATTTTAGAAATCCTTGGGGGTGCCCATGCTCAAATAAAGCTCAGAATCACTGCTGTTAATAATTTAGATTACATTTTTTTTTAATCTCAGGTTATATATAAAATCTTTTTTTGTTTTGTTTTTCTTTTTTCAAACATCCTCCTTACTTCTCTTTGAGAGACTAGCCAAACAGCTAACACCAGAATTAGCAATAAGTGATTAATAATATTACAATCACAGTATACTGGATTAAAATAAAAACATATTCATTAAGACATTGTAAAGCCTGTATGTTCACTTTGAAAGACGAATAATCCCTTCAGGCTTGAAATCGCCAGCAATGCATTGCTTTGCAATTCAATCTTTTTAAGCCCTCCGTTGCCGGAGACACCAACAATGCATTGCAAAGCCTCCGCCAGCAGAAGGGTTAAGGAAATCGGTTTATATTTTGTTTACCAGCTCCTCTGTGGCTTGTAGAATACAGATGAAATGCATGACAATTATGCTCAAGTTACAAAAAAAATGCAAAATGAAATATGAAGGAATATGATTGACATATCTTTACTTTCCCCTAAGAATTCAGCAGGTATTATTCACCTTGGAACAGTGACGTCCCTTGTGTCATTGAGAGATTCAGAAAGAACGCTGTCATTGAGATGCCTCGCTGATCTGGTTTTATGTCTTCTGGAAGAAGAGACTTCAAGACCTCAATTAGTTGAGGCTTGAAGATTAACTCAGTTTTAGCCCATGCCTGTCACCTGCGAGATACAAATCCAGGCCACTCTTCCTTTACATCATAATCTACTGTAACAAAGTGCCCAACTGTCTATCAAATGGGAATAGAAAGCACTCACTGAGCTTTGGGAATGCTTGCCAGCACCTAACCCTCACTGCTCTGAGAGATTTCCACCTAACCCTCACTGCTCTCAACCCAGAAAACCCTGACCGCCTGCTACCACGACAGTACTGCACAATCAGAGGGCCTATTTGTGGCTGTTAAGAGCAGTAATCGGGCGGCCCACTTTTCATTGTCTGCGGCTGTCTGCGGGTTCCTGTGGTGAGCAGCGCCAGTAGAAGGAGGTGTAGCTGGAGCAAGTCTTTCTATGGGACACAGAGTGATTGCACCATCCGGTCTTTGGAACATCTACACATCCTATTGAACCACTGGAAACAGCAGAGGAGGCACCAACGTGACGTTTGGCGTGTATCCGTGCAGCTCTCTGGTGATTGAGTATATCTCATACATGCTTTTTATTGAACTCTGTTTAGCAGATTAATACAAGAGCGCTACGGAATACAGGAATAGGAGAAGGGAGTTCCGGTGACTTGTCCCGCCCTCAGTGACGTGTTTCCGGTCACGGAGCGACAGACGGCATGAGGAGAACCAGCCCACGGTGACGCACAGTATGATGCAGAACTAAGGAAGTGTTTGCAGTCTCCCCCGATCGCCACGTGTCTATCAGCAGCCGCCGCCGGATTACACACACTGTTTATCCCTGCCTGTACCTTTTGGACGTCTTGTAAGTAGGATTCCGGTTTTACACACCGGATCCGACATCTGCTCTAGGCATATTCATTGCATTTTATTGTGTTCTATTAAATACTCCTTAACTATTTGTCAGCCTATCTGTCATTGTCGTATGTCTGTCTTGTCTTATGTGTTTAATGTTTAGTCCATACTTTGTTGCACTATGATTTTTCCTCTTGTCTCCCTTGCATTGCATATGATTTTTGTTGCTGTGGAGCCTGCTGTCTAAAGATTGGATCATCTTCCATTGGACACTGTCGCTATTCTTTGGACTATACCATTGTTCCCCCAATTGGACTTTGAGGCGCCGGTCTGTATTGTTCATTTGTGTTTCTTCACTAACTGTGTTTGGGTTAGTTATTCCTGGCAGCCTTGCCTTATAGTATATAGGTGAATTATCACATATTACTGCACAATTGTTGTTTATTTATATACACTGTATAATTAGTATTTTAGCGCTATATACACCATTCTTTTTTCTAGTAAAGTGCCCAACTGTCTATCAAATGGGAATAGAAAACTAGTACGGGATAACTATCGCACAGGCAGGTCATTTGGATGGCAGGTACTCTCCAGCCAACCCAATGGACACATGGACAGAATCTGGCATGAGATGGAAAACAAAACACCAGAGGTCAACTGAACAAATACAAAAAATCAAGAACTGCTCCCAATTCCCTATCAATGCATTGCAATAGTTCAACAGTGTAAGAAGAAGGGGAAATGGAAAGGGAGGAATAATAGTATTACCTTTGACGCAAGGGAACTTGGTTCAAATACCAGTTTCACTCGTGACCATGGGCACGTTCGGGCCTATGTACTGTACTAAGATTTTATCTTACGTGTGTTTGTGGGGCAAAATTTCAAGTAATACAAACCTTCATAAAATGTGCATCGTATGCATATGTAGCCAAGTGCCCCTGGCTATAGCCTTCTACTGGCCTCAACACTATGACCTGATAGGAACAGGCAGTATTGGGGTTAAACTCCTGCGCAGGGCCTGGCCTGCAGTTGCAGCCTGGATGGGTACTATGGTGCTTATCCAGGGGCAGGCCTAAACCGGCAGTTAGAGTGTCATACCTGGGGAGGGTACTGACTGGGTCACATGTATATGGTGTGAGGCCTGTCAGTACCTAGACCTGCCTTGCCTCCGGGTATAAAAGCTGACACCCTACCAAATTGTGTGTTGAGACAGTGTGATTCCCTTCTCCCTGCAAGAGGGTTAAGGAGATTAGGAGGGACTCTGGGGGCCTCAAGTGTAATGATGCGCGGAACACGCCCCCTGCGGCGTGTTCCTTCCTTACCTGTTTACTTCTGATCGCCGCCCTCTAGCTGCGAGTCAAGATCCTGTGTCATTAAGGATTCTGAAGCAAGCAACGCCATCTTGCTTTCTGGCAAACCCTGCCCTCTTCCTCCTGACAGGAAGTAAGCCTCTCTTTGACTTTCTCTCTGCTATTAGTCTTTTGCTGCCTGCCCTGGTGCCTGCTGGTACTCATCGCATACTGTTCCTGCCTGGACCTCCTTGGAACCTTTACTTATCTCCTGTGGATTCCGGAGGACTGGAAAAGTCACTGTTATACTACTGAGGTTAGTTTACAGTCGGCTAGTGTAGGTACCTGCTTAGTAGGGTTCACCTTGACGTGGTAGCAGGCTAATAATTCCTTGGCCATTGGATTAGACTAAGAACCCTTATGTTTATTTAGTTTCGCTGCACCTTGCTGTTTCTGTCACTATGCCTTTAAGAAGTCTGGACGTTTTCCAAGAAGCAATCCTTCTCTGGATGTTACCTTGTGCTCTGGACTCCATGCCCATGTTCCATGTTCCTGGTTTCCGTTTCCAGACTCCCGTGCTGAAGAGTTGGCTTCCCACAACCCCCCGCGTTGGTGCCTGAGAACGCGCGCACTCCCGCTCTGCTGTCAGAGCATGCGCGCACATGCAGCTGGATCAGTCGTGTCTCTGAGCTTGGCTCCGCACCTCCGGACCCATCGCGCATTCTCATGCGCGCGGCGCGGTCACGTGTCTACGTGCGCCGATCCCCAGCTGCGCGGCAACTTACTCCCTTCGTATCCCCTGTGGCCTCCCCACCTCGCTAACGGGTCCTTCCCTTTCTCCCTGCGCTTGTGAGGAGAGCCCAAGCGTGACACTCAAGTCCCTGGGGTCTGCTCCAGGGCTGGAGGATAACCATGCTGTCATGCAATAAAGCTACAGTTGGACCCACTATGATGTGTGTAGCCCCCTTTCCCTGTGTCTAAAGGAACTACATGTGCTGGATACCTGTCTAGCGTACAGGCCTGATCCTCCGCCTGTGTGGTTGCGTTCTGTCTGGTGACAGCGCCTCCACCTGAGAGGGATCCTAACGCAGCTGGATAACCCCTTCCCAGGAACAATACCGGCAATAAATAAAGACATACACAGGTATCCCCTACTTATATTTACTGACACAATAATATAATAACACCCCCAACCCAACGTCCCCACAATACAATAACCCAACATCACAATAGTGAGTCCCCCAAAGTACTGAGGGTTCCCTGGGCACCTGTACCCCGATGTCCACGAGAGCAGGCCCACCCAAATGTGAGGAGTAGCGGTACCGCCTTGTGTGTGTGGCCGTTGGTGCACGATTGGTACCTTTGGTACCTTTCCGATCCAGACCAACCTGAAGCTGGTGATCCGTCGGTCTGCACTGTGATCCCACGATGCATCTACTGGATCCTTTCCGCCTGCCAGGCGCCCGCCTCTGGAGGAATCTCCCGTTGGAGTGTGTCCCCATAAAGTGTCTCTAGTTGTCTATGGTCTGGTCCCCGATCGCAGGCCACGCACACCGCTTGCGTCTGTCACTGGTGCCTTAACTCAACCTTTGTCACTACAAGACTAAGGGGAGCATCCCTATCTAGGGCCTTCCCTATAGCAGCCACAAACTAGACTGAATCGGGGCCTAGCTGGGATCTATGGGGGTATCTGGCCTAGTCCAGGGATGCACTGCTCCACGGACACTACCTTACCCCTTGCTGTCCCTGCTCCGACTGGCGTGGTGCTCCTAGCATGTCAAATGTATCTATCTTGGTCCTCGCTATGCCTGCAGCCCTATTGGCTCTGCTGCCCCCACGTTGTGCATGCCCTGGAGCATGCTGGGACTCATAGTCCCTTGCGGAGCCTATCTTTAATGGCCACCACACTGTGCTCCCATTGCACATGCGCAACCTGACTGTCGCGCATGCGTGGCCAACCAAGATGGCAGCGCCCTGTACCGGCGTCCCGCCACAGAGCTCCAAAGCTCTGCTACAGCCGCAGCCCTCCAGCAGCGCTACTGGAGAGGCTCCCTACAGTGCCCTGGTCCACCCGCAGCTCCCCCCTTCCCGCACCCGCATTGGAGGTAAGGGGGCTTGGCTACATGTGTAATTATTGGAGAGAAAGATTGCCCGTGAGGACCGTCCTGCATCCTGCAGGATCCTTATGGGACGGAGGCCCTGCACAGGAGAACTAAGAGAAAGCTTGCCCTGATGCTGCTGACAAATGACACCAGTGGAGCCCTCAGGCCTTCTGTATCACATAGGTGAGCACACAGCACCAGGGCAGATCTTCCGTGAGGGGGGGGGGGGGACACAAAGTGCTACACATATATATTTCATGCATATGATGCAAAATTAGTTTTTTTCTAAAAGATTTTTGATGCATCAGGCCATGTTGAATGACTGATTTATAGAATATACATTTCAACAGAAATGTGTATTTTTTATTTGTAACTATTGTTAGTTAATATAATATTAGTAAAACATACAGGACACCTGCAAGCTCATATTTGTCTCTGTCTCTGGTTTTTAATATAATATTAGTGTAATATTATTTATAATGGCCATGTGGTGAAAATAATACATTTTATTAAGCTATATAATAAAACAACCATGCTGTGTCAAATACATTTTTGGGTTGATATTTAGCAAATTAATTCTGCGCTAACATTATTAACAATATATTTAGGATTTATGCCAAATTTAACTTGGCAAATGATTTTGATGCACTTTCTCCTTGATTCTGGTGAATATAAAGATTGTCTTTCAGCGCTTACTGTTTAAATCTGTGCGCTTCGAATAGTCCATTCCTGTGCTCCAAAAAAAGAAAAAAAAGGTTTTTCATGTTGCTGGCACAGATTTAGAAATGTCCAGTTAGTACATAAGTGTACCTCCTCAAATTCTAAAGCACCTTATGAGGAATGGAGTATGATGTCAGACCCAACAGGATCAGAAGTCGAACCCACATCCAGTGTCAGATTTCCCGTTAGGCCCGGGCCTAACTCGGCAAACTTTTGGGGTGGCAAAAATGTACGCCCCCATTTGCATTTGTCGCTCTCTCTGGCCTATCGGACATAATGGGAAGGGACTTATTTACCTGTGCTGGCCGCCTCCGTTCTGCCGCCATGCTTCTCCTTCAAAATCGAGCGTCAAATGACGCCGCAGACATCACAGCCGATATCACATGGCGTCTAGTTGCCATGGCAACCATGACATCGTGACGCCAAATGACGTCATGCCGTCGTGTTACCATGGTACCGCGATACGGTGCAAAATCCCTTTGGTGACGTCCACGGCATCATTTGACGCTGGATTCAGAATCAGGGCGGCAGGCACAGGCGGTAGACAAAGGCAAGTGCCTAAGGGCAGCGGATTTGTAAATCCGCCGATGCCCACACACTCCGTTATTCAGGAGAACAGCTCTAACAGTGTGAGCTAAACCAGCTAATTGCTAGCACCACTGTCACAGCATACTTAGTTTTGAGGTTTACTTCTCATTGAGTGGTCATACCTGTGCCAAGCACTTTGCTCTCTTCTGGGATGGAGAAGCATATCTAATAAACCGTCTTCTGCTATGATACCCCTTATGGCAGAACACTGCTTAGTAAATATGGCCCACTGTCTTTGCTCTCTATAAGATTGGAAGTACTAACTCAAGTCACCAGCTCACTTTGTTATATAACTTTATCTCTGCATCTGTTTTATGTGCTGTGCTTCACCTAGTTTTTAATTGTGTGTGTCACAAAACCTGTGTTCTATTTAATGTCACCTGGCCTCAGTAACTCATAGCCCTGGGTACATATTATCACTTTGTTCTTGAAGTTCTTTCAAGGATACAATCAACAAAATAGATATCCCTGGAGGTATGCTATTAGTAGACAGTGGTGCTCTGCTAGCCATCAGCTGGTTTATTTCACACTGCTCAGAGCTGCAGCCTAGAAAAGCAGTGCTTTGGGTTCTAGTTCTATTGGGTCTGATACCATTACACCATTCCAGTCACTTTGGTTGGTATCTTAGGCTTTTCAATATTATATAGTTGGTATGGAAATCCTTTTTGGAAGTATGGGGTGGGATTCATTTAAATATACTTTGCATAGCATTAGCATATCTACCAGCCGGGTACCAAAGGTGGGCTCCTTTTTCAGCATAGAAATGTCTTCCTAATTTATTTGGAGGGAGGTTTGAGGGGGGATATATATACAACTGGAGACACTACTAAATTGAAAGCCCCTCTCTCTTCCCCTTGCAGGCTTTACAGGAACCTTTGAGATGCTGAGACTCTTTTAAGGATTGATTAAACTAGTATTCTTATGATTAGTGAGTAGTTATATGCTTCTCAAGTAGGCAAAAGATTACTTTAGAGGAGCGTAGTAAGAAATGCTCTAGTACCAGGCAAGTATAGCTATGTAATTAAATCCAGATTATAGCAAGCATAGGTGAATCCATATTCATATAAGCATTGAAATGAGTATATCCATAAAGTATTTACAAATGACAAATAATCCATGAAAACAGGGGACAGGTTAAGTTGTCACCAACCCTCTATTTCATTGGGAATGTCCACTTCAGATGGAAAATATTGTACTCAAAATCACCAACTTCCAGGACTGGATAAGACGTGCAGCTGCTGACAAGGAATCCAAGGTTGAGAAGTGAGGAGTAGTGCACTGCCAAAAAGAGCAAGGACAGGATCCAATTGATGCAAAAAATATTTATTGGAATAACCAAAGCATGAAGGGTAACCTCCTACGCGTTTCAAACTATATGTTCTTCCTCTCCTTGCTCTTTTTGTCTGTTCACTACTCCTTACTTCTTAACCAAAAGATTACTTTAGACAGATTGTTCCCTTACTGCAATGTGGAAGGGATGGCCTATAGTGTTTTTTAATCTTAGGAGGGCACAAATATAAGCATTTTACACGTTATTTAGCAAAGTACTCTTCACCTGTATGGTTGAGTGCACTGCAAATATGACAGTAATGTTTGTTTTGATGTTCAAGGTTGTGTCTAAAGTGACATGTATACATGAGATTGATATCTAGTGTATTATATATGTACTGTATTGTCATCACTTACCAGGTCTCTCCGCATCATGAGTCCACAAGTACTATAGTGGGATTAACTGGAAGGTAGCTATGACAGAGCTAACCTGCCCTTCCAAAGGGGTCAGGTGGTCCTCATTGAGTCTTCTGTTCATGGTCAGCCAACATGTTTTTGATCTTCCTTTTGCTGCCTAGTCAGCACTTCTTGAGCATGTCCACCGATCAGATGGTGTAACCCAAGGCATTCAGGCGGTGGAGTATGACCCCCAAAATCTGCTGCTTCTCAGCACTGCTGGTCTTGGAGTACATTGCAGTAAACCTCTGGCTGTGGATCCTCCCAGCATCAGAAGCAGGAGCAGTCCCAACAGGTGAGGTAGAAGCCTGCTCAGTTATGTCAACTGTAAAGCAGGTTAATGCATATGACGCATCCTAATAGGTCACGCTAATGTGTAACATGTCACAAAATGGTGGGCTCTAACAAGACTTTTGACCAATGTGCATGTTCAGTCAGTGTATTGGGAAAACGCGCCTCTGATACATGAAAATCCCCGTTAATAGCGCTGCTACTATTACAAATGGACTTTATTTTTGCATCTCATTAGCTTTGAGGATACCCGTTAAGACAAAAAAATAACGTCCATTCCCAATTTCACTAACACGCATTATTAGCACAAAAATGATGGTCGTCTGTGGATCTACACTTCCGTATCCTGCAGTGCTCTATAAGAAATAAAAATAATCTTTTATGATTATTGAAGATGGCTTCTGTATGTGGTTAATCAAATCCTCTTTAGTCAACAGCTGAACATCAATTCCCATAGTAGTTTTCGTTATTGCGAATACTCATCAATTGGGACCTGGAATTTGGCCATCCCTTTATTCCATGTAACCTGCCAAAAAAGCTTTTAAATGTTTGAGCGCCTGTGCCTTTTACATCATCCAAATATCATATTATCTCTAACTTCTCCTTTATTATCCTAATTATAAACTAATTCAATAGTAGAAATACAGATGTAAAAATAATTAAGGTGGGGTTATTAAAGATGGCCCTTAGTGGGTAACGTCTCAGATCTACTTTATATGTTTTACTTTATCACTCCATCCTAGTAATCACTGCAGTATTGTATTATCAGTTATACTGTTGGTGCACTGCTGTAAAAATCTGTAACGTATCTTCAGCTGGGCTTGAAAATAATGAAATCAGTATTAATAAAGCATTTAATAATAATAATTGCATGTTCTTGTATAGCACTGTTTTATGTAGCGCTTTACAGAGACATTTTGCAGACACAATCCCTGCCCTGTGGAGCTTACAATCTATTTTTTGGTGCCTGAGGCACAGGGAGATAGTGACTTGCCCAAGGTCACAAGGAGCCGACACTGGGAATTTAACCTGCCTCAAACTCAGTGTTAGTCAGTGTTTTTACTTACTGAGCCACTCAACGCATTTCTATAATCAATAATAAGAGGACCTATCCACCTTAAATATCCACTTTTTAGATATTAAAATATTAAATGAAGTGCATCGTTAACATTAGTACTATTTTATAACCAGATAAAGATAAACTTTGCTCAATTCTTAAAATACTGTATGTATAGGTAGGGGGCTATCGGGGATGTGTGGAGAATGTCAGAAAAAAGTGTACTAGTGTGTACATAGAAAAAGGAAATCCCTTGATGGTGCACTCCCTCAAAACAAATGGTGAGATATTAATAGATAATAAAATGTATAATTTTAATCGACATAGTTAAAATAAATACAGCAATGAGATAAATAACATATGTAACAGTGCTCCTAAACTGCAGTGAAGTTAAAAGGATGTTCAACCCCAGAATATTCCCAAATATTAATTAATGCGTTGGTTACACTAGCCAACTATTAGGCGTAAAATAATAGCAATTAGAATGGCTTAAAACAGAAAATAATTGTGCAGCCTATTTCTAAGGCCTCGGTCCCGCTGCGCTCGTTGGCGCGGGCGGCCATGTCGCGAGTTCCCCACCAGCAGGGGAATCCTCGCGAGCCGGTCCCGGTCCCCCCTGGCGGCACAGCTGACTACACGCTGTGGCGCGTCAGCCGCTAGGAGACACAAGAGAATGGTGTTTCCTAGCGTTGACGCGTCACGTGGTGTGGCTGTGAGCCAATGGGGAGGGTAGGCTTCGGGAGGAGGAGAGGCTTCGGGGAGCGGGGAGGAGTGTGGAGTGAAAGCAGGTGAGTGCCTGTTTGTGTGTGTGTCTGAGTGCGTGCGTGCCTGTCTGTGTGTGTATGTGTGTGCCTGAGTGCGTGAGTGCCTGCCTCCGTCTGTGTGTGTGTGTGTGTGTGTGTACGAGTGCGTGAGTGCCTGCCTGTGTGTGTGTGTGTGTGTATGAGTGCCTGCGTGTGTGTGTGTTTAAACTTACCCTCAGCAGCTCCAGCCCGAGTCCGTGGAGGGAGGGGGGGGGGTGGGGAGAGTAGCGGGTCCCTCCGCTCAAGCCATGCCCCCCCTCCCTGTCAAGCCTCCCACTCCCGCCCACCTCCCTCTCCGGCTCCTGCTCCCTACAGACCGCATATGCGGTCTGTGCATGTCAGCGCACCGCCTGTTTGCAGTGCGGGTGCGCTGACTCTGGGAGCGGGGCCTTAGCCTAATGCGCAGTATGAGATGGTATAACGTAAAGCTGCAGATTTCCAGCAATATCCTACTTGTGTATTTTATTTAATAAATCAGTTCTGTACTATGAGAAAACACTTGTAGCATTAAAAATGTAAAAAAAAAACAATTTTAAAGACATTTTTAATGAATTCTAATATAATAGGCATTTTTGTTCCTATAGCAACCATATACAAAGTCACATCCTCTTCCCCTTCTGAAACAGCATCACCTTTTTGAGCCCTGCCTTCTCGAGCAGTGAACCAATTGAATCTAGTGCCTGCCTGTCACATGATCTTCCTCACAGAAGTTTGTCTGTCAGCGGGGCCACAGACAGATTTCCCGGGGCCCAGGACTAGAGTTTCGTCCGGGCCTCCCCCCGCCCACCACTATTTCACACCTCACGAGCCCCGTCTATTTCACCCCCTCTCCCCATGTATTTCTCTCCCATTCGTCTCAATCCCTCTTCCTCACTCACCCTTTCTCACCCTCCCCCTGCATCAATTACCCAACTCTCACTTAATCCTCCCTCACCCTCACACAATCCATACCACAAAAATCCACTCCCAAATACAAAAAACCTTCCCACTCACCCTAAATACATACCAAACTCCCCCCCAGCCCCCAAATACATATAAAAATACACCCACCCCCAAATACCTATAAAAAAAATACACCCACCCCCCAAGTATATATATATATTAAAAAAATACACCCCCCCCCAATCATTTAAAAAAAATGATCCCCCCCACCCCCCCCAATACATGTAAAAAAAATACACCACTGGCATGGGGTGGGGGAGGTGGGAAAGGTATGGGCCTGGGGGAAATGTATGGGCCTGGGGGGGGGAAAGGTATGGGTCTGGGGGGGGGACGACAGGTATGGGCCTGGGGTGGGAGGAGAAAGGTATGGGCCTGGGTTGGGAGGAGAAAGGTATGGGCCTGGGGTGGGAGGAGAAAGGTATGGGCCTGGATGTGGGGGAAAGTTATGGGCCTGGGGGGGAGGTATGGGCCTTGGGTTGAGGGGGAGGTATGGGTCTGGGGGAGAGGGGAGAGTATGGACCGTGCAGTGTAAGGAGTATAGGACTAGGAGCCAGGGGGAGATTACCTTGAGGGCTGAAATCTGAAGGTTCAAGGAGTGATCTTCAGACCGCCTTGGAGGGGCCTTCACAAGGCACGTGGGGGGAGGGCCTGCTGACGTCCCACAGAGTGGCCTTCAGACAGCCAGCAGGGGGGCTTGGAGGGACTGCTGATGACCCACAGAGGGGGGCCCTTCACACAGCCAGAAGGGGGGCTTGGAGGGACTGCTGATGGCAGGTAGGCTTGGGACAGAGACAGAGAGACACACACACAGACTGTACACACAGACAGACACAGACACACTAAGTAGCTGCACAGCCGCCCGCCTGGGCAGTTGCTTACTGTATATCATAAACAGTTCAGAGTATGAGAATAGTGGGTGCTCCAAGAGTTCCGGAATGCAATAAAGAATGTCAATAAATACAACATATGAGTTGAACTCTTGCATGGAGGGGGTCTGATAGTGTGTGAGTATCCAGTGTAATATAATAACAAACTCTCCTGAAGGTAGAAGTCAAAACTGATGGAAAATCACCTTGCTGTGACCTCATTTGAGAAAACCATGAGAAACCACTGGAAGTAGTAAAATATAATAAACTCACAAAGAATACAGAGCCATTTTCTTCTTTAGGTAAATGATGAATAAAAGACCTTACCCACTCCAAGAGCCTCAATGAGTATATTTGTGGCGTGTCCAGCCGCTGGTAGAGATATCCAGATAGAAACACGAAAATAGCAGCGCACTGCCAAGGGAGTCAGGTGGTAAAAAAATGAAAAAGGTATTCAATAAACGGCATCCCCCAAAGGAGGTGTAGGACCTCCTACGCGTTTCGCACACGAATTGTGCTTTATCAATGAGTATGGGGGTTGTTAACCAGGGACCCTCTTTAAATACAGTGAAAGAAAACATCTTCAGTCAAATTTCGCACCAAAATCGGGTCTATGCATGACATCAAAGTGGGCACGCGCACCTCCGTGCATGCACGCATCTGAACATGCGCGCATGTTCACACATGCGCGCCTCCCTCACAAAGCCATCATTGGCCAGAAAAAAGCAGCAAAAGCAGCAAAGAGGCAACAATCAGCTGTGCTCCCGTTCTTCCCCATGCCAGAGCTCTCAGGTCTAAAGTAATGAATACTGTCATGTGCATGCCCCAAATTTTTAAAGCCAAAAGCAGAAGACATATAAGTATAGCTATATATATATATATAAAATTATTAAGGTTATGGTGGGTAAAAAAAGTGACACAAACCCTCTATATGTAGCGTAGCAGAATCAGAGCACAGCACAACTGCTGCCATTGAAATACATTGCATCATAATAAAACTTGTTTATACATCGATGGGTCACCATGGTAACTTCAACAGAAAACAAACACATCACAAAAATCATCATACTGTATCTCCTACAGTTATAAATCTTAATATATAAATTAATATTAAGGTATTGAAGAATGATGAAAAAAATATTTGGACATAAATCATATTAAAAACAATTGTAGATTTTTTTTTATGTAATAACATTTCTACTGTTAACATGATACACCTCCTCAGGGTGAATTAAATTTGCAGGATGCCGGAAAATGCATGGTTGTATGGTCTAATTAAATTTTGTTTTTAAATACAATATTAAATATAGTAAACCTAGGTTCTCAAAACCTCATTTAATCCGATTATAAGGAAAAACATTTATAAAGATTTATGATCTATTCCATTTTCATAAATGGCACCAATGACAAAAAATGGGGAAGGGGAAGGAAAAGAAGGAGGGAGGGGGAGGAAGAGGAGGGAGAGGGAGAGGGAGGGGGAAGGGATGATGGGGAGATAGCGCCCACTATGATGTCATGCGTAGAGCCGGTTTGGGCGCAAAATTTGACTGGAGATGTTTTAATTCAGTGTATTTAAAGAGGGTCACTGGTTAACAACCCCATACGCCTTGATAAAGCACAATTTGTGTGCGAAACGCGTAGGAGGTCCTACACCTCCTTTGGGCGATGCTGTTTATTCAATACAGTTTTAATTTTTTCACCACCTGGCTCCCTTGGCAGTGTACTGCTATTTTCTGGTTTCTATCCAGTTGCTTATATCCCCATGTCCCCGCCCATGAGGAAGGCCCCAATTGGCTCTCCCAAGCAGGCTACAATAAAGATAGCGTGTCAGCTGTTTTTTTCTGACACTGGACTGGCGGGGGGCCCGGGACCCTTGACTCATCGGGCCCGGGACAGCAGTACCTTCTGTTCCCCCTGTCAGCAGCCCTGTCTGTCTGTGCAGCAGAAAATTACCCAAGATGCATTTAGTGAACCCCCAGCCACATTTCAGTAATCGATTATAGGAGAACGGATCGATCAACCATTTAGCTAATCACTCGTCAGTGTGTAGATTGTATTGATGCACATATTGAATACATTTTTTTTTTTTTTTTAAACAACAGCTTGTACTGCAGCTTTAAGGTCTCTTAAATATAGAATCAGTATATACTGATCTGTATCTGAATATAAATACATATGTATCATTTTTTATAGATAGCAACAGTGTATATATTTGTTTGTAGAGCAGTAATTAGGTAGCTCTATTATAGCCTGTCCTTAGTATAGTGTCAGTAGGGCAGATTGACAATCTCCCAGTCAGGGAACTAAATAGGGTAATTAGTGCATGTTTGGAATATGCTGTGTAGCAAAAGAAAAACCTTATACCAAATGCTACAGAGGATAGCAGCCGTGAGGTGCACTGCTGATCCTATATGTGGGAAGGATTGGTAGCTGCAGTGTCTCTCCTAGAGAGCAGGTGCACTGAGCTGCCTTGTCAGATGCACAGGCGCTGAGTAATCCCATGCGGAGTCCAGACGAAATAGCCCCCCTTGCAGTCGACGCACAAGTGAATAGAGTCCACCCGTAGATGAGCTGACAGGAGCCATGTAAGTGCCTGTCCCAGAGGAAGGGAGGGGGGGGGGGGACTTTAGGCGAGTGATAATACAACACCTGTGTGTACCTAATGCTACAGCTAGACGGATCAGTACCGAATATACTATGGCTAACCATGACTGCTGCACACTAGCAAACAAAAGCTGCAGCTGAAGAAAAGACAGACAGGCAAAAGAGAACCAAAGGAATGAACATCACCGGATAGATTACAGCAGACACAGACCCAACGTACGTTTCGCTGTATGTGATAGCTTCTTACGGGGTGGGCGTGTAGTGCATCGGATGGCCCTTTTGTAGTGAATGGTTACCGTGGCAACCAGAAACGCTAAGAGTGATGGCTGAAGGCAAGACGCTCTACGTGAATTCCAGCTGTAGTTGATATTAAAATTGATGTGCCAATTTTTGTTTATACATTTATACATTGCTCTCTGACCCAGGAAGATACTAGATCGCTGGGGTAAGAAGCCTGCACTGAGACCCCTTCCCCCCTCCTACCCAGACTGGAGGAAGCCGGGGCCGAAGGTAACTGATCTCCACTTGTGAACTGTTTGTCAGACTGTTGTTGGTAAGGTGCCTAGGCCCCCAACCCATAGAAAGGGTGTATGGTGTGACCTTGTCATTACTCCCTGTGGGAGCTAGCCCCATTTTGTTTGTTTTCCTTTAACCCTGTTTTGCTGAACCACATGCTGTGTTTTTGTTGTTTAAACCCGCCGGATAATAAAAGCCTATTTTTTCTTTAAAAAGGTCTCCTGTTCTAAAAATCTCTGTTCTACAAACCTCTGCACACGTCTCCTACACTGCACAAGATGGTGACTTCTGACTAAACATCTCTTTAGAAATATAGTGCTCAATGTTTTTCTTGAAGTTACCTTGAAGTTCTTTCAACACAACTTCTGTCCTGGAACAGGATTGGGTTTATCTCTGTCCTCCGGCTGCCAGCGCTCCTCCTAGCTGTTGCAACAATGTTGCGAACCCTTGTGGGTTTTTTGGCTTCAGCCAGTTGCCTTGGCAACCCCCCTGCTTTTTTACCAGAATGGACTGCTCCCCCACCCCTTGCCAGGTGGTATTGTCCCAGTAAATTTCCCATCAGCCCAGCCCAGCATGCTGTCTCTTAGATCCAGCAGCCATCTTGAGCAGTCATCTCTCCTATCCTGGTAAAGTTACTGATTTTTACCTATCCCTATGTAACATTTTTTGTGAACCGGCCGACCCACCCAATCTCACATTGGCCCCTCGTGGTCTAACCGGTCCCTTTCCCGGCAACACACCTGCTCCTAAAGGGTTACTGGTACTGCCTAACACCTGTGGCTCCAGGAGATCTGAGCCTCCGCTAGCTGGGAGCCTGGGGAAACCCTTACCATACCTGGTGCAGCGCCTCCACTTACCCAGGATCCCCCGTTAGGAAAGATAGCCCTGGGTAAGAAATACAATAACACACGTAGATGATAAACCAAACTAACACTTTACTTAACACACACACATAACCTCATTACATAACATAACATAACATGACATCACCTGATGCTCTACCCGCATCACCTCAGCCCAATGTCTGGTGTTCCCCACCCAGTGTCCTGTGATCTCCCACACCCAATGTCTCGTACTCCTTCGAAAGGTCGTGGGTGACTGCGCAGTCACTATATTAAGCTAGGGCCCAGTTGGTGCACTTATATTTCAGAGGTACCTTCCGAGCACTCCGATGCTCGGGACCGCCACACACTTCTCAAAGGGTCAGACGTCCGTCTGATCCTTATTCAGGTACTTCCGCCGTGGACCCCAACGAGGGTCCCACCGCTTCCCGGGAACTCCAACCGGATCACGGCAACACCAACCGCATGGGAACAGCAACCGCAGCTATTCGCTTTCTATCACAACTACTTCTAGAGTGACAGCAACCCTAACCTAGGGCCTGTCCCTGAGGAACCGCAACCTGGGGTGGCTTGGGGAAAACTCCTAGGGCCTGTGGACAATAACCTGCCCCCCTTCCCCTAGCTACCCAGTCCTGTCTGTATCTGGCTAATCCTAACAGCCTAACTCACCTGCAGCCGACACACAGCTCACACTGTCAGCCTGCAGGGATTCACACACGCTACACACACACTGCACGCACTGCGCCCAGCACATGCAGCGACAACACACACAGACAGCTGCAATCACACACAGCCACCTGGATCCCGCATCAAATCCACTGCACTCACGCTGTGCCTATTTGCCAGTGCCCACAGCCCTCTCCGCTGTGGCACTGCCAAACTGCACTTTCCGCACCTAAGGGTCACCTCCTTAGCTAGGGCCGTCCCTTTTCAGTTACCCCCTGCCCTTACCGGGAATTGGGGCCTGCCTGGGGACCTAAGGAGAACCCTTACCTGATGCAGGAGCCACGCGCTCCCTGCACCCTTCCTACTCCTTCCTACTCCTCGTGCAGACTGACTGTGCAAAGCCCGGGAAATGTATCTATCTTCCCGGGCTGAGCTTCCTCCAGCCCTATTGGCCGCAAGGGAGCACCTGACCTCTCTCTCCTCATGCCTGCCCTCGCACGATCTCTCCCTAGCTCTGGGGATCCTACCTGCGCATGCGCGACCTGTCTGAAGCCTTCCCTGCGCTGGCCACCTACTGCGCATGCGCGAACTAACGCGCAATGGCGGCGCACTCTCCTCCAGCCGCCGAGCCGGTGGCAACGCGATCGCGGCCCTAGCGACGGCCCGATCGCGTCCCCGGCAACCGGCCTGCGCCGCAACAACTCGCGCTGCTCCCTGCTCTGGCCCCCACCCTCGCGAAGTGCCGGCGGGTCCGTCGCAGCCTTCGGCGGCACCCGCTACCACACGGCCTTCACGGAGGGGGGCCAGAAAGTGAAAATTCACCTCGGGGCTACATTCTCCCCCTCGCAGAATCCCAACGCCCTCGCTTGGGTAGCAGCCATGCAACAGATGATTATATAATGGAAAATGCATTGTAAACAGTACATCAAACACAAGCAATTTCCCATTTGTACCCAACATCCCCGCATGGATACCCGAGGCCAGCTGAGTTTCAGATTGGAGTGCCCCTAACAGACTGGGTGAGGGTATCCCACCTTGACTCCTGTGAGTCTTTTGGAGTTCAAGACTTGTCCCTTGCACCAACCCACCTTCTCCCTCTCGCAGAAAAAATAGTAAGGGGTCCTGGGTATTGACCCTTGCCGGATCCTCCGGTCTCGTCTCACGGGAGACAGGAAGGCTCAGTCTCTTGCCTCGATCCACCACATGGCGAACATAGCGCTCCATCGCGCACCTGGGGGAGGCCACAACTACCAGAGCGGTCTCAACAGAGTCTTTGTCCTTGTCTTTGTCAGCAATCCCTTTAACGGTGACTTCTTCCGCGGACGGCACCACTTCTCCGGGTAGGCCCGGGTCTTGAGAAGGCCAAGCTTGGAGACTCCTCGTGCAGGAGTATGTGTCGCTCCGGTCCGCTACACCGGATACCTTGGTGAGGTCGAGTTCGTCCCACGATCTGCAGAGATCTTCTGGGGGAGACACCTCCACCAGGACGCGATGAAGGGGTGAGCCCATCGCCCGGGTGACCCTACCTCTGGAGTCACCAGGCTCCACGATCACCGGGGAGCTCACGCCCGACACCCCTGGGGCAGTCAACTTACCCCTGTCGTTGTCGGCAGGTACTGATCCCAAGCCTGGGACCGCTGGTACCTCGGTGGTAGGCCGGACTGGCCGTTGCAGGGCACACGGGCCCACAGCATGGTCTGCATCAGTTGAGGTGGTTGGCTCGGTCACCTCACTGGAGTGGTCCGCCGGCAGGCGCATCACCACACTCGGTTGGTCGCTGGACTCATCACACAAGGGTGGGGGTATAAACACCTTACCCTGGCCTTCCGGGATCTGTGGTTCTGGTCTCGGTGGTTCTTGCTCGGGAACCGGATCTGGAACCGACATCGGGGGTTCCGCCATCTGGAGCTCCGCCTTCAGCGGCTCCGCCTCAGCGTCTGGAAAGTTCATTTGGGCACACGGCCCCTCCACCACCTCCATCGTTGAAGTGGACAATTCAGGAGCGGCTTCACCCACCTCGGTAGCACCATCAGGCGCCTCTTTCCCCGCAGGTTCCGCCATCAGAGGGTCCGGCTCTTCCATTTGCACGTCCCCTTTGAGAGGGTCTGCAACAGTAGTCTGGACACACGGGTCCCCGGAGGCCTCTGTAATTAAGACAAACTGAGGACAAATATCATTTACTGTAGGAGGGAGGTCCGGCTCCTCCTCTTCTTCCTCGGACGGTCCTGTAACCACCAACGGCACGGGTTGCAGGGTCGGTACCCTGCAGAAGCCACATATACGTCCCCAGGCCAAATTACAAGACGAGCAGTCACCTTGGTTACAGAAACAGTCTAGGTACCCCTCCTCGTTCGCGTCTTCCAACCGAAATTTTATCATGTACGCCAAAACATTAAAGTCCATACTACCCGAGAGACTCAATGATTGTATCGTACATGGACACAACAAAAAGGATACGCTCCCAGCCTTGGTCTGCCAGAGTCCATACGACGGCGAGCAATTTTCTCTGTATCCAGTACTCTCTTTGCTGGGTGAAGGCTCACTGTGCTGGCTCCCCCTGGTGGAATCTGAAGGAGGGGCAGCACGCTCTTTCAGGGAGTGTTGCGAGCTCTGTACTGAGTCACTCACAGTGTGGGGGCGGGGCTCGGGTTTTCCCGCCAGTCCTGGATAACTGTTGGCAACATCTTCCCGCGCAGCCGGGAACTTAGCACGTGGCTTCCTCCACCTTGAGGGCTTCCCCATGGCGAAACAAAAATAGGACAATTTAGAAAAACATGTACAGGGCACCCCAGGTCTGATATATCTCAGCAGCGCCTCCAAATGTGACCCTTTTTGTGAACCGGCCGACCCACCCAATCTCACATTGGCCCCTCGTGGTCTAACCGGTCCCTTTCCCGGCAACACACCTGCTCCTAAAGGGTTACTGGTACTGCCTAACACCTGTGGCTCCAGGAGATCTGAGCCTCCGCTAGCTGGGAGCCTGGGGAAACCCTTACCATACCTGGTGCAGCACCTCCACTTACCCAGGATCCCCCGTTAGGAAAGATAGCCCTGGGTAAGAAATACAATAACACACGTAGATGATAAACCAAACTAACACTTTACTTAACACACACACATAACCTCATTACATAACATAACATAACATGACATCACCTGATGCTCTACCCGCATCACCTCAGCCCAATGTCTGGTGTTCCCCACCCAGTGTCCTGTGATCTCCCACACCCAATGTCTCGTACTCCTACGAAAGGTCGTGGGTGACTGCGCAGTCACTATATTAAGCTAGGGCCCAGTTGGTGCACTTATATTTCAGAGGTACCTTCCGAGCACTCCGATGCTCGGGACCGCCACACACTTCTCAAAGGGTCAGACGACCGTCTGATCCTTATTCAGGTAATTCCGCCGTGGACCCCAACGAGGGTCCCACCGCTTCCCGGGAACTCCAACCGGATCACGGCAACACCAACCGCATGGGAACAGCAACCGCAGCTATTCGCTTTCTATCACAACTACTTCTAGAGTGACAGCAACCCTAACCTAGGGCCTGTCCCTGAGGAACCGCAACCTGGGGTGGCTTGGGGAAAACTCCTAGGGCCTGTGGACAATAACCTGCCCCCCTTCCCCTAGCTACCCAGTCCTGTCTGTATCTGGCTAATCCTAACAGCCTAACTCACCTGCAGCCGACACACAGCTCACACTGTCAGCCTGCAGGGATTCACACACGCTTCACACACACTGCACGCACTGCGCCCAGCACATGCAGCGACAACACACACAGACAGCTGCAATCACACACAGCCACCTGGATCCCGCATCAAATCCACTGCACTCACGCTGTGCCTATTTGCCAGTGCCCACAGCCCTCTCCGCTGTGGCACTGCCAAACTGCACTTTCCGCACCTAAGGGTCACCTCCTTAGCTAGGGCCGTCCCTTTTCAGTTACCCCCTGCCCTTACCGGGAATTGGGGCCTGCCTGGGGACCTAAGGAGCGACGGCCCGATCGCGTCCCCGGCAACCGGCCTGCGCCGCAACAACTCGCGCTGCTCCCTGCTCTGGCCCCCACCCTCGCGAAGTGCCGGCGGGTCCGTCGCAGCCTTCGGCGGCACCCGCTACCACACGGCCTTCACGGAGGGGGGCCAGAAAGTGAAAATTCACCTCGGGGCTACACCTATATATCCTGCATTTAGCCCACTTCCCTCATAGCTCTCCCTCCCCTCTATTGCTCTCATGTCCCAGTGTTCCCTCAGTACATTTCCCCCCTTTTTATTTGTATGTTGTTGCCCCAAATAAACACTTTAGCAACTAAGAACATCCCTTGCTTGATATATGGGATTGAGTTAACCTGCCTGTCCCTATGCATCTACCAGGGTGTGCTTGGGCCAGAACAACGTCTAAGCAATTATAGCAGAATCTCCCCCAAAACGGCATATGCACAGTTAAAACTAAATGGCATGTGGACAGTTTATATAATGAATGGGCGAAATCAGAATACATTGGGCTGCCTTAGCTCCATTCTAGCTGAACAACTTAGGCTGCGAGCTCACTAATTGCCTTTAAGTTTCTCACTGGCAGTGCTACTTTAATTTCATGTCCTTGATTCCCCTGAATGAAGCAAACCGTTCTATTATGAATACCTGACTGTCAGACATTCCTGTCTTTTTTTTGTTCAGTCTGTCGCTGTGTTAAGGAGACAACATTGAACTCCATTAACACTGAATTACAAAAGTTCGTGAACAGACTTGCTGGTCATAAAGTTATTATGTTTACCACATAAAAGTTTATTGTGCAAGGCACAAAAACAGATTTTCTTTGAGTACATATTCACTGTTACCTTGGATACCATTTTTCCCCCGGTCCCCAGGGCTTGCGTATTCATTCGCTTCTCTTATTCACATGAATGATGAAATACAGAGTTATTCAGACACTGTATAAACATGTTTGGTAATTTGATAGAGAAATGTCATTGGTAGCCGTGTTACATAGAGAAACTGCAAGGCCATTTCCATGCTTGTTTGTTTACATCTGAGTTATTCCTGGAGTACTTCTTGAATTGTTCTGAATAAATGTACAGTAACTAGCATTAATCTTTACTAGGATGTAACACATGGCGTAGATACACAAAGCTTCGTTAAATCTGGCGTGACGTTATCGAAAGTAGATTACGTCCGTTATTTTTCTTCAGCTTAACAGGTATCCACAAAGCTAATGATATGCAAAAACAACGGCCGTTCAACAAACTAGCATCACCTGTACTAAGGAGTATTTTCTTTGCACAGAGACTGTTAACCAATATACTGCCCATGCATATTGGTAAAACTATCACGTCTGTTCTAATTAATGCCCATGCGTTACTGACGCATTATGCATGTGTGTTACCATGCATGTAAATACACATTGCATACTGAAGTTATTAAGCCATAGACCTTTCAAGTGTCAACATGGCAGAGCAGGCTCCTCTCTGTGCTACTGGTACTGCTGCCCCTGTTTCTGATGCTGCCAGAATCAGGAGCCTGAAACTTAGAGGAGGAATTGGACATCCTCATCAATGGAGTGGTGGACAACCACTCCAAATTGCTTGGTGCACTGTGCTCACGCACAAGCACAACCAAGAAGCAGAGAATGTGGGGCTGGATCCTGACAAAATGCCCTGGGAAACACTGCCCACACAGTCGACATGCTGAAAAAGCGCTAGTAAGTGCAAAGTGGCTAACTATGTGGCACACACCGGAAAGACAGGAAGGGGACCACCTGCTCAGCTGAACCTCACAGCTATTGAGTGGTGGCTGATATGTTATACACCTCCCAAGTAGTGAGACTTCCAGGCCTAGTCGATTACAGAGGATCTGGAGAGGGATCAACCTGGTAAGGGAAAAGACAATACACATTATACAATATATTTCAATCTCATTTATGTGTCACTTAATACACAACCTTGAAGATCAGAACAAAGATTACTGTATTATTTGCAGTGCAATCACACATACATGTGTTGAGTATTTTGCTAAATAAGATGTCTGTACTCCTACTGTATCTGTATGTTCCTCCTACCCATTAGATTGTAAGCTCTTCGGAGCAGGGACTCCTTTTCCTAAATGTTACTTTAATGTCTGAAACACTTATTCCCATGAGCTGTTATTTGTATTATTTGTTATTTACGGTATATGATTGTCACGTCTATTACTACTGTGAAGTGCTATGTACATTAATGGCGCTATATAAATAAAACAATGTAGGCCATGCCTTCCACATTTCAGTAAGGTAGCAATCAGTATAAAGTAAATCCTTTGCCTATGTTAGCACCTGCTCACTACTCACAATAACACTAGTTTAATCAAGAGTTAAAGTCTCAGTATTTCAAATATTTCATGTAAAATCTGATTTTTTTTATCTTATTTAAGGTACAGTATGTAAACACCCACTGTACACTGCACTATTGCCTAAGATCCACCTTCAGCAACCTTCTTATAGGTTCAATGAAGAATCTTGTTGCTGTTCCTTCTGCTAACGATCACTCTACTACTTTATCTATTCACCTGTGTCTCTCAAATCATCTTTCTGTCTTAAATCATTCCAGACTTCTGATGTTTGTCATTGGAAACATGTTATAAATAGGCAATTTTTAAGTACTTAACGTAACTTTGTGTCGAGGACATTCTTGAAAATGAGTGGTTACTCTCAAAATGTGCTTATATATACCCATGTTCTGTATGATTGTATTTGCTTATATTATGTAAAAAAAAAATTAAGGACCATCAGGTAGACAGGCCTTGCCAGAAGCTGCAGAGAATGTGAAGGAAGACCATGATGTTCCTTGTCCAGCTGCTGCCACCACCGCTGCTGCCACAGATCCTGACACAGATCCTGTTGCTCCTGACGCAGATCCAGCTGCCTGTGCTCCAGCTGATCCTGATGCAGCTCCATCTGCCTGTGCCCCAGTGCCTGCTGATCCCCTTGCAGATGCTGAAATTACGGAACAGCTGGGACTTGTACGGGTGCAGAGGTCCGAGTTCTGCAGCATCCGCAGCATCCGCAATAAGCTGTCGAGCATTGCGCAGAAATCCAGATGGCAATTCTGCATCATCAATCACACCTGATGCGCCAGCACAGCATTGCTGTATCAAACAATATTGGGCAGATGATGGCAGCAGTAAATGGCTTGATATGGGCAGTGCAGCAATGATGGAGAGCCTGCAAGCCCCCTCAATTCTCATGACACCGGCAGCATGAAGTGAATCCATGCCCACATCAGGGGTTTCCATGGTGCTAGCCTCTCCATCTCCTCCTCCAACCTCTGTGGCGTTGCCTATGCCACCTCCAGAGCCAAATAAAATAGCATTAGAAAAAGATCAGAACTGCCTAAAAAATTATCCCGCAAATAAAGCACACACACAACGGTCTGGGGGTACAATGGCCATGGCTTTTATTAAAATACATGAAAACCCAATTTTATTCAAATATATGAAAGCCCAATGACTTTTAAATCATGGACCCCATCCCTCAAGCGAGGACCACCCATAGTCGCAGCTGCTGTCAGCTGAGATATGGACCCCAGGTATTCAAAGCACAATGACCCACAGTGCCCACTCACCAAACCATGCCACCACTAAGCATTACCGTATTACTGAGCTCTGCCTGGCAAAGTTACCTTGCACTTACCCCCCAACCAGCCACCGCGACACAAGTAGCATAACGCTCCAACAGACACCTTAAAATATAAATATATTCTACTTTTTTTTATATTAAACAAGTATAACGCACACAGAACAGCATTTAACCAAAAGGAGGGAGAGCTGGAAAACTCAGTGAGGGGAGCAGAACTATTTCCCGCCCCTCAGTGTTTGTCTATATCCCCTACCCCCCAGAAGAACCCAACCTCCTTCTGCAGCACCACCGGTAACCATGAGGGGGGGAGGAGAGAACGGGAGTGGGAGCCTGGGCCCTGCAGTCATGACGCACATCACTTAGGGCTCAGCACTCTCTTTATTGTTGTTATGTTGTTGTTTTCGTTAAGTTTTTCTGCATTTATTTTTCACACGGAATTAACGGTGTGTGATTAAAAGTTTTGTTCACTACTTCTGTCTCTCGGTAATTTTTGTTATGTTATAATATGTAGACACATTGTTGTACAGTACACCAATACCTAATAGTCAAGATTATATACCATATTTGGTCACTAAAAACCATAGTACTGTATAGTTCATAGCATGAATTTCATGACACATTATCAGATGCATCTCTTGATGTGTTTCAGACATATATCTTTGTATGACACATGTAATGAAAGGGTTAAGTCATATACTCCGTACAGTACAATCATTTGGGTAGCATTTCAGACCTGTCCTTTTTGCTTGTAGGCTATACCCTAAAATAACGCTATGATAATCATGGTCTGGATGTGAGTAAATGCAGGTTTTGAGCTAATTACCATAACGTTATTTCCATGTGTTATTTCCATGTGTTATTTCCATGTGTTATTTCCATTAACGGAGGTTTGTAGATATGTGATGTTAGGTTAATGGCTTATTAGCATATGATTTGTATAAGAGTAAGCCAGACGTCCATTAAAATGTTTCGATGTGATATTGTTCTGGTCAACGAGAGGGCATCACCTTGGTGGATATGCGTTACGACTATCAACACGTTAAATGGGGGTAACGTCACTTTAAAACATTTAATAGACCTCTGAGGATCTACCCCTGGGGGTGATACGTATTAAGAGTTACAAATTAGCATTGTAATGTTAGGTTGATTTCAAGAAAGTCCATTTTATGTTATGTTCCTTTGCGTCAATGTCTGAAGGTGATTTGTATCAACACTGAGGGATTTGGGAGCGATTATAGGAGGTTATGGAAGTTGTAGCTGGCAGCAATAATTTAATGGGATGTCTTCACATTCGCATTTGTTACTGTTGTAGATTTACATTCTTTTGGCGTTGTTACAATCCGCCAGGTCATTGGTGTCAAACCTTACCCACTGAGATAAAGGAAATGCCTTCTAGAATTATGGGAGACACTGAAGAGGCTTTGCTATCACAAGTAACCTCCAGAGGACACATAGACATTAGCTGATCAATATCATTTATTTATAACAGGCCAACATATTTATTGTATGGCAGTATGATGTGTGTGATAGACCATACAAATATTAAATACAAAAGTAGAAACCGAGACACATGAGAAAATTATTTATAAAACAAATTACATCACTTAAAACAAAATATTATTATAAATATTAGAATGGTATTTGTCTAATAGCGTCCACATTTATGATGTATTTTTGGTTTATTTAATTTTCCTAACACAACACAAGCTCTCGAGTGTAACAAAATAGTTTGGTTTATACGAATACATTGTTTAATTAAAATTTACCAATATATTTAACATGTATTCTCTTTGATATAATCGATCACGCAGTGTCTATTTTTACGGTTATAAGAGTTTTAAGTGAATCCAAACAGGGAAAGCTAAAAACCTGGACATTTGATAGATTTGAGAAATGTTTAATGAAAATCTGGGACTGTCCTGGCTAAGTGTATGAAGTGAATGCTGCACACCTAGAAAAATTATTAAATGATACAATTACCGGTGCTCCCGTGCTTGAACGAAAGCCTGTTTCCAGTCCTGGATCAGTAGCAGAAGGAACACAGGGCACAACGGATTTGAAAATCTAAACTCATTTATTTGAGCCAACACAACGTTTCGACCTGAGAGGTCTTTATCAAGTGACATAGTGGCATCATTTATTTACATTTTATTTACTTTATCAAGTGCCACAATGTCACTGGATAAAGACCTGTGAGGTCGAAACGTTGTGTTGGCTCAAATAAATGAGTTTAGATTTTCAAATCCGTTGTGCCCTGTGTTCCTTCTGCTACTGTCCTGGCAAAACCCGGACCTATGGTCACCCAACGTATACATAAAGAGTATACTGTAATCAGATGTAAAGAGGTTGTTCTTTGCAGAAGTCTCCAGTCTGAGGGGGCTATTCTCATCATCCAAACTCTCTCATTATAACTTCTCTGCACCCCCAAATTAAGGTATAATCCGCTGTAGCCATCTAAAAGACTTTTTGTAAAGTATCATTACATTTGGCTTCCTTAAACTAATCTGTGTTATTAGCAAAAAGGTGGCTTTTCTTGATTTCCTGGAAGTGACATATACATTGCATTTTTAGAGGCCTCTCGGTGGGGGAGTGTTTATCAATGAAATGTTTTTGTTTACCTTTATCCCACCCTGTCCTTATCAGAGAACCAATAAAGACAAGGGAAGGGTAAAGAAGGGTCTTGGCTGTTCAAGCTCTTGTTGAAAACACAATAATATGAGACAAAAGGGAGAAGCGAGAGGAAATCAAACCCCGCTCAGCTCACCATGTCCATAAACTTACAAATGTTTTAAAAGGTGTCAGAATCTGGTTAAAAAAGGCATCAGTCACCCAGATGTGACCCCTTAGACATGTCTGCCATTAGTGCACAGGTCCTAGGAGGGATTTCTCCATTAAAAGTGAGTGTGGCTGTGTTGCAATGAAGGAGACTTGACTGATCTGATCATCTTGACACAACGAGGACCTGCCCAGCCTTTTGCAGTGATCAAAAAGATCAAAAAGATTTATCTGTGGTGTGTTATAGCATATTCTGATCCAATCTCCTCTGGATGTTTTTTTTCCCATATAATACATGAAGAAGAAAAAATCAATAGCTCTTCTGAGAGCTGTGTGTGCTGGGACTGTACGGGGGACCATGGTAAGACTAGAGGTATGCTCTGTAAATTAGGTCAGATGTCTGCATTGATCACAGCCTGGTCAGCATGCAGTCGGCTGTACTCTCATAAGCCTTTGTTTCCTCTGATGTTTAAACCTCCTTCTGCATTGGGAGATTTTATATAAGGACATGTGCAATTGTATTAAAGCTGCTAAGCACAGAGGCATCCAAACTGAATATAAACTAGTGTCAGCAAACTCATACAAACTACTTTCAATAACCTAGGACCAACATCAGCAAGATTTGGGGAATCTGGGCCAAACAATGACATTTGGGCCCATATTTACTAAGTCATCTTCTGCCATAGGGCACCTTCCACAACTGGAAGACACCGTACAGCCTATTGACTTGACTTACAACTTGAGTTGTAAGATATCTTCTAGTGCCAGAAGGTGCCTTATATCAGAAGACTGCTTAGCCAATATGGTGACCAATGCCAATATCATTGTTTAAGTTACACACCATTAAATGGTGGTAGAAACAAGTGATACTCTCTTCCAATGTTTTACACTTCCCAATTAATATTTAATAGCGATAGACTAAAGGACCTCAATGTGTATATCTTGGCAAAGGGATGTGGGAGAGAAGTACAATAGAGACTTTCACATACCTCAAATAAAGCAAATAAGATACAGGAAGCATATTTAAGAGAGAAAGAACTACCAGGAAAAGGGGTTACACTTCAGTTGGAGACTGGTAGACTCGTAGGGGCCTATTCACTAAACTTCGATAAGTGGATTCATGCACTATAAATGCCTTTTTAGTGCGATATTGCATGTGTAGCTATTTACAAAGCTCCAATAACATTGCAAAAGATCCAATAAATCGCGCTAAAACGGCTTTTTACCGAGCTATAAAACTCTGGCTATAACAAGCCGACCGCTGGCTGGAAAAATGCCCAAACACGCATTTTTTTGGCAGCAACTGTTGTGCACTACACTCCGATATGCATATCGTACTATAAAAACTAATTGCGATATGCATAACAAGGAGTTTCTTTTATTTTTACTGCATAGGATTGATACCGGGGGGTCCCCAGGATCTCTGGGTGTCCCACCGTGCTCCAGGGGTGTGCATGAGTTCCCAGGGGCCTCCTTTGCTGACCCTCATTTTTATTTTAGCTCCGGCAACCCCTGGATTCAATCCTATGCATTAAAAAAAAATTTACAACCAGTTTCATTACCTTAGCGGCTAACTGCTAAGGTAATGAAGGGATTAAATAGCAGACACTGCTTTGTTGTTGGTACAGGGGGAGGGTGAAGCTTGTAGTTGCCCCCATGTGGATGTCTAGGCCTTGCGGGAGGGTGGCAGTAGAAGTTAACCCCTTCATTAACTTAGCGGTTGCCTTTCCTTTTTTTGACTGCTGTGACGTCATCAAAAAGGGAGGGAGGCATGCTACCTAATTGGCTATCTTACCCTTACCCCTGTTTGATGACGTCACAAGGAAAGGCATCACATGGTATATACACCAATCCGATTGGTTGGTGACCATGTGATGGCTGCCATTTAGATTTCTTTGCTGAAGTCACATCATCTTAAAGGGAGGGAGGCATATACTACTTGATTGGCTGGCTTCTCTTCCTTTTTGATGAAGACACATCATTATGAAACCTTGGTAAAGGTGAAACGCGTAGAGTGTATCCATTGACGATCGAGTGGGAGGCTGTACACAGCGTTACCTGCTTGCCTGCAGATCCGTCTCCTGTTTTCCATCCGGGGATCCTACCCGGAAGTGCGGGGATGGATGGCGCGAGCCTAACAGAGTATAGAAGCTGAGAGACCACTCCAGATTCTAGCCGCCAGCGTCGATCTTACAGTATGATCAAAATGCTTTAATTGATCTAGCTGTAACGCGCAGCTCACCACAAACCAGATGCGACCACGAGGCTGAGGTAGGGAATTGTATAAACGCCAACCCACAACCACGAGGGCACATGCACTTGTCAGAATCCGAATCCACGCTTGCCCGGCTTAGATAGAATGGCAGCGCTCTGATAGGCTGGTAAGATACTTCCCACGCTCGGATTGGCTGTAGTATTTCATGAATGAACTTTGAAATACTATAAGAAACCCTCAGCCAATCCGGAGCTCAGATTCTAAGCACCAGAACAGCAGTGGTAAATTTGAAACAACCAAAAGATGCTCTTGGAGAAATAGCAGCGAGCCGGCATCAGAAATTTCAAGTCTAAAAATTGTCCCACTTTTCGGGGCCAAGTTCTGAGAATAGAACGTAGGGGTCGCGGCTAGGATTGCAAGCCAAAAACAGTTCCAGGACGTTTGGTACTAACTCCCGGGTGAGGGATTTCGGCATCTCCGGATGAAGGAGAGCGGTGGCATGTGGAACATCATGCCGATTTGAGTTCCAGGACATTTCGGGACAAGTCCCGGTCAACCTAAAGACTTGCTGCAGTTAGGGTGTTCCAGCTTGCCTGCCCTTTCTCCTCACTTCAGCCATTTTGGTTACTTGCCTGCTCTTTCTGCTCAGTTCGGCCATTTTGGTTACTGGCCGCCAGTTACTTAAGGCTGCAGTTCCCAGTGGGAGTCGTCAAGCAAATTTCTGTTTGCTGCAGCTCTGGTTGGCCTTCTCCATCACGCATTACCCTTTCGCCTATTTGGAATCCCCGTTGCTGACCCCGGACTGTTACCCCGACCTCGCTGCCTTCCACCTGCCTTGACCTTTTGCCTGTCACCTAGACTCTGCACCACTGTCACCTGCCCTGACCCTTTGCCTGCTTAACGACTACGGATACTCTAACAGGACTCTGACCCTGGGCTCTGGTCGGTTAATTTGCATTTCTACCTCAGCCCTGCGGGTCCATTTCCTCATCGGAGACGAGCACCGTCACAGGTAGAGGGTGTGGGGGGTGAGGGTAGTTGCCCCCTGGGAGGGTGGTTAGGCCTACCGGTGGATAGCGGGGGAGGGGGACTAACACCTTAATTACTATAGTGGTTACTAACCACTAAGGTGGTTATGTGGTTAGTGGCCAGTAGTTTGTTTTTTTTATTGCAATGTTGCTGCCCACGGAAGACGGGGAGGGTGAGGAGGAAAGATGAAGGCGGCCTTCATCCTGGAAGGGGTAAGTACAACTTTAATTAACTTTATGCTGTAGATACCCAGCACCCCATAAGGGGGCCTGTAACTCTGGAAGCAGGGGATCCCCGAGGCTGAAATTAAAGCGTTTCAGCTCATTAAAACTGCATGATCGCCTGTAAGAGCCGGGCACGGAGATGCCGCTCTCTCCGTGCAGCTCTTCCAGGCTGCAGTTTAAGCAAACAGTTTAAGTGTGATACGTCTTGGGAAAAAACATAGTAGTGCGATTTTGCATTTTTTTTACCGAACGTTAAAATAAATTTGTGATTTTTCTTAGTGAATACGGTTTTGACACACTTTTTTTATAGTGCGGTAAGAAAATGCAAATCCGCTCAGCAATGCACTAAACTTATCGAAGTTTAGTGAATAGGTCCCATTATGTTTTCCCACCTAAACACTAGTAGATACATGGAAAACCTCTCCAGAACAAGTGGTAGGGTCAAATATACTGTAGTCAAATAATCCACGATTGGTATATTAAAGTTGATATCCCACTTAGACAGTCACAGGTTTTTTCCAGCAATTTCCTTTATTCTGTCTTTTTAGACTGTAAATTTCCTAAAACTGCATTGTAATGCATCCCTGATCGCTGCAACTTTGAAATCACTAGTGCTTTCTTTCTTCTGTATGTTCTGTGATATTTGTTAATGTGCTTCTTGCAGTTACTGTTTTGGGGCCTAAATTTGCATCTCGAATAGAGTCCAAAACAGTAATGGACATTATTTCCCCTGAGAATAGCACGTATCCCGACGCTTATTATATGCTAAAACAACGGCTGTTTTATATCTCGTTGGCATATGTTTAACGTCACATTATTGTAACACAACATGCATTAGCTTGCAATAACATGGCATTAAGTTTATTTTAGCATTGCTCCCCTGGAGGCCCTAAAATAGGGAGAGAAACCTCTTTGCTGGAGAGAAAGAGAGGGAGGGGGGAGAAAGAAGGGGAAAGAGAGAGCAAGAGAGAGACCTGGGAAATAAGCAAATTTGAATATGCAAAGTATATTTACATGATTAAATTAGCATATTTCCCAGGGAGAAACCTCTTTTGCATGTTATTATCCACTAACGGCCTTTACAGTTAACACAACGTGGTTTACAGGAGAAAACAAGACTTAAAATTATGTTATTGTCCTTTGAAGAAACATGCTTAGGCTTAAAGTGACATTAACAGGTTAACGTAATGCGCAATATAAATAAAGATATAAACATACATCACACAATACCACTATACTAATGATGTAATACTGTATTGTACAATTCTGCATTCCCAATTCAGAAAGTTTAAAGATGATAGCCCCTCACCCTCCAGGTGGCAATTTCAACGGCTTTATCTCAGCTTATAACTGCAAAGGTCAAAGGGTTGTACAAGCAAATGGGCGCATGTTTGTCTGTTTCCCTGCCCTGTGCAAGAACTCAACCACCATTCAACCGAAACCATAGATATATAATTAGCCAGTGCTAAATGTCCCACATTTGATGAGTCAATTTCGATGTGCTTTGATTTACATCCGCGTTATTCAGTACAATTTTATATTCAAACAAAGACTCTAAAATATGCATTTAGACTAAATTAGCTGAAGCCAGAGAGTGGGTTGCGATACCTACCTCTCACTGCACACAAGCCATCTGCTTCCCTGAGTGTCATTGCCTTTATCTTCCTACCATTCATTCCAGATATAGCTATTTCGCACAGTAATGTCCCTCCTGCCACATTTGCCTGGGAATTAAATAAATAGAATAATGGGTCAATTGCAGCTCTCCAATTTGGGAAGCCAGTTTAACGGCTCTGGAAAAAGCACCGGGACCATATGTGGCAGCAAAAATATAATGGGCTGGATGTGGAGAGCATGCACAAGTATCGGGTCGGAAAGTATCAGAATGAGAATGAGAGCCTAGAAATACAGTCATAAGCAAATAATGATGCCACACATAAAGGATATGTTTATGCTAATAGGTGTTGCAAAGTGAATGTTGCCTGGAGCGGAAGTTTCTAGAGATCGCCTCACTTACCATATACACGTGTGGCATTAATTAGGCTTAGCGTGTCCCTCTTATTACTCTGGTACTGGATTCAATTCCACCTGGTTTTGTTAGGCTGGAGAATTGTGGATTGTGCTTGCAGTTAAAGCAGCATATTATATTCCCGACCCAGTGAGGAATGAACATGGTGTAATATAAAGCAATCCTGAGTAAGGGAACATATTTCTAACTAAAGTTGGAAGAATGCAGCCTCAAGTTATGTTGCTATTAATGGAAGATCCTGGCCATCAAAGTTGGTACATAATGACCTCTAGTGACCTCTAACCCAGTGTTCTGTAATCAGGGATCCTTGTTACCTAAGGCGCGTTCTATAGTAGGTGCAGGCGCCCGGGTGCGTGCTCCTGCGCGAACGCGCGTGCACGTGACGCACACTTTTTGTGTGTATGGTGGTCCGTGCTGCCGGGAGCGACAGTTTGTATATCTGTGTGTAATTTATTTTATATTTTTTAAATTAAAAAAAAGACACGTTAGTAAAAGAATAAAATATCTATTAACATTGTGCACATATACACACACACACACACACACACACACCGGCGGTAGCAGCGCGAAAACTTACTTTTTGAGTCTTCGCCACTATCGCCCGGCTCCACGCTCACTGCCGTACACACACGCGGCTCTAGTATACAATGGCTGGCTAACCACAGCCAACTATAACTTCCACGCGCGCACGGCGCAGCAAGAGCGCCCACTATATTACGGGCTTAACGGTGCCGCATACTAACTTTAATTAAAGGAAAACAAATTATATGATTTTAGACAATTGATTGTGTATCACATTTTAAATATTCGCAATAAAAAATATATATAATGTACAATTGCTTCTATATACTGTCATCGTTATTATTATAATCAATAATGTATATCGCGGCAGCACATTATGTAGCGTAGCAGCATGCAAGTGGGAAGGACAATGATAATAAAATGACAACAATAACACTTTTGTGAACACTATCTTGATGATGATGATGATGATGAAAAACATGATCATAATTTGCATCCTAATTAATTATAAAGTGCAAATATATTCCTTAGCACAATCTAGTGAGGGTGAAAAACGCAATACCATTACTAAAGCCAAATGCACTTTTAGAAACACTGTTGCGTTAATGATAATGTTAATTATGATAACCATGTTTATTATTTATTTATTTATAAAGTGGCAACATATGTTGAAGAAAAGTATAATGTGTGTGAAAATAATAACAGTATATAAAGGGAAAAAAACACTAATTGTAAATGTATATGCAAAGTGTAGTTGTGTCAGCTAGTGGATCGTATAAATAGAGGTTGCTTGAGAACAAAAACATTCCAGAAAAAACGAGACCTTATTAACTACATCCATAGAGCTGTTAGTATTGGTAAAGTTTCTAAGGGAGATGTACCGCCAACAGAAGTCTTGAGGCACGGGACATATCAAAGTAGCATGGCGCCTTCCTAATCAACCCGTTTACCCCTCTACCCCCTGGCACACTGGGGGTCCCTGAGGGTGGGAGAATGAGATATGATCCTTGGGAGTTGGGTGGTGGAGTGAAGTAGATAAAGGCCTGGAGGTGGAGTTATGGACCTGGGGGAGGGGAGAGAGGCAAAAGAGAAAAGGGGAGGAGGGGAGGGGGAGACGAGGGGAAGAGGGAGACAGGGAGAGAGAAAGGGGGTAGAGATGGGGAAGGGAGACAACAGGAGGGAGTGAAGGGGGAAGAGAGACGGGGAGAGAGAAAAAACGGGGATACAGAGAGGGGGTATAGAGAGGGAGAGACACACACAGACAACAGCTGGGGAGAGCCAGGGTCCAGCAGCAATCAGAGGCCCATTACCCAGACATAGACGTTGGACCCTGCTCTACCCTACCCCCCCCCCCTGTCGGCACCCCTGCAAATACATATTCTGTATATACTTAAAGCACCAATCATTCACAGCATTATTTTATTTTGAAACGAACCTGAACCATGGTGTCTCTTAGAGCTTGTCATGAACACCCCACCTATGTGCCTGTGATTTCTGTATGTGAAGGGGTTAAAACCTCCAGCTGTACAGCTGATTTACTTACCTCCCAGCAGAGCATTAAAACTGAGTAATAACTTCACAAAAACCATGAAACTACACCTCAATAACGCTTCCACCACAAGGAATAAGTTAAGGTCTTACCCTCGGGCATCCTTGGCCCCCAATTTACTAGAAAAAGATGTAATTAACACAAAAACCCAATGTAGCAAAATGTGTAAGAAAATGCGATTCATTTCTTCAAGAGGTACTGTACTAGGTTTAATTAGAGCCCAACATTTTAGATTTAATATAATAAAAGTGTGCAGTGCTGGTTTACAGAAGAGGAATGTTACAAAAATATACAATATAGAAATGCAGACAGTTTAATAAAATAACAGGATATAAAACAGTAATGTCTGATATGTTACCACCTATTAAACTCGTCAATAGATCATGAGATTTTAATATTAGGATTCCTGTGTTATTTGGTATAATTGGCTCTCTGATTAATTTTGATTCTTATAGTCAAACTCCTTTTTTTTAGTTAAACTTTTGCCTCTGTGACCAGGACAAGTCAACCTTTTGTGGGTGTGTCTTATCTCTCACTCATCAATCTTTCGTAACATTCATGGCTGGGAGTGAGAATGATTTTAAACTCAAATGAATCTGAGAGTATAGAATACCCCATAACTCTCTCCCTATAATCACTTGAATAATGCTACCCTCACCATTGTATTCATATGATTTTAATACATGCCTACTTTGCATTTTTGATAGAGGAAAAAATATCCGACATATGCAACACAGACGTTCTGTCATATTTGATATTGTTGGGCACGCATGATTTTGCCTGCCACAAATCTATATCTTTTATCCTTGTGAATTGAACCAGATTTGAATTATCATACATTGTTAAATCTGTAAGGAGAGTTCCATTTCTGTCACCTTTTGTCTGCCAACCAGAGGACCCAGAAAATTGCATGATGCCTCTGAAGATACAATGTCAGATTAGGTACATTATTTGGTACATCTGTACACTGTCACCAGTCACTACAATAATAAATATATTGTTTTTTAATTGTTTTATTGGCCCATTAATGCAAAGACCATGTTGACCCATGTAACCTCACAGGAGAAAGAGACACATACATAGGTACTTTTAAAATTAAAGTTAACCCATGGTTTTGACATATTTGTTATGTTTTGCGTTGGTTTTGACCCCCCAAAAATATAAAATAAGGTTGTGAGATCATAAGTAGATAGTTGCAAGGTCATTTTGTGTCCAGTGGGCAAGTATTCTTGCTCGGTGGACAAAATAATTAGTTCCTCGGTAACTGGGGAGTCGTTGGATGTCGGATGTCAGGGAACCTTGGATCATCTTTGCAGGACACACTGGTTTAGGTTAATTAAAAAAAAAAAAAGCTAGCAGCATGGATTGCTCACAGAAAAAAAGATTAGGTGCAAAACAGCGCTAATAATGTAAATTAAATAATATTAAGTAACACAGGCAGCCAGGTGAATGACTGGTGGTACAACCAGTCAGAATGACATAACAAAAGAAGGGTAACCGGCGCCAAATGAGTTAAATTCAAACCAATTGGGGTGTAAAAGTCCAAAGGAAGTCCTTGGGATGATGGGATGTGATGATTCTCGCCTCGAACGAAATATATGTGGAAGAAAGAAAAGACAAACAGATAATAGTGCAGTAAATTAACACTGGGGGGGTGAGTGAACACTGACAACACAGGACACACAAGACAAACAAACACTAAACACTAGCACGGCCTTAATACTAAAAGAAAAGCAATTTATTTGGGGTGTGGAGGGTGCATAACCGCATCCGGAGGGGTAAAATTACAACCCTACTCACAAGATGCTGGCAGGGTAAAGGCAGCGAGCTGGATGCATACAGCTGGGCTCACAAAGATGGCGACCGGAGCACTCTGATCAGCGTCCACACGTGACCGGAATGGGAGGCAGGTCGCTCAAATGACGGGGTCTCTAGGCGGACGTGACGTCACCTCCGCTGTGGTCCCACCTTAGGCACGCTCTCTCCAGTCCTCCTCAGCAACCGTGGTCCCGCAAACCGGTTTAGGCACTTGGAAACTGCAGATTTCTCCTCTTGGGACTGCAGATATCCACCACAGTAAAAACACTTCTAAAACACGAAACTTCCCGACCGGTTTCGTACGCTTGCGCGTACTTCTTCAAGGGATGTGCTAGCCCTTTAGTCTCTATGGTATATATACCTTAGTCCAAAGTTCTTATTGGTTAATTGAGTAATTGAATTAACCCCATATTGGACTAATACAAGGCAGCACATGTAATGGGCCTATGCTAAACTACAAACAAACATCATAACATAAAACACTGAATGGATAAAAACAGTAATAACATGCAAACATTAAAAACATTAAAAGAACAATTAAAATATAAATCATTATAGAGAGGCAGAAACAATGAATTAGTTATAGAAAGGCTTTGAGTTCAAAGTCGATATTCATTCCTTTAGGGGAGAGAGTTTTTAATTCATAAATCCAGTAAGCTTCACGCATACTGGCTTGCTGGAGTCTACTCCCCCCTCTGGGATTGACATCAACCTGCTCAATTGCCTGACAAATAAGACCCTTGGGATTTTTGTCATGGCACAGAAGAAAGTGATGTGAGACACTGTGTGTCTCCAAGCCCCTCTTAATATTATAGATATGCTCATAGACACGTCTCTGGAAAGTTCTCCCTGTTCTGCCCACATATTGTAAGCCACAAGGGCACTGTAGTAAATATATAACATACGTGGAGTGGCAGTTAATAAAATTATGTATAGGGTAACTCTTATTAGTGACGTTAGATGTAAATTGTCTGGCGTTATTACTAAAGGAGCATGCTACACACTTTGCACAGGTAAAGAAACCTTTCAAACTCCCTCCTGGTTTCTGTTTTTTCTGATTTACCGGACAACTGGGAGCTAGTTTAGATTTCAGGTTATTAGCCTTTGAAAATATAATATTAGCTTTTTTCGGAAGAATACCTGCCAATACTTCATCTTGCAATAAAATAGGCCAATACTTATTCATAATTTGTTTAATTTTTGGCGCCATCTCATTATATTGGGTGATGAACGCTACCTGATTATGACATCTTTTTGATGTTTCCTTCTTTTTGACATCATACTGAAGCAAAGTGTCCCTATTAATTTCTTTAACCTGATTAAAAGCCTCATTTAATTCAAACTCTGAATATTTTCTATTAATGAATTTTTGTTTCAAATCTTCTGCTTGATTCCTAAAGATTTCTTCTTCGGAACAATTACGTTTAAGACGTACCAGTTGTCCCTTTGGGATATTTCGCAGCCACTGTGGATTATGGTGACTATCTGCGCGCACATAGTTGTTTGCCTGCACAGGTTTAAAAAAGGTCTTAGTGTGCAACATATCATCTTTGACATATATGTGAAGGTCCAGAAAGTCAATGTGTTCAGTACTAAAACTACAAGTGAACTTAAGATTAAGGTGATTGTGATTTAAATATGTGCAAAAATCATTAAGTGAGTCCTGAGTACCTGACCAAATAAAAATCACATCATCAATGTAGCGCCGCCAGAGCACCAGGTTTGCTCCTAGAGGACAGTTGTTCCAGATAAACTCCTCCTCCCAACTATCCATAAACAAGTTGGCATAGCTAGGAGCAAACCTCGTGCCCATAGCGGTACCACATTTCTGAATGTAATAGTGAGAATTAAAAGTGAAATAATTATGTGTCAAAATAAACCAAATACTCTCCATCAAAAAGTCCCTCTTAGTGCGTGAATAGCCACTGGAGTGTTCCAATTTGCGAGACACGGCCTGGCACCCTTGATGATGGTCAATAACAGTATATAAGGATGTCACATCAGCTGTAGCTAGAATGTGACCGTGTTGCCAATTTATATCTTTTAAGATTTGTAACGTGTGTGTCGTGTCTCGCAAATAGGATCTACCACCAGTGACTAGGGGTTGAAGATGGTGGTCTATAAATTGTGAAAGATTTGAAGTGAGGGAAGAAATACCAGAAATAATAGGTCTCCCCGGAGGTGCAAATAAATTCTTGTGAATCTTAGGTATAAAGTAAAATAACGGTGTGCGTGGAAACTGAACTGACAAAAACTTGAACTCATCTTCACATATTGCCCCACTATCTACACCAGAGGTCAGCAATTCTCCCAGTTCGGCTTTGAAATGAAGCAAAGGGTCACTGGTAAGGGGGAGGTATGTGGTCTTATCTCCCAGTAGTCTCATGGACTCATCTAAATAATATTCTTTGTCCATGACCACAATACCCCCACCCTTGTCAGCTGATTTGATGACAATGGAGTCATTATTCTCTAGATTTTGAACTGCCTCTTTTTCTTTGATATTAAAATTATCTTTTTTGATTTTATATGTTCTACATGAATTCTCTAAATCCATGCTGACCATCTCGACAAAGGAGCTCACTAGATGTCCTTGTGCGAACTTTGGATAGAAAGTGGATGCTTTTCTAAAAGTTTTTTCTTGAGAGTCAGTGGCACTGCGTATCTCTTGAATAGGGTTAATTTGATTAGTAATTGCATCCCTAGCAAAATATTTTTTCAGGGCAAGTTTACGGGCAAATTTGTGAACATCTATGAAGAGATTAAAACTGTTTGGTCCACAGACTGGAGCGAACTTAAGCCCTTTGTTAAGTACTTTTTTCTCAATATCAGTAAGATGATACTGACTGATATTGAAGATATTCGGATGCTCTATCTTTGACTTTACCCGATTTCTACTAGTACCTCCTCTTCTCCCTCGGGTCCTGTCTTTCTCTTTTTGTGATTTAGAGGAGGTTGGATTTCTGATGTATGTTTTGTTATTTCCACCTCTGGGAAGATGTGATCTCTCTCCTTCCTCCATTCTAAAAAAGAAAAGCTTGATTTAATAGCTGGTGTAGGGAGTGGTGTATACGAGATGCTTTCCGCATCACTCTCTGATCCTATGTCGGACAGCAATGTGTATCTATTGCTGACCGGAATAGGTATTGGTTGAGGTAATGTGAGTGCATCAAAACGTTCCTTTGCTCTTTTTTGTTGCAGATACAAGTTTTTATCATGCAGAGGTTGTTTAACCGGAACGAACGGTGTGGGAATTAGTACATTAGTAGAGGGTCTTCTTGGACCATTCTTAACTTCCTTGTGTATAGATTTGCTCCTATTAACTTTAGGTTCCTTTGATCCTATCACTGGATTTGGTTTCTTAATTTCTACCTTCGTGACATTGGTCTCTTTGGATTTCTTTGCCCAATCTCTCTGACAACCAGTGTCATAATCTTGTTTGTCCCTGAAAAATTTTTGTTGTTTGATTTGAACTATCTCTAATTCTGCCTGATCTAGCCTTTTCTTAATTGTCGGTTCTAGAGCGAGCAATTCTTGGTTGTCTTTATAAGGATCTAATTGGATCTTCATATCTAATATATGATTGTCCAATTCAGCTAGGGTTTTTCTCCGCTGATGCACCAAAAGCTTCATGAGAGAGAACGAGCATTGGTCTAATATTTCGTTCCATTCTACCATGAAGCCCTCGTTATGCGCATCCGCGGTCGGTTTTTTGCGAACCCTAAGGCCCCTAGGGATACGATGATTTTCCAGATACTTGCTCAGTGTGGTGGCTTCCCACCATTGTTTGCTCTCTAGCATAAGTGTCTTCTCCAACTGAGCAAGTATCGGATGAAAATCCTCAGTCACATTTTCTATAAATTGGACTGAGCTTGGGTCACCAAAAATATGGTCAATATTGACATTATGACGAGATCTCATGAATAGAGAACTCATGTTTACACTTAATAGGAACAATAAAAATATAAATATATAAAAAACAGCAGCTAACACCAAATTGTACAAAACAAAGCAACACAGAAAAAAAGATTAGGTGCAAAACAGCGCTAATAATGTAAATTAAATAATATTAAGTAACACAGGCAGCCAGGTGAATGACTGGTGGTACAACCAGTCAGAATGACATAACAAAAGAAGGGTAACCGGCGCCAAATGAGTTAAATTCAAACCAATTTTTCGTTCGAGGCGAGAATCATCACATCCCATCATCCCAAGGACTTCCTTTGGACTTTTACACCCCAATTGGTCAGCATGGATTGCTGCTTTAATACCATTTTAACCCCATGGGTGCCCATGGATGTAGCTACAATGTCATGGGATATGGTACTCCAAGGGCCTCATGACATAGTAGCTATGTCTTAATCTCACTGCTCGTTTTTGTAGAGTAGGTCATGTTCTGCTCTTCTGTTGAATGCAGAACACGATCTATCAGGAAGAGGAACAAAAGAGGCGGACTCCTCTTATGTTACATCATCAGTGATGGAGCGATCACATGATCATTTCAGAGAAGAGGTCACGTTATCGGGGGTGTCGGAGGGGTGGTGGTACTCTGGTTCCAAGAATCTTCTGGCACGCAAAAGGTTAAACAAGCTATATTAAATCATTAGTTGTACCAGAATCCATTTTTAGCGTGAATGGGTTTTGAAGACGGAGATATAGTGCAAATTTGTCTAAAGTGAATTCTAGAGATTCATTTAACCCTTTCCCTGTCAGAGGAGCTTAAAAGCAATGCTCGTCAGAACATAGGTTACATAATTAAATAATAGATGCTGCTATAATATTGATACTGCTTTTATAAAATACATGCTGATATTATGAATAGAAGCTCTCAAGAAAAAATAATACATCTCTTTTTAATGCTGTCTGGCTGAGTGTTGAACTTGCTTTTTTCCATTTCCACCTATCTCAAGCTGTCAATCATGTTTATAGATCATGTTGATCCCACAATTCCTCAGGAAGCAAAGCTCATTATCTTCCAGCCATGGAAGGGAACCTAGTTCATAGAAGAACCCAGTTCATGCACCTAACAAGCCGCAGCAACTGTCATGGGAGACCAGGACTTTTAACACCTTTTAACCGGGATCATTCACTAGGCAAAACAAGGTAGTGGAATAAAATGTAGTTTATTCGGGTAAACCCGCGTACACACAATGAAGTATAAAATACAGGTAAAATGCACACTTACTGGGGGTCTGGGGGTGAAAACTAGCTTCAAATAGGTGCAGAGCGCCTGCTTCAGAAGGCTTACCCAGACCGGGAAATCGTCCCTGGCTTCCTTGTACTCTTTTTGGGTAGAATACCCAACCGCGACCGCTACGTTCTATATTGAGAACTTGTACTTAGCGTCTGACTTAGTCTCAACTAGGCAGACTTTCCTAGCTCCAAAATTAAGCTGGTTGCTCTGCTATACGCAACAGAGCAACTTCGAAAAAAACGCCTTTGCATCACTGACTCAAGTCACTAGATGGTCTGGTTCTCTACTTGGGCCAACTCCTTACGTACCTTCCGCAGAGCTATCTCTAACATGGAAGTAGGAGTGGTGACCAATCAGAGCGTGGGAAATTTTCCCAGCAGCTAATCGAAATGGGGGCTCGTCTGGCTGTTGACGTCAGAGGAGGGGGCGTGCTAAGCCGGCTCGAAAAGCCGGGTGAGTGGGAAATATGAATTGGCCAATGGGAAACGCACCTACGAGCAGCATCTTCCTCCAGTCAACCCATTGCCACCCGCTTGGCAGGCTCCACCAGGTCTTGCAGTCCAAAAGGTGTCCCTATGGGGTGCCCTTTGTTCTCCGGACCTGGCATATCGCCCTTCCCTGCTCACCAAACGGTTTTCTCACCTCTAGACATCCTCCCTCCTTTAAACTCCGTTGTCTATGCAGACATTCCGGCGCCTATATGATGACCGGGCTGACTGTATACATATTAATACATACTGTATTAAACATTAAAACACTGTTCTAATAAACTATACATTTTGGGGAACCTTATACCTGTGTGGGAAATGGATCTGGGATACTTGGGATCGAAAACCAGGATTCTGGGGGACACTGCGTAGCCCCGGTGTAATTCACCTAGTGTACCCGCAAATCATGCCTGCATGTCGGGGAGAATTATGGGACTACCGGTAACTTTGTCCCCCAAACTCCTGCAAACACGATAAATACATTTCGACCCAAATACCTAAAACTCCCACTCCTGAAGTTTCATGTTTATTGGTGACAGGGAACGTGTAAAGCCCCAAACAGGTCCGGTTTTTGCTATACAGAACCCACCACGTCTTCATCTACAGATGTGTACCCACAAATCCTACACAATTTGTGGGTCAAATATCAGTACTACCGGTATCTCCGTTCAGCAAATTTTTTTTACACTTTTTAACTCTAGTTGCCCCCCAATATCTACCCTTAACCTCCTGCTTCCAAAATCCCAGTCCTGCAGCTAGTTCCAATGGGGGACCCTAACCACGCATGGCATCTACAGCTTTTAATCCTGCAGGGGACAGTATAATAGGAACAGAGGTACAGGGAAACATAACAGGGTGCATTACTAGACCCAAGAGCTGACACTCTCAGCTCTTGACATACGGTTTTTAGGGGCAGCCAGCCGGGCTTCACCTTAATTATGAAGGCCGGCTACCCCCTACTGACACAGCAACAACCCGGCAGAGACCTATGTCAGACTGGGGATGCCTGCTCGTAATAAGTCACTTTGGTAAACTTTGATCAGGGTGGAGGGAAAGAAAAGATATTTAACTACCAAAAAGAAGAAGAGAAAAAAGTGTATTTTTCCAAGGGGGTGACTCAGCTTTATATTCTCTTCTATGACACTTGGGCCTAGATTCATTAAGCAGCATTAAATCAGTTAATATATTTTTTCCTACATGTTTAAGGATATGCACTTTCACTGCTATTTTGCTTTTGGCTCAAACATTTTTTGTGTATGTGTTTTACCTGAATGCGGCACGTTTTGATCCCTTTTCTTTATTGTCTGACTATCAAGATGTCTCTACAACATAACTATGGTTGATATTAAAACCAACGCTGCCCATGTTTGGCTTGACGTCCAAGGCCCATATTCGATGTTGTAAAAGATATTTTAATAAAAATATTCCTTTTTTAAATAACTTCAAACCAACTGTTTTCAGGAAAGAGCCATAAAAAAAATATAGGCTGTGATTGCTGCTATAAATAAGAGAGTGTTTTCAGTTTTCACTCCATGTTGTCAAATAGGACTGCTCCTTTCAGTCCCCTTGTCATACAATATGATTTAATGATGACAAACAACCGTGTTGTATTTATAATTACAGCTTTCCACAAAACGGCACGATTGCACCTCTAAGTCGAATGCAAAACATCTAAGCATTTTTACATACAGTATGTTCTGTCTACATCTCTATTGTACATGTCTCCTTTTAGCGCTGAGATCCTATTCATATCACACATAATAGGCCAATGTAATGCAATACTGCCAAAATGACCTATATATATGTTAATCAATATATGAATATAAGAAGAAGAAAAGTAGAGATGTACAAAAAATACACTGTAATTATCATAACAATCTACATGCTATGTGCCCAGAAGGATAAACTGCATATAAAATAGGAACACGATTGCCAGGAATTTCGAGGCCAATTTACGAAACATTGCAAGCAGGCTTTTTTGGGCAAAACTGTGGCATGTTAAGCTCAATTGTGCTTGCGTGCGCTTGTGTGCTAAACTCAAATTTCTGCGTCTGCGCCTACTGTATCAAAAAACGATGTCTTTCATTTGTTTTGGCGCACAGAAAAGGACTGCGCTTGGCGTAGAGATGTAAAGGGAATGTACTGAAAATATTTCTGTGCACAAACGAATCAATTAAAGGGCGTCAACATTGTCCGCGAAGTTTAACTGGGCGTACACCCTAAAAAGACTCTTAAAGCTGCAGGTCAGTCATTATCCTGCATGTGTGTATTTTTTTAATAAATCAGTTCTGTAGTAAGAAAAAATACTTTTAGCATTTTCTGTTTTAAAAAAAACAACTTTTAAAGACTAATTTTCTTGTATTCTATTTTAACAGCCATTTGCTACGGCACTGCCCCTTCATGTCCTGTCACAAGCCCTGGCACACCCCTTTGTCAGCCCTGCCCTCCCTCTAGCACATGTCAGTGCAGGAGTGCTCATGAATATTCATGAGCTTCCACTGACAGACAAGCAGAATATAAACAGATCCCTTCACTAATTATGTCACCAAATTTCGACCTATCAATAGACGGAGAACGAATTGACCTGCAGCTATACAGTTCTTTAGGTAATTAGAGATTGCACACATGAAACTATTGAAGTAAAAAAATAAATAAAAAAAATAAAAAAAAGACTGAACTGCAGCTTTAATGGTGTTAGCGCAGAATGAAGTCGCTATGTGTGAAATTAGAAATGTATTTTATGCGGGGCGGATGTATCATTTATATTCATATATATGATATATATCATTTATGGTGTTATCTTCACAGCATAACTATTATAAATAATATTACACTAGTAATTGATATTTACAGATACTAAATAAAAAAGAATGCACATAATTGTAATATTACTTAAATAGTATCAATCAGGTATTCAACATGAAGGAAGTAAAAAATAATTTCAAAAAACAAATTTATGCGATTATTAAGTTATTAAGTCTCCATACATACGCCGCACATTTTTGAAGGTTTATATTACTTTTTTGCATAGAAATATTGACGCACAAAAAATATAAATAAAATCTTAGAACATAGACCCATTATACACACACACACACACACACACACACACACACACACACACACACACACACACACACACACACACACGTGTGTGTAGCCCTGGTCTCCAGCAGCTCCTTGAGACCCACCTCCTTTGGAGCAGTGCGGTCGCGGGTGCCGCCGGAGCCAACGCCGGCCTCGACGGCTGCTTCCAGGGGTGGGGGCCGGAGCGGGGAGTCGCGCGCTGTTCCCTGAAGCGGCCGGTTGCCGGGGACGCGAGTGGGCCGTTGTTAGGGCCGCGGTCGCGTTGCCGAGGTCCCGGCGGCTCGGGGTACAGGGTGCCGCCATTGCTAGGTGCGTTGCGCATGCGCAAGGACACTGGAGCGCCGGGAGGAACACAGATAGGTCGCGCATGCGCAGTGCAGGGCAGTCCACCCTCAGGATGCGCAGGACAGAGCAAAGAGAGCCCGCGAAACCCTAGCCTACCAGGGAAGGCTCTAAGCAGGGACTATGAGTCCCATGAGCCTCTGTATGCCCCACGTGATGCCAGGGAGCCAAGAGGGCTTAGGATCCCCCTGCAAGCAAGTGGATACATTTCGCGCGCTGAGCCCACGTTAGTTAGTGAGTGTGTTGCTGTCTTGTCAGGGTCACGGCTGGCAGTGCTGTGAGGCCTGACAAGAAGGCACAGTGTTTGTGCAGCACGTTGGCTGTACGCACCCAGCAGGTTGCAGTGCGTTGCTGCAGGCGCTGGGAGTACTATTTAGAGTCAGGACTGGGAAGAGTTAGGGGAGCGGAGCAGGCCATTAACCCCTTAGGTCCCAGAGAGGTCCTCACTCCCCAGTTTGTGGTGCTACAGGGACAGGCCCTAGGTTAGGGACCCTGTCACAGTAGCGCTAGAGTTAGATAGGGACACAGCGGACGCTGCGTTTCCCGTGAAGAAATTCGGGCTCATGTCGGGGCCCACAGAGACTATCTCCAGGGTGGGATCGCCCCTGGGGTCCGCGTGCAAGGAACCAGCTTGGGATCAGACGGAATCCCCGAGCGACAGATCCTTTGCGAAGCCGTTGCGGATCCGAGCACTGGAGTGCTCGGGCAGGTACTTTAAAGCCACAAGTGCACCAACTGGCCATTAGCTTTAATAGTGACTGCGCAGTCACCCATATCCTATCTCTCTGCAAGGTGCGGGACATTGGGTGGGGATTATATGGACACTGGGTGGGATCACCCGGTGTTGGCGAAGCGTCCTGCGCGACGCCGTAGTCAGTGTCGCCTCTAGAGAGGGACACCCGTTATTCTACGTCGACAGTATTGTGTGTTATGTTCCCAAGTAAATGTATTTGTTATTATACAAATAAGTGTGCGAGTTATTTGTATGTGTCCTGCGAGGAACAATTCCTGCTCTGCTAGGAACCATCGCAGGTGGAGGCGCTGCACCGGGTACAAGGTTACTCCTAATATAATTGCCCCAGGTTCCCCATGGCGGAAGCTCAGCCCTCCTGTGAGCCAAGCAGGTAAAGCACCACACCTTGTAACACTGTATGTTCTCTGCACCCACACTATATCTGCGATTGGGTGGGGTGGAATACCCGTTACATGTGTGTGTGTATATATATCTATATATATATAGATATATATATATATATATATAGATATATATCTATATATATATATATATGCGACAAGAAACCTCCACCGTATAGCATATAGCAAATAAAAAGATCATTTGTGAGCACATTCACATGTCTTAGACAGGTCTGCAACCCTGCCTTTCAGCCATTATCCCCTAGCATAGAGTGCTTTCACTGCAGCAAGGGATTCTGGGAAATTACATGCAAATGAGCACACAGTGCCACCTTTTGCCTGAAAACCATTTTTACATGGAACCCCTATAAGCTAATGCTTGCTGTTCACACAGCTTTTCAGCACAGCATGGGAATCAGATGCAAAGTCAGAGAAACCACTCACTGTATTGTATTGTATGCCTTTATTTATATAGCGTCAAAAGTGTACTCAGCGCTTCACAAAGAATACAGTACGGGAAATTATAATAATACATTAAGCGCAGCAAAATCAGACAATAGGAAAGGAAATCCCTGCCCCAAAGAGCTTACAATCTAAGTAGTATGATGGGAGATTTACACGGGATAAGTGCAGTAGATGGCAGTGCTTGGCCACTATGGGTGGTAGGAGTGACTGTGGGTGTGGGACAATAGCCATGAGTGCATACTATTGGGATGCTTTATTTGGGGGGCGAGTTTTAAGGTTAGTCATTATTAAATCAGAAGGTTAACACCATTTACAGGGGAAGACATGGCAGGGAGGCGTGGGTGAGATCAGGTGTGTATGTCTGAGTTCAGGCTTAGGGGAGATCCCCAGCAGCAGGAAGGAGTAGAAAGAGGGTGTGAATAGAGGATTTTGTGGGTGTTTTTTATTGAGGGGTAAAGAAGGTGTTGGGAGGGAGGTGTATAAATAATGGTGCAGTGGGGAGTGGGGAAGTTGGAGAGAACAGAGACTTTCACAAAGGAGAGAGGACACAGAAAGCAGAAAAAGCAATAGGGAGGGCATAGTGAGATGCAGGTGGAGAGACTCCCCAGTTATTGGAGGACAGGAAAAGTACAAATAATCACAGCATTTAGAAAGTCAAGTTCTCACAGTTGCAAAGTTGTAGTTGTGCAGAGTCCAGATCTTCCTATAATCTTCACCTCCAATTTCTACTCCAATATTAACTCTACCTACACTTTAAATGTGACACTTTGATGTTACACACAGCCATATGGCTCTTAGCCAAGATAGGCGGTCTTAAATACTGTGATCACATGCATTTGACATGTTTCGACCTTTATGGGTTTCATCAGTGGGAGAGGTTGGTCGTACTGGCTTTGCAAAAGGTTGGAACTGGAACGCAGATATTTTCTTTTGGAATTAGTAGTAGGATATTCTCCTTGCCTGCGGATGTCCCCGACCTGAAGTCCTTTAAACTGTTATCACCGCTATTCAAGGTACTCAGTATCCCATCAGGTAATGGAGAACAATGCCGGTGCAGAGGAGCATCAATAGAGATGGGTGTGAGAGACCCGTTCTCTGGCTAAAATTTCTCGAACTGCGCATTTCATTTGAACAATATGTGAGTTTGATACTTACTTGTTTTTAAAGAAATATTTTAATAAATCGGAGTTACACTATATGTGCTTTTCTCTATCTACACTTCTTTATACCCCCATTCTCCATTATCTGATGGGATACTGAGTGTCTTAAATAGCGGTGACAACAACA